>NC_142257.1:16335358-16650202 GCF_052056855.1 Sturnus vulgaris | reverse complement strand
TAGTAGTTAAAGAACACATATCAACACAAGACCTGTTTGAACAGCAGTGTAAAAACGAATTTCACACAGCCTGCAGTTCCTTTGTGTGCCCAATTCTGCACAGACACTTCTCTGCAGCAGAAACCAAAGGGCTGCACTCACAAAACACAGAGTGCAGCCCAGCAGCAGGGCACAAAGCACCTCTGCATGGATTTGTGTTCATGCACACAGAGAACACCTCCCCTCCACAAGCCAGGACTGGCAGCTTCGTGGTCACCAGCTGCAGACTGCAAATGTTAGACGTTTTCTGAAACTGAGATGTAATTCAGTACCCAGCAAACACTTTCTTGATTTTCTCATATGAACCACTTCTAACTAATTGTAAATGCAACAAATGCAGTGCTATTAGCTGAAGCCAAAACTGAACCAAAGAAACATCATTAGCAGCAAAAAAAGTTACATGCAATACCTAAAAAACTTGCTGAAATGCGATAGGACCTTTTAAATTAAGAGTTTATATATTCAGTGAACAAAAAAGTGCAAGTTATAAAAGAGATTATTAGCTCACTACTTTTTAAAAAGCTAGTAAACAAACTTAAGCTCTGTTTTCACTGTTACCTGTGGAAACTGTCCTTCAACAGTCTAAGGTTATCCAGAGGGGAAGCAGTTCCTAGCATGATCAGTTCAGAATTTATTCATCAAGATTTTGACAACTCCAAAGATATTTAAGTTCTATTTTGGATATAGCACTTATTGCTAACCATTTCCATTTAATGGTGCTTAGCAGAAGGACCATAAGTGTAAGAGTCTTACTGAAAGATGGCATAGAATTAACAGATTTAAAAGTGGATCAGATGAAATTTAAAAAAATGGACTCACAAGCCAAGCAAGCAGTTCAGGCTGGATGTAAGGAAAAACCTCTTCCTGCCACAGCAGCCAAGCAGCAGAACTAACAGGTTGCACAGTCTCTGTCCTGGAACAACCTGCTCTGACCTCAGAGCTGACCTCGTGCTGAGCTGCAGGTTGGGCTGGATGCATTCCCAGATTCCCTCCAAGTATTCTTCAACTGTTCTGTAATGGGTTTGTTGCACTACTTAATTAATGGCCTGTCTTCATTTTCTTCTGCCTTCACTCAGAGTCAGGATTAAAACACGAAGGACATGGATTTCATGTTTGGACTTGGTTGTTTATTAAATCTTATCTAAAGTACAGAGAGTTCTGCAACACTTCTAGCCACCAGCTAAAAGTGAGCAAAATGGAGGTGAATTTAGCTAGCTACAAGGTCTTTTAAAGCTAAACAGTCCAATTAAAAGCTAACACTTATACTATTTATACTTTTGATCCAATAACCAAACCCCTGTGACCCCCAGTGCAGCACTAATTGTCCAACCAAAAACTACTGCCTGAAAGTTGCAAGAAGGAAGAAGAGGGAACAAAAAGGAGAAAGAGACATTGCCCAAAAACCTCCATCTTGTTCCATACCTATTACAGTATTCTAAAACCCCAAATTCAAGACCCTTTCACCATGTGAAATTGCACAGTTCTATTCTAACTACACACTGGTGACTCTAACTCCATCACTCAAATTTGGAACCCTTCTCCAAAGCCTCGGTCAAAAGCAGTGTTCTCCTGGGGGTCAGTGTCAGAAAGCACAGAAAATTCGATCCTTGATTGCCAAAACTGCTAATCAGTGATGGTGTGGCAGAGCTTGGTGCACTGCAAATGACCAGTTTATAATCTCAGGAACTGAACAGAGAAGACAAGGATAGCGAGTTAAGTGCCACAACACAGCAAGAAATTTACAGGAGATCCCAAATCTCTGGAAAATGGATAGAGACTGTCAGAAAGTCAGGAACAAAGTTACATATATGCCTGTTTTCATAAATAATGACATTTTTGGGGCTCGTCATTTTTGTATCCACAGAGTCAAACATCAAGGTGTCCTATACAGAAGAGATGATATCGAACTTATTACTCCAAAGACAGATAGGAGAAACCCATTTCTTGTCATTTTAATCCCTAGCACTTGCACAGCATCTGTAGTGAGGCATAAAAACTGTTTCACATATATTTAACTGGTATGAAAATACACATATAGTAAAATTTCTCTTTTCTGGTCTCTGCTCTGTTCCATCCCTGTGTTCCTTTCCAGATTCTCTGACTGTGTGCAGGATATGCTGAAGGAAGGATTCAGCACCAGCTAAGCCCCACATTTCTCTACAGCATTGTGGATCCCATACACCAAGCAAACCCTTGGCAGTCAAACTCACCTGCATCCCTCTCCCAACCTCACAGCAGAGTTCTGCCCATGGCAACACCTCGTGCCTCAAGCTCTCTGCTGCCAGCCTGCTCTGTGTAATTTACACTTTGAATTGGGATTCATAACCTTAACAATCTGCAACAGACACAGTGACAGCTACAACTAACACAACATGAAGATGAACATATTTAGACAAACACATTCAACCTTTAATATGCAATGATACGAAGAAATACAGATTCCAAATCAACAGCATGTGAGAAATTCAGCTGGTGACTCTTTCCCTGTAACTACCATTCTTGAAAATGCTGCCTTGAAAACACTTTCACTTCAAAAAGCATAGCATTAGCTATGCTAACAGGCTGTTCATAACAGCCAAGTTCAGCCACATTATGTGACATCTCAGCCACTTTTCACCTCTCACATTCCAGTTTCACATCTGCCAGGATAAACATACTTACTGCTCTCTCTCCTTCAAAATAATATCCAGCTCAATTTTAAGCTATTAGATGTCCCTTTGAACTGTCTGACAGTTAGCAAATACAAAAATTCCTTTGGGGTAGCTTTCAAAGTTACTGGGAGCAACTGGATAATAAAAACCTATACCTAATGAGCTTTATTTCAAAAGCAAAGTAAGAGACTAAACTGAGCAGAATCATTGATCAAGAGGAATCCTGTCTTCTAGATAAAGTAGATTTTAATTTGTCCTCATACAGAAAATAAAACCCTAGATTCAAGGTAGGTAGTATGGGTATATTAATCAGCAAATTACATCTGACTTCACATGCCAGTGACACCCATTTGATCAATAATCAGGAAGCAGAGATGAGATCATAACTAACAAGTTGCACCAGACACCTTAAAGAGAAGTGGAAGCAAACTATATTGAATTTAAGAATCCTCCATATCAGCCTTCAGAGGTCACTTAAAGCTTCCCACCAGAATGCAAAATGCCTGCTGCTGTCTGTAACTCATTTAAAAACCACACACAAGTATTTTGGTGAAAGAATCAAGTCTTTGACATAGTTTGTCTTCCACATAGAGCCATTCCATACTCTTTAAACATGGAGAAATGGGGCTTCTTGCATAGACCAAATTTTCTTATTGCACTGCTGAGGCAGAAGGTACAGTTTGTTTCCTCCTGTTTTTAGAGCTAATTACTCTGCAAGCTTCAGTAATCTCAGTTGTACTTGGCAATATAAATTAAGATTGGATACATATTTGATACATAGAGAATCTCTTAAAAGGACCCAACATATGCAGCTGATCAATTATTTACAGAGCATTTGCTGATGTGAACAATGTTGTAGAGTCAAGCTACACGGAAATTCAAAGGTTGTTTAACTATTCCTAGTTATATTATTTCCTTTAAAGAAAAATCACATTTGCCATTGGTAGCAATATGAAAAAAACAATAGATTTTAGTATAAAAATTCCTTTTTTTGGTGTTAATTAGTTTGGTTAATATTAATGCTTTATGTCTATAATTTTTGACTGGCTGCTAGATAAAGTCAGCTTGTTGATTATACAGGAGAATTACTTAATTTTGTAATGCACTTCTAGGACATTCTTCATAAATACAAGGAAAGAAAAAACTAATTAGGTTTTAGAAGACTCCTACCATTAAAATTGTCCCATATGAGGATGAACTTCCAAGATATTCTGAAAAACAAATTCAATCAAAGCAACTGAAAAATACAAGTATTTGTAGTCTGATCTCAGCCTGAGCCTGCAGGTAGACTAAAGTAAATATAAGCTTGTAGCTGTGTCTTTGTATATTTGAAAATCCAGCAAGAACTATTTCACTAGAACATTACATAAAATGTGAAATCCTTCTACTGTCTTGGGACAAAGAAAAGTTTATTGAACCAGTATATAAATTTCTGATTATAATACTAAGGTATCATTGCAGGTAAGGAAAATGAGCCAAGTGCTTGTTTAAACATTAGCAATTCACTGGCCTGGGAAAAGGAGAAAAAAATTAAGAAAATTGCAGAAGACTGTAATTGAAAAAATAGCTAAAGTAACACTTCATGTTGTAGTTGATGATTTAGACCCATCACGGGGTGCACCCTCAGCAAGGCTGCAGGGAGTGGGGCAGGGAGGCTCTGCAGAGGGAGCTGGCCAGCCTGGCTGGGTGGCCAAGGCCAGCAGGGTGAGCTGGGGCAGGGTGACATGCCAGTCCTGTGCTGCAGCCAGGAGGGACCTGGGCGTGCTGGCTGAACACGAGCCCAGGTGTGCCCAGGTGGGCAGGAGGCCAAGGACACCCGGCCTGTGCCAGCACTGGTGTGACAGCAGGGCAGGGCTGTGAGTGTCCCCTGTGCTGGACACTGCTCAGGAACACCCCGAGGGCTCTGTGCAGCCCCGGAGCCCCCAGGAAAGAAAGGCACTGAGGGGCTGGAGTGAGGCCAGAGGAGGGCACAGAGCTGGGGAAGGTCTGAGCTCAGTCTGATGGGGACTGGCTGAGCGAGCTGGGGGGCTCAGCCTGGGGAAAAGGAGGCTCCGGGGGGATCTTCTTCCTCTACAACCCCCTGAGAGGAGAGTGTAGAGGGGAAATTGCTGTCTCAAGCAGCAGAAACTGTCTCAGGGGTTGCCCAGTCCCGGCACAGGATGCCCAGGGCACTGATGGAGTCACCATCCCTGGGGAGATATAAAAGTTGTGTGGATGTGGGGACACGGTTTAGTGGCAGACTTGGCAGGGCTGCGTTTACAGTTGGACTCATCCTTAAGGGTCTTTTCCAACCTAAACAAATCTCTAAGTCTGTGATGAAGCAATTCACATTCTCACACCTCCTTCCATACCCCAAGAAAGCTCAAGACAGACAAGAGAGAGACATGGAGGGGGCAGAAGCCTATTTAAATAGTAACTGCTTTCTTTTCTGCTTGATAAATAATGTAAGAACATTGCCAACAACATCTATTCTTCTTTAGTGTTCAAAAGCATGAAAAAGTCCAACTGTTCTGACTGTTTTTATTCTAGCTGCCCCAAACTTTATATGAACACATAAAACATCAACATTACAGTTTGAGCATCTTGCATTTTCCTCATCAAAGTCTGTCAAAAGATTTAGTATTATGCATATTCATCAATCCCAAATTCCAACACACTTCTTGGAGAGGATCCCTGGCAGCACTTTCCTGAATAAGGACAGGTAGATTCAGTGTTGTCCCAAGATGAAGCAGTTATGTCTTTTCTCTTCTGGGTTTGGTTGAGATTTTTAACCCTTCTATTCACCTTATTCCCTTTGAAAGATAGCTAATAATTTCTTATGTACTGTGTAAATTAAATTCAAACTCTTAAGTCATTAATGCAATCATGTCATTAAAAAAGACATTTGGGTCTCCTTCAGCAAAAATCACAGACGGGTTTCATTCTTGACTGCCTCATACATGCAGCCAAAATGGTAATAAAGATTTAACACCACTTTTGTCTCCCTTAGGAAACACTAGTCTTGATTCCCTGGCAGGCCTTAGTCATATCCATCTGTTAGGATGGCTTCATGCCCACTTAAAAACTAGCATGCCAATTTAATAAGGACATAGGTGTCATCTGAATACAGATTTAGAACAAAGCCTTAAAAATAAAGCCAGTGAACTACACTCTTTCAATGAGGTGAGACTTTTGATGGCAGCCAGTGCTCAATTAAAGGCATTATGCTTTTTCACAAAGGACATCTGTTCACAACTGCAGCAATCTTCCTGTTAAAAGTCTTCCCTCTTTGTTATTTGCAATTTAACTCTTTGCTTTACCAGGAAGCCCCAAAGTAATGATTTTTAAATGGTATATTTTTCATTCATTGTTAAATCTAAATTAAAATTTCACAGTTTAGGTAAGAGCCACAGAAAGGAAGGCACTGTAGGTCACCTACACATTCTGACAGCACTGCAAGATGCAAATTCCCTTTGTCTCCTGGACTCTAACAGGAACACGAGGGAAGGAGAAACACGGGGATCCTGTGAGGCCAGCAAACCACAGCTGCTGGCAGCTCAGTGTCAGCAGGTGACAGAAGGACACAGGGCAGGTACAGCCCCAGCAGGTGAGACAGGACACGGGGCAGGTACAGCCCCAGCAGGACACAGGGCAGGTACAGCCCCAGCAGGACACGGGGCAGGTACAGCCCCAGCAGGACAGGAGCAGGTACAGCCCCAGCAGGTGACAGCAGGACACAGGGCAGGTACAGCCCCAGCAGGACAGGAGCAGGTACAGCCCCAGCAGGTGACAGCAGGACACAGGGCAGGTACAGCCCCAGCAGGACAGGAGCAGGTACAGCCCCAGCCCAGCACCGACTAACCCAGGGCAGTGTTCCAGTCTCCACCTGCAGGTGTGTGCTCAGGTGTCTCCATTTGGAGGGGCTGAGCAATGCCAGGCATTCCAGGACCCCCAGAGCTCCCAACACATCCCTGCTCCAGCCAAGACAGCATTCCCAGCACTTGGTGCCTTTTCCAGCTTGCAGTCCTTGCAGTCTGCAACACAGCCCCGTCAGCAAATCCTCTCTGGCACATTTCGATTTTTTAGGTCCCTTCCAAACCAGGCCATCCTATGATTCTGTGAATTTTGACAAATTCCAATTCTCACATTTCCTCATTTCATTTTACTGACCCCCAAATGTGTTATCATCAACTGCTTTAATAAGTTTTTGATCTCTCTTTTCTATTTGAAGTAACTGTAAACCACACTTTACACATTTATATACATACATTTAGAGGTTCACTGTTAAAACTAGTTCACCTAACTTGATTTCCCTCCACATAACATGATTTTTTTAAAAATGTAACTACAAAAATACCATAGTGGGTCAAGTCTAACAAAAAGTTATCAGTTGCAATATCAGCATGTCTTCTACTTGTCCATAAACACAAGTAATAGCTTTAATCTACATATGTTCATCACAAATGTATGCAGATAAATACCAACAGGATGTGCATGCCATACTCATCTATACCAAAACATTGCAACAATAGAACTGGAAAAAGATAAATATTTGAAATATATGACTTGAAGTGATGTTTTAGAGGTAATGTACCCCTGAAAACCCCCACAATAAATAAAAAAGCTAAATACAAAATTCAAGACTGAATCTACAGGATAGACTGGGTTTCTATACAGAACCTTTTTAAAGGATTATAAGAACAGTGACTAATTTCAATTTTTTCCCAGTAGCTAAAAACAGTAGAGTCACATGGATGAATAATCTCCAAGTTGAAATATTCTAAAAATGTTGAGAAGTTGTGTTGAACATAGGGAAGGGGGAAAAAAAAATCACAGTAAACCCCCCACAAAACCCCCAAAACAGGCTTAGGAACTCTTGTCAGTAGGAACCAGATTGTAAGATCATAATAGTAAAAATCAGTATCTGTAACTCAGTCCTATAATAATTAAACTGAAAGATGCTTAATCAGTAATTACTCCTCCTTCTGCTGTTTTCTTTAAAACCTTTTTCTTAATAATCCTGACTACAATATATCGACACAAACTAGCAACAACATTCAATTTGTGAAAATGAAGTATTTCACAGGTAAAACTCAGCAATGCACACGAGTGTTAGGAAAGCAGTGTGACTATGGGTGTGTGCAAATATTTCTCTTGCTTAAACAGTAATAGAATAGAAAGAGCTCTTCAGGGAGGAAAAAAATAAAAACTTGCTAGAGTCTCAGCATTTCTTCAGGCAAACGAACCCTGGTGCTAACAGATGTCTCTCGCTGCTGCTCTCCCAGGTTTTGAACACAAACTCCATCCCCACCCTGCCAGGGGTGCCCTGCCTGCAGCTCCTGCTCCTCGGGGTCATCTCCCACCTCTGCTGCTCCACGACACAGTGCCCCAAGCACCACGACCAAAACACACACTCTTCACGTATGAAACACTTCATATTCATTTCACACCAATAAAAAAACAGCTCTCTCAAGATTACTCATTTACAAGTTTCAGCATAATGTCAGGTAAATATTCCAGGCCCAGCTTAGAATAAACATCTAGCTCCAAACACTGTCAACTCAGTAACACTAACTACAATAAAAACTCCATGTGATTTATGAATTGCTATATTTAATTTTTTATTTTCTCAGAAATAGAAATATGGTGGGGGAATTTTGGCAATAAGTTTCCTAAAAATAAACAAATGAAACGGTAACTCCTGAAAAGTAGTTTTACATAGAAATTAAGCAATTCTAACAAAACTTTTTCACAACAGGGAGAGAATAATCCATTACATCCTACTAAACAGAGTGACAGATATGACAGGTGACAGTTTCTTACATCACAGAAGATATTCTAAAATCCCATAAGAGGTGTTTATATAAGACAGAGCAACCATTTCTTTCACTTTGATATTTTAGAATAATAAAATATCAAGTAATCTAAAAGCAAAGTGTCAAAAATTAATCAGATTTCTTGTCCTCTGACCAAAAAGGACTTAATACTTTCTAAAGACAAAACTGCATAAAAGTCTGCTCACACATCCTGTTAGAACACTCCTAAATGCAATGCTGGAAGTGCACAAGCAGTGGAAAGCATCCATCATCCTCCACTCAAACACCTGCACCCCCATAACCCCCCCAAGCTGTGCCATAGGTACAGAGTGGGAACCAGAAATCAATGCCTCTACAAAAAACCGGCCATGTCATTTAAAGGCTCCTAAAAGTCCTTCAGTGCTGCAAGGTGCTTGAAGATCAATCACAGCAGAGGTGCACGGGACCATTTCCTACCTGATGAAAGCACTCCACGAGTCTACAGTGGAAATTTTGGATGTCTGGGAATACCTAACAATAAATTCAGTTTACCCTCAAGGTTTCCAACTTCAGGTTCACGTGTAACTTATTTAATTTCACTGGCTTTTAACATTTTTTTCTAAAACACTTTCCCATCTTTTCACAAGTCTGCTTCTTTAGAAAATGCTGTGGATATCAGTGGGTCAAAGAACAGAAATGCCAGTATATGCAGTCCAATTGATTTATATGGATAATATGTCTGGGAATTGATGTAAATTAATTGAACAATTACAATGAACTACCTGGAAAGAGACTAAAGTCTGGAGGAAAAATGGATAATCTGAAACATACGCAAATTAATAGACTTGGCTGTAATTAGCAGTGTAGTTAAATATATTCCATATTCATGGCAGAAAAAATACTACCTGTTCTAGATAAATGTGAACTTTGGTTAATGATACTGTTGGCAATCTTACCTTAATTATCATGCTGCATCCTATTCTGAGATAGCCTACATGTGCTTTCATTCTTGTAAATGACCTTCCAGCTCATTGAGTGCAGTAATGAATCAGGCAGAGTCTACACCCTACACACACTTGGTTCTCTACCCAATTAATTTTAAAATCAATTGTATTTAATGTAGAGCAAAAAAAAAACACCTTTAGAATTTTCTATTTTAAGCCATGGCAATGTAAACGAAAAAAGATTTGTTTGCTATTTACCATGCATATTATTACAACAGCACAGTACAGAAATGTTTTCATATCACTTTAATATTATAGAATCATATATATAATAGTAATGTAATAATATTACATTATATATTATATATTAATATAGATACTTAATTGTGTATTGGTCTTTTCACATTCTTCAGTGCATGCATTTAAACATGATGTGGACTTCTCGCCCTATGGTAATTACAATATTAAGGTTGAAAATAAAACATAAATGCAAATAATAATAAAAAAAAATTAGATTAAAAAGCACCCCGTAATTATTAAAAGGATGATTTTTCTGCCATTACTAATGTAGGGGCAGTTGGGTGAAAGGAAAGGAATAACAATCAATACCAAACAGAGAAACTCCAAAATTAAATACCCTAAAAGATACTTGTGTAGCAGCACTGAGGCAACAGGAGCCTTGTTAGCTGGCCATTCTGTGATAGAGGAATGACAACTTCACAGAATGGCCTCGGGACATGGAAAATATATTTGCAAGAGTTTATCTGGCCCTGACCAGGTTGCACCAAAGATGGTGTTAAGGCATGCCTGGCACTCCACTGAGAAAAAATAAAATAAAAAAGCAAAGTTGTCAGCTTCAGGCATTTAAAATTCTAAAATAATGGCAATTCTAAATCCTACATTACCAGCAAGGAGCTGTTTTATTCTGTCACTTCATCAAATTACTGACACACAAAATGTTTAAATGAATATTTTCTAGTTAGCAAAAATATTCTCTTGTTAGTACAATGATAACATAAATCATGATATTGCTAAAACAATATGTCACGACAAAGCTAATTCAAACAGGGTATATTTTAGTTTTATTTTAAAATGACAGCAACTTGATTTCTCTGTTTGGGCAAGTGCTTCTTCAGAGGACTTCTCTTGTTTTAAACTAATACATGAAAAAAAAAATCAATCCATTTCCCCAGACTCCTCTGAAAAGAACACAGCTAAGTATTATTATATAATTATATACCAAGTATTACTATATTAAGTATCACAGTAAAAACATTTTAAGGTAGGCATTGCCCATGTAGTCCCCACAAGCATATAAACAAGCAGTTAATTATTACTTTTTATATAGTGGATACACTTTCACTGCCAATTACTAGTGCAAGTTTGGATCTCAAAACCCAGATTTCCAGGATACAGGTGAGACAGCAGGACTGGCAAATCAATCAAGTGTGATGTGCTGCCTTCATGCTCTCACCTGCTTGGTTCTGCTGTCAAGTGTCTGATGTTAGCAAAAAATAGAGGAGAGCTTCTGGGCAATACATTTTTTCATCTACAAATTAAAGACTAAATAAATCCACTAACTACCTGTCGGGGAAAAATTAAAATGTATTAATTATCCGGTCAGCACTATGCAAAACCCACCATTTATTGGTTTTATAAAAGGTCCCCAGAATTAGAAATCCTCCTAGCAAAATTTCTTATTCATTATTACTTAAAAAATACAGAAACTGTGTCCTCTTTTTAGAATTCACAATGCATCCTGAGGTAGACATAGCCCATGACAGACTATCTATTTATTTCAAGACATCAGACAAGCTGCATTTACAAGCAGCCAGCAATCTATTATTATTATTTATCTGCAAGCAGTAAAAGCTTTACAGAGTATTTTGCATTAACAGACCTCAGCTAAAGGAAAGGCCTGTAAAACACATGAAACAAGCACCACACTAAGAAGACTGTAATGAAAGCTTCTTGGGAATCCAAAACCCACTCTTTTCTCTTCTGGAACACACAGAGAGATGGAAGAAAGGAGCTGTAGGATTTACACTAGTGAATAGAACTGTGAAGCACATATTTTCTGTATGCTCAACTGTTTGTTCTTCTGAATCTTTATTAGGGTTTATTCTTTATTATACAGGCCTGGCACCTGCTGTTTTGATCATCACTCCTGATCTGTGAACCAATAATAACTGTATTTCAGTGAGACTTCTTTAAAGTGAGCTTCTTTAAAGAAAAACTATTGAACCAAAAAAAAGTTTATATCTCACTTAACTTCTCAGTATTAAACACAGGTTAGCTGACTGAACTCTAGTAAGATCAAGGGTTCAGGAGAGTGCCTTATTTATACCCAAGAGTCTTTCACTCTTCTGAGAGGATATTTTTCCTTCTGGTCTAAATTCTGCTCACCACAAGCACCACAGATAAAACTAGGTCTGGTCCTTCTGATTTTAGAAGCAGCAGCAGTAAAGGCAGCTCACACTGCAATGATGTATCAGACTCTGCTTGTAAAACAGAAATACAGTCTACTACCAGAGCAAACTGTGAATGTAGGACTAGAAGTGTTTGAAAAATTAATTAGGATCTGCTCTTAATAGTTTGGATCAGTATCTGGAGATACCTAAGCTGCAGCGACTTGTATTTCACCAATTCAAAGCAAATGTGAATTTACACATAGTTTAAAAAAAATCACAGGTGTTGACCATGAAACTGTTAACATAAAGATAGGTGAAAATATTACTTAATTTAATCTAAACAATAAAACCACCTATATTATTTTCTTGACTTTTTTTTTTTTTCAGGAAACCTGCAATGGTCTTAAAACACAACAGACACAGCTTTATTTATTGTTAAAGCTTACAATATACAATTCAGTCTCAATGGAATACAACACGGGTCTAAAAGGAAAGTGTAATTTTTATCTGTCCTGGCTAGTTAGAACTGCATCACTCTCCTGACAACTCAGAATGAGGTGAGCAAAGCAATCTTCTCTCAATCTACTCACACACAGCACTATTTGCAACCCACTGTTGTACTGTCAAGCTCCTGGAATCATTATCTCCAAGTTGTCAGAAACTGGAACTCAAGTGAGCAGTCAGTGTGCCTTTCAGGTTCTGAAGGTTATCTACACAGTAAAAAGGGGAGAGAGAAGCAACCATCCAGTCCACAAGAGAGGAGTCAGAACACTTGACACTGAGATGAAACTAATCATGTAAAACTTGGCTGCTCTGACAGGATTCCTTCAGCAAAAATTCACTTCTTGTGCCAATATGAAGGAAAACTGAGCACAGTGGTGATAAAGGCATTTCAGTATCATTAACACTCCTGAGAGTTGAGAAAGACACTAAGTTCTGACAGAGGTTGAGAAGCATGGGAATTCCTGTAAGTGGAAATGCTGCATTGCAGCTGAGTATACCACAGCACAATCTGATTTATCTTTTGTCCTCTTCCCAGGCAGAGGCCTTATATAACATCTGTGTTCACTAGGCTTCACTTCATGTTCCTATTCCATTATTGACATTAAAAATGGCTTGAAAGGATATATAGCTCACCCACCTGACCACTATAACATAAGAAAACCACACAGAACTGTTCCTCTGAGCCCCACCTGTTCCTTGCTCTAGGCCAGCAATCACACTTAGCACAGCTCTTGCCATCCTGTGGAAAGAGATGAATCCCTTCCAGAGCTCAGGCTTCTGGCTTTCACACTCTTTCAGTATTTGTTTGACTCAATTTCAAACCTGAATTGCACAACACATAAATCACTGAAAATTTTCACACATTTATTGGAAGCCTTAGAGGCATTTTGTATCTTACCTTGCTTTTTAAAAAGGTTGCTGCGTACGATTTCCTTCATGGACTGCACTTTCTGCTTCTGTAGTTTCACTGGTGGAATGCAAGTGTAAAATTCATACAGTAGTTGGCTGCATGGAAAGGAAAAATGTCATAAATACCATACAGATGAATTCATCAGGTGTTAATAAAGAACAGAGAGAAAGAGCAAAAGATCACATATTTCTAAACAATTATAACTTTTTAAGACTTACATTTATTTATATACCACAAATATTGACCAGAGACCAGTAACAAACGTATCCAGGGACCCACACTGTCTTGATTAGCAGGAACTGGTTTAACTTTGTGGACCTAAACTGATCTACAAGAATTAATTGCTGACAACTAGGAAATGTTCAAGAGTGACTCACCTCAGTAACTTGGCATCAAAAACCATTTCAACATCGTGAAGAACTGATGGTATGTACTTCAAGGCAGCAACCTGCATTGACAGACAGCTCATGTTAATCCTGTGTGCTCACACATGTGCATGAACAGAGCACACCACCGAGACAGCTACACACCAAACAAACTGATAAACTCAGACTCCTTCCCCCAGACTGAAATTTTACATCACATTTGAATAAATTTCATCACAGAGTTGCAATGCCGAGGATATGCAGAGGAACCTAACTACCATAACTGCAAATGGAGTGGATCTGACTCCCTTTGCCAGCCAGTGAAAGGGTCCAGGCTTTGTGGATTATCTCCTTGCAGACCACTAAAAGTGTCATTATGATGGAAACAAGTAACCCAAGCACTGACCAAGGCAGGAGGGGTATCAATGCCATCCCAGAAATTGCCATGCAGAGGCAGAAGTCAGGGTCACCTGTCCACCCTGATGCCCCTGTTTCTAGAACAGATGAGAGGGGTCTCATGTCCCTCACCAACCATCTGCAGCCAAGCTGTGGGATGGTTCATCTCCTCCTTTCAATTCCTGAGCTAGGTTTTGACAGCACAGTGGGATAATCAAACCTTAGCCTGACAAGGCTAAAAGACAAGTTACTATTCTTACATGGGCAAGAAAACTTCAGCAGGCAACTTCAGGCTCAAAATCACCACTCATACTTAAGGCTAATATGCATAAAAATTAACTTGCAGTGCTTTAGGGTAAAAATTCCTACTAACATTTTGCTAAAAACTAAATTACAGTGATGTGAAGTCCTATTACTGATCTATCTGATAGAAGCCTATCAAGGTTCAATATTTCTCTTACCTATACACAGCAAGCTCCTTGTTAAAAACTTAGTCTCCTTCTTGAGACTAGGAGACTTAAAGACAATCAGAGCACAGCTTTCTTTGGCTCTCTTTTAGATCTTTTAAACACAATAAAGCTATAATTTTATTTGTACGATCTTCCAGTGCACTAGCCAATTAAAAAAAAAAAACCCAAAAAGTAATTATGTCTTGATTGAAAAAGAAAGCTTAGTCTGCAGCATGAGTGAATACAGTGTTTCCAAGCGACTCAATGCTGGCTTATGATACCTGCAGATAAAGTAATTCTCCTGCAGATCTCATCCCACACATACACAAACCTAGAAAGGTCAAAGGAGTGTTTAAAAGCTGTTGCAACTTCATCAAAGAGAGAATCTTGGGAAATCCCTGGGCTATTTAAATCACCCACACAAACACCTGTGTTGGGCTGGAAACTGCCTCCAGCTTTAATTCAGACACTGCTGCTCCTCACTTTTCAAGCAACAGATACTGCACAGCAGCATCTGAATTTCATTTTACAGCCATTCACAGGTACTGTGAAAGATGTTTGATAAAAGACAGAGCCACCAGTGGCCACAAAATATTTCAAGCAGTACTCCACTGACACCTGGACTATTGTGCTGTCTGACTTTCACATATTCCCTGTTCTACACTTGCTCAGGAGGGAAGTGGGAAGGATAGAGCTGCAAGCTCTCTGCAGATCCACAGTTCCAGCTGAAGTACAATAATGAGTATATCCTCTGCACTATTTTAGATTCCCAAGTTTCATTTGCAATAATTGCTTCAAATGATGCACTATGGACACAACTGAGCACTGCCCTTAATGAAGTCATAAAAATCCCCTAGTCAGCAGCACAAGATGTTCTGCATTCTTCAGACCCTAAGAGATTAGTTTTTTAAGCAGGATACAGATAAACCCACAGCACTGCAGAAAATTATTTCTTACATATACAATGTACAGTTAAATTTATTTTAACCTTTACTCCTGACCAAGCTTATTTTTAGCTGCCCTCTTTTTGCAGTATTACATTATACATATTCATGAAATTCGAGTACTCATGAGATGAAAAGTACATTCGAAGAAATCACTGGTGCTCTGTTTCTTAATCTAATTTTATTTGCCATCAAGCCAACTTTAAGAAGTTACTGTGCCATCCCCCTTTGTGCACCACTATCAGTGCCTTTCTAGGCTCCTTCTCTCATAAGAGAACTGTACAGAGATGCATGAAGTCCTTAGAGTCTACTGCAGCAATAGGATGGGTCAAAATTGCATGGGGAAGAATGAGAGAAAGGCAGCAGCATCATATTCCATTATTTTTCATATTTTTCTGTGCCACAGACAAATTTCCTTTTTCTATGTTTCAGTGACCTTGAGAACATATCATCTGAGGTTTCTGAAAGCACACAGAGCACGGGGAGTTGAGCTTTCTCCAATCAGTGCCTGGGAGAGAGATGACATTTGCAGCAGACAAGACCATCTGCAGGTCAAACGTGGTGTGTCAGCTGGGGAGCAGAACAGTTGGAAAAGGAGCATTTTTGATTTGTAAATTAAGGTTGAGAGCACAATCTGCTCAATGAAAGGGCACACCCACAGACTACATGTCAGAAGTCAACAGTAGGATGATCAAAAAAATATATAAACTGAAATTTAAAAATCATTCTATTTTATTCCCCAGAAATAGAGGGTAATTTAAACACACACAAAACACATCCCCTAAAAATGATGGTTTTTTTTCCCTGAGTGCTCAGACAAAGGATAGAAGGCACTGATATCTTCCCTATTCCCCCTCATCCCTGAGCCTCCTTTCACCAAACTCTTTGCAGTTTCTGGAAACTGATTTCCAAGTTTCCAGATTTCAGAGATTCTCTCTCCCAGAAGTACAGACATCATTTAAAAAATCTCTCTAAAATCTACAAAAATCACCAGCAATAGCTACAGAAGAGCAACTGATAAATGCAACAAATCTGTAACATCATCCCTGCCAAAAGAAATTCAAGAAAGGTTTAAGTCTAGTGCCTAGAAAGCCCTATCACCATAAAGACAGTGTAAGTTCTGAACAAATTGCTTTAAATAATTACAAGAGCGATCTGTAAAAACCTCTTAAAAGGAGGAATCCTTACCCTACAGCTGCACATTGATTCTTGTCCTGGTAAAATTAAACCACTCCAACCTCCCCTTCAAGAGCCAGCCTTACAAAGCACTCTGCAGCTCAAATGGTTGCTCTTAAACATCAGCACAGCAGGGATATTGAAAATACCATCCTAATTGTAGTTTAATTCACGCAATGCTGAAGTTGAGAGGCATTCTGTCTGCATCTTTAAACAAAAAAGATAACTTGACCCACTCCAGAAGTTTTTTCTAAAGAAAGGCTAATGTGGATTAATATGTACATTTCCAATTTGCCAACAATAAATTAACAATTCAGTCTTCAGCTGTTCAAAGCTTATATGAACAGTACCATGAAACAGAAGCACATATCTGCCCTTCCCAAAGCTCAGGCACTACAGTAAGTCAAAGCCTCAATCCACTCCAGTCAGCTTTAGAACAAGGACTGAAAAGAGATTTTTAACTTTTTGTAAACTTATACAGCATTTAACAGATCAGGAAGTAAGATATCACTGAGTAGATGAAGTTAAATTGAAACAATAAAGTGCTTCTGGCACAGATGAGGCTGTTCCATATAACATAGCATTTTATAAAAAATCCTTTCCTGAGTGAATTAATTTTCAACGCAAGTCTGAGCGTGATTCTATCAGTAAAAACAACTGGGATATTACTACTGGCTAAAATACTGAGTTCCAAATTTAAAAAATATATAGCAGAGACCAAGAAACTTCACATTTCAAAATAATTCTTTAAATCATCTACAGTTGAACCCGATAGGCATGTGGACAACCAAGGATGAAAGAAGAGTTAAAAATTCACACTCAAAGGCTCTGCAAAATAGTTCAAGTTTCAATATCCAGAGAAACCCAATTACTTTAACTTTCTTCAGGGCTCCTGAAACTTTCTTCTCTGATATCTTCAGACCATAATCTACTTGAACACATTCAATTGATCCTACCAATCTATGTTCCACTTATCAATGATAATTCCAAGTGTGACAGATTTGAGTCAGTTTTAATATTCTGATAATTCCTGTATTTTTCCAACAGACTTTCTGAACTTCCCCTTCTGGGTACACAAACTCTAACATCTATGGAGTCCCGTGTGTCTGTAGGATCACTGAATAACCACCTGTCCCTTACTCTGCAAAGTTAATTTGTACTACTACAACATCCATCATTGTCATCTCAAATTCCCCAAAGGAAATCACTGTTGGATTTAGGCAGAGGTGGATTTATGAAATTCTTTCTACTGCTTTCTCCTCCCTCTCAGCAGAAATTATCTCCATTTTCTGGCCTGCATCCACCTCCCAGAGCAGGAGTCTCAAGTACCAGCACTGAAGTCTCCTCCAAACAGGCACAGAAATACTGAGAAATACACAGAAAGCTGTGGCTGCCCAAGGAGTTCATGATGAAGTGGGAGTGTTAATTTTATATTTTTTTGCCCCATTAAACTTATTTCCAGCAGCAAGCACTAAACTATAGCTGGACACTCCTCATTCCATGCCTTTCCTATCAGAATTTTATAACATCATTGCAGTAGTTTTTATTTACTGTATGTAAAGCAATCTCTTTGTAGGCTTCTCTCAGAGAAACAGCTGTATGAGTCATTAGTATTTGGAACAAGGGCAAAGTTATGATATAAATCAGTATTTCACATCTGCCATAAAAGGCTCCTGCTAAAAAGAAAGCTTTCAGTACCTTATGCAGATTTGGAGACCCAAAAGCCCACCAGTGCTTCAGGGTTCTGAATAAATAGGACCCATTTTGCACAACTGATGGCACTCATTAGAAATCAAAAATTTTGATCTTCAATATGGTATTGATCAAAGCACAACTGTTTAATAACCAGTCTGTTTATGAAACACACTAATGTGCTCTTTAAAATTTCTTTCCTTTAGTCTTTCTCAGAGATGCTCAGCTCTGTTTCCAAGGTTCTGCTGTTTCTGAGGAACATAACCAAGATATGTGCACGTTTGCTGAACAGGTGCAACACTAGGAATTGGCATTAAACGTGGAAATCAGGAAATGAGGGCAGGGACAGTCACACTCCTTAGTGCATGCAATGCCATGACAACCTGCTCTGAAACCCCCCCAGCAGAATTTCGGAGGCACCACTGTCCCCTGCACACCCAGCAACTCTTAAGGAAGGAAAAGTTTCCTGTGAGCCTTTCTTGTCACTGTCAGGAAGAAACTGCCCTGCTCATCAGAGGAAACACAGATGGAGAATCCCACACAGCCCCTTTGAGATCAGGCAGGGCACAATGCACTGATGGGACAGGCTCTGCCCAAAGAGCACCAAATCCTCCAAGATCTCCTCCTTAATTAGTGCAACTACCATAGCAGCAAACATTATTATATAAACTCTTTCAGTGTTACTTTAAAGATGCGTCGTTTTCTTCAGAATTTTCTCCTGCTTCTAATGCAAATATTCAAATGTATAAACTATTCCCAGAAAGGCCTCTACAGAATTACCAAGTAACAGAGTATTTGATTGATTTTCACATGCATTTAGAATATTACTGTAACCATGGCATTATACAATTAACTTGATATTTAATTTCTCAGCTCTTTTGCAGTTGCACATAAAACACTCCGTGCAAAGTGTCAGCTGATACAAATCTCAAGATCAGCCACCTGAGGTTTTATTCAACACAAGCTTTATCACAGGCTTCCACTTCTAATCTAAGACATATCAAAAGGAATCAAAACACAAAACCAGAGGAGAATTCAAGCCCAATGCATGAAATGAGTTTTAATAAAGAATGCATGAAGCATCAATAGGGCAGCTGTCTAATAAATATTCTACATTTTACAGGAAATCTTGATTGTTTTTCATCTTAATACACAACTGCAAATTATTCGATAACAATGATTTTAGTAGCTCCTTGTTTTCTAGTGTTCCTTAAAACATTAGATTCTGAAGTGTTAGAATAACTAGATTGACATGAATGGCAAATCCTGATCCTATTTGCAGTTTAAACAATGTAACTCCCAAAGACTGAGACAATAAAATTTATTTTCCCAACTAAAACAGCAGAATTCCTGCTTAGCATTTTCTGTAGAAACTCCAGAATCGAACATTCAGGTCCCACTGGAGGCTTCATGCCATTAGATTGCTTGAAACATTCCAACATCTGTGTCTTGCTTCTTTCCTTGACTACATTCACAGAATTTCTGTATCTTGTCCTGACCTTTCAAACTAGGCTCCAAATTTATCAGATAACCTGCTCTTCCAGTAGAGAGGAATTACAGAAGAGACACATTGGATAAATTTCCCAAGTGTCTTTTCCTCAGTTTAAAAAGAACAAAAATAAAAAGCCCATGTACAAAAACAATATAGAAAACCAAATCCAACTGGTTTGCAAGACACCAACCTGCAATAAAATGGCAGTTTTATGCTGGCTTTTCATCAGGTTGTTGATGGATTCAAAGAGTCTCCTCATAGATTCTTCAAATTCTGTTTGTTCTTTGCCTTCATATAATCTGTTGAGACATGCATTAGGTTATCCTTTCAGAATCAGAAAGTTTCATCGTCCCAAATGCAACTGATTTTACATTAAATATATATTTCAGAAGTTGATCCAATATTATGTACATAGATATTTCTCCAATGGGTTATAACTGCTATTCACTGTATTGTGTAGGGATTCTTCAGTTTGAACACTGCAATAACAACTTTCAATTGTTTTAAAAGCCTCTAAAGCATGACACATCCAGATTGGAGTAGAAATCATTTTACTTTCAAAGTAACTTATATGCAAAAAAGAAAAAAATTGATTTTATTCCCTCCCCCCCTACAACTGAGCTACTCTAGGATATTTTTCACAAATTATGACAATTTCTGTCTTCTGCTGCTGTTGCCACTTTTTCCCAGAGCTACTTTTACTGGCCCCATTAACCAGTCTTCTTTTTGGAAAAAGTCTCTATTTGACACTTGAAAGTTTAAAAGTGCATTTAAATTGAGCTCACTCCATTATTTCTCCATTCCCTGTCCAAAAGTTTGAATCTCTCAGATTATCTCTCCTATATTGTTCATACTGGCTCTCAGCACTAAACACTGCCTACACAAACAGTAGAAACACGGGTAACGTGTGAAATTAGTTATGTGAAACAGCTGTCAAGAGTTAAAGAAAAACAAGCTAAGAAAAAAGCCAAGATGACAAGAGAACCCTGAAATGTGAGCAGAATATTGTGAGCTAAGTGCTGCCTCTTCTGCTCCATCAGAAGAGAAAAATCTCTTTTTAAAGTTATTTATTGCAGTGTCATTTGCTTTTCTTTTCAATTTGAAATGTAAGACTGCCTACAATAATAATAATAATAATAATTGTCCAATGAATTTAGAGTTTCAGACCTCTAGTTAAATAGGAGTAGATATGTGTAGCTAGTCACCTGAATATGCAACACATTGCAATTACCTACTTTGTGACAGATTGCCCAGTGAACACTTTTAGCTTCGAGATAACACAAGGGATTAAAATGAGGACCAAAGTTCTCCCTGAAACAAACCCCTTCTCCTTTCTGACCTTCATCCAGACAAGAAATTTTCCATAATCCTCTACACAATGCTTCCTTCCCCAAAACTCTAATATACCCTTCTGCCATGACACCTATGATAAAAATATAAGATAAAGTTGTATTCTGTTCTCCTGAGCACCATCTGCTTCCTTATACAGCTTTACACCTTGTTTACCTGTATCCCTCTATAAATGATAAGTTCCTAGAGACAATAATATTTCCAAGTACTATCCATAGCAGCAAATTCCTTCTGAATCTACTACTTCACCAAAAGTAAAGTACAAGTAAAGCAAGTAAACTTAATTTTAAAAACCTATAAATCGACATGGATTTTTTTTTTTTAATGGACAGTGGAATATCAGAGAAAAATAGTTTTAGAGCTCCCACTGAGCATAAGACAGCTAGACCAGAACACCTTCCTGTTCTGCTGGATGCCAGCCACAAACACACGAAGCACCCACTCCTGCAGGTCTGAGTCTGCCACTGCCTGACCTCTGCCCCTGCAACCCTTCAGCCACAGAGCAAAGGGACATCACAACAAGCTCCAGGGGGAAACCAGCTCGGGATAAATGGAGAAAGGTGAAGCAGAAAAGAATTGAGGAAATGGATCTGTGCTATACGGGGTGAGTACAGTTACCAGTGTGTAATTTCTCCTTCCACTTCTCATTTCCTTCCTTCTCCTCCTCCTCCTTTTCCCCTAAACCTGAGCTCCACTTGTAAATACTGCACCTCTGTTTGCCTGAGCTCCACACATCCATCAAACTCCTTAAGAGGAGGTCCAAAACTCTGAACTGAGGGTGGCCATGGTTGGAGAAATGACACTGCTCAGTGCAGCCGGAGGGGCTGAACAGGGAGCTCTCAAGGACGAGTCTCCAGCCTCCTGCCATCTGCTGAGACGTTTGGCCACTCGCTGGTCTCAGGCCAAGCCACCTGACACAGACAATAATCACCCTGGGAAACCTGCTGCTATTACTAAATCCATCTCTGGAACTTACACTGGGAATCAGAAAGCAGATTTTTGAATACTCCCTCTACAGAGCATATCTCAGCAATATCTGTATTTTAGAGCAGTTGCCAGTTTTTATGTTTTATTGTAAAAATAAGAAAAAGCTCTGTTCTAGAACCAACTTTTTCTACTTCTCAGGTCTCCTTCTATGTCTGATATTAGATAGCTAATGAAATTGCATTATCTGAGTACTTACTGGGAAAATAATGTCCTTGATCTAACAATGAACTTGAAAACATATTCCAGGGCTTTCAGAGTTCTGAGGATAGGTTCACATTGCTCCCCTCGGCTGGAAGTATCCAAGTATGTCTTCAGAACACTCATTAATTTCCTGAAGTTTAAAAACATTTTTAAAAATAATTTTCATTATTATTTTTTAATTTCCTTTTTAGATTTTTTGGCAACTCTAAATATATGTTCATGCTTAGTCGAGCACATACAGGAAAACAGACTGCATGTATTTCTAGATTTATGTTGCACAAATTCTGTCAGTATAAACAAATGAGGAACAAATTCTTAGCTACACAAGCAAGAGAGAAATCTGAAATTCCAAGGAGCAGCATGACTTTAGACATTCCTGGAAGCACCTTTACAGAAGTTTGTAACACACATGAACAAAGAAACACAAAATATTCCTTCTGCCTACCTCCACTGAGCAGTGATTAAACACCACTGCATGCTCTAATTAACAGCATGTAAATATTACAATATTCCAGTACACAACAATATCTGCTTAAATTATTTATTTTATTTAAACACTTCCTTACTCTGTATCCAAAAGCAACTTTTTGCTAAAGACACAGCTGGCTACAAAAGAGAAGAAGTTAATCTAAAATTAAGTCCCTTAATTTGTAGTTATAGAATCATCTTAAGTGATTAAAGCAGTACTAATTATGCAATATTGATCTTAATGCAGCCATAAGAACTAAGATAAGGGTGGTTGGGTTGTTTTTTTTTCCCTACATCTCTACAAAAATGGAAACCTGCTGTCCCCTGCCCTAAACAAAGCCAACTACCAGCTCTGTAACTAACACACATCCCCAACCTCACATTTCAGAACCAAAATGCTTCCAGCCTCTCCTGGCCATGACATCCATGCTGTGTTTCCATTTTCTCCTTTTTACAGCTTCTCTGAGTTGGAATAATGTTCAACTTGTAAGTAGGGGTAGTGCAAGCTAAGCCCTCTCAGAGCTCTCTAAAGCCAGGAGAAAGGATGACTCAACATGAAGTGAATAAATAGGAAACAGTTTGGCCAACCAGCACTATCAAAACATGGTTATCATATTTTTGGGACACAGTATTTCCTTCCTAGTTAGGAGTTAGGCCACACACACTTGTTTATTTCATAAATGATTCTGGAACCAGAGTAAATCTTCCATGATGTGCATTGAATCAATAATGCCAAGAAAACAAATGATGTGGGGAACAATCTTAAACATTATTATTTTGCCTCTACCACACTGATTAGATCATCAGAAACTCCCAGCCAGGTAAATGCTAGAAATATTTTAGGCAAATAATGCTGTCCTGAGGTTCTGTACCCTTGCTTTTCTTCTTTCACAGTAATAAAGCATTAAATTACAATGTGCTTATTGCTTATGGAGTGAGAGAGGACTGAAGAAGAGCACACAGTTTGTGCTTGAGCTTTCTGAGCCCACTGATGCTCACTTCAACTTTACTGAGCTGTGACAAAGGGCTGATTTTGCACTGCTGCCTTTCAACTCTAGGAAACTCATGGTCCAGTGCATGATTTTTGTGACATTTTGTGTTGAGTTAGAACTGATGCAAATTCAGCACAGACACTAGAAGATATCCCCAACTATTCCAAACCTTCAGCTCAGGTCTTCCATGTACTATTCATATTCCAAATTAAAGTTCTGCTTCAATCTGCCACTCCATTAAGCTGCCAGAACAAGACATCAGGTAGATTAAAAACCCACATCTATCCTGTCAGAGCACATCCCAGAGATCAGCACCAGCTGAAGATGTTACCTTCCTTCATAATTCAGGCATTTTATCATCAAATAAAGTAGGAATCCAGGATTAAATTTGGTGTATAACCTGTCTGCACAGATTTTAATCTCTTCTATGAGTTCATGTCTTCCTATCTGAGTGTTATGTGGAAGCTCCAAAAGTTGAAAACAAACAAACAAATAAATAAATAATTCACTACAAGGCCATCAATTGGCACGACCATGTAACAAATACTAAAACTGCATTTCACAGCAGGACACATAACAAATGCCAAAATTCCAGTTCAGTGCACTGAACCTTTCCTGACACAACATCAGACTAAAATGCATATGAAGACTTGACAATTCTCAAATAATTCTTTTCCCTTTGAGTTTGCTCGATGTGAAAAAAAAAGAGGAAACCAATGTAAATGTGTTAAGGAGAGCCCTAAGTCCTCACTTGAGGCTTTTCAACTTAAGGCCAGGGGTACAAATGGAGAGGCTTTACAGCAAAGCATCTTTTGATAAATTTGACAGGATACAGGTGAAGTGCTCAGACACAGCAAAATCCAGGTGACACAAAACAAATGCCAAAGCACCATTTAACCCCAAATCATTTGCTATGGGTTCATTAATTCCACTTATAATCAAATGTCTCAGAGGCAGACAAGCAAACAGCAGCATCAAAACAACAATCACCATAAATTACATCAGAAAAGTCACAAGCAGGATTTACTTCTTCTACATGATGGTGGAGGTTTAGGAAAAAAAGAGAAAGAAGAGAAAACAAACTTACTTGTATGCCAAGGTTGCACTGAAGTGCTGTTGGATATATGCTTCCAAAACAGTGTTAAAGTGCTGAAACTTACGGTCTGCAATGAGCCCTATGATATAGATCTAAACAGACATGGACACAGTTAGCCAGAGTCACATTGCAAGCTTAAATATTAACTTTCTAAAAGTATTTCTGGTAATTTACTATTTAAGCTTTTAAAGAAATTTGATTTTCAGTCAATGAGTAATATTCCTCAGTTCTATAGAGACTTTAATTCTCTGAACTGAAAAACTTGATAGTTTCTTCAAAATTCTAAGTTTCTTTACTCTGGCAAATAAATTCATTGGTGCTGATTCTTACCAGTGCATCAAAGACAAGGATGTCATACTCATTGCTGTGGGAATGCTCCATCATGATGTTAAACAGGGCATCCAATGTATCCTGGAGAAACTGCAGAACATGAAGAGACAAACTGATGACCAATTCAGCTTGAAAACCTCACAAGAAAATTTTCTGATAGTGGTCTTGGTTTTCCCTTAAGTTAGAATTTTACTATTTTTACTGAAGCATCACTTTAATTGAGAAAACATTTCCAAGGCTTTAGGTTCTAGTTGCTTTAATTTTAAGAACCTACATCCTCAGACACATGAGCAATCAATAATACATGCTTAGCTCAAAGCTTATGGAAAAGATAAAAATATTATATAAATGACAAAACTTGTTAAAACGATGTTCCTTAGTGACACAGATTACTGGTTGCTATTTTCACATATACATGCTGATTAAGAAGACTTTTCCTGCTTCTGTGGTCTGATTCAAATTCTGCTCTAAATCAAAGAAAAGTACCTCAGTGACTTGGGACACAAATCTTTGATTAAAAAAATTCCACTCCTCCTTCCTCTTCTTTTATTTTTTTTTAATTCTCATTCCTTCTCTCCAGAGACATCTAATGTTTATGTTTAAAGATACAAAGGTAATAGTGTCTGCCATTTTCCAAAATACTAACAATTTTTATTCATACACTCATTAAGTTAAGAAAGTGCTTTGTTGGGTACATAACACTTCTTGGATTTAATATCAACATGTAAATTAATATTAAGAAGTGCAAAGAAAGCAGTAGGAATTGCTTGTGATACTTCAGATAGACAAAGGGAAACAGATGAATATAGATTGTAGAAAATATTTTATCATTACTATCTTCATGTCCCAGGAATAATCTTGGAAATGCCCCAGCCCAACAATAGCCAATAGCAGAGATATGTGAAATTCAAAAGCAGAAGTAAAGCTGGCCAGGAGTGTGAAGGATCCTGTCCAGGTGTTGGCTTTCTGCTTCCTCTAATGCAGAGCTTTGCTCATGTCCTTTGCAAAGGAGCAAAGGCATTATGTATGAAGGGGCCTGAAGAATAACTACTATTAGAATAACAATTTAAAGATTTACCTTCACTACTTCCTCTCCATCCACAATCTTCAGCTTTTCCAGGTTCTCCTGAAGCAGCTCTGGCTTCATGCGCCACTTCAAGAGACCCAGCAAGCCCACTAACAGAAAATAAATGGACAGATATTAAAATTTAAAATCTGATTTATCAATTTGTGCAGATGTTTTCTTTCTAAAACCCCCACCTGTTGAGCAGGTACACACCATTCTGAGTTAGCTTTGTAGAACAAACAAGAGTTGAAATGTAAAATGCATCTTTTGAGCTGACTGAGAGCCCTCCAGCAGTGCTTGAGCTCCGGGCTAAGGTGGCTCCTTTGTTTTCTGTGTGCAGACGTGTAGAAGGCAATGTCAAATAAGCACCAGCATCCTCCATTTTTTTACTGTCCCCCTGAAAAACAGCACACCATTCATCACATATTTCACACCACCGGATTTAAAATTAGACTTATTTTGTACTTTCTAGAGAAGTAAACAAAACTGAGGTGCAGGAAGGGACTTTGAGGGGTGACACCCCTGGCAGAGTAAAACCAAGAGCCAAGCTCTCATTAAAATGTCAGTGGGTGTGGAACACTGCAGAACACTGAGCATCACCTTGAAGACAGTACACAGGGGACAGACAACATGATTATAATGTCTGCACACAACTTAAAAGCAGAAAACAGGACTGAGTAAGCAAAGAATAGCAACACTGCTTTGGTATCTTCATTGTAACTTCATACCTGGACCTTGAACATAAAAGACCAGGGCATGGTAAGATCATATTTTAAATCAGACAGTATGCTGCAGAAACTCAATGATAGGGAATATGTCCTTTTCAGTAGAATGAACAGTAAAAAAACAGAGAGCCAACAGAGATTTTTCCCTCCTGTCTCTCATCAACTTCTGTGCCACAATCCCACAGATTTTCTGGGTCTTATTTTAGGATTCCCCGAACAGGAAAGGAGTTTTAGACAAAGACAATAAAAATCATGCTCCTCACTGTTTAGAGAACACAGTGTTTCTTTATCAAAACTACTCCAGAAAATTTACCTGATGAATTTGAGATGTCACTTAAAGCTACAACACCGTGACAAGATATGACTCAATTGCAGACCTTTAGTCTACAAATGTGAACAAGGACCTGCAAAAAACATGATCTGGAAAGACATTTTAAAGTTTTGCAGTTTTATCTGGTTCAGTAACTGCAGATGTGCAGTTTCTACTTCGTATCAAAGAGGTAAGGTTAAAAATTGACTATGAGAGACCAAGACAGACAAGAAGCAAAACCTTTATGCAGCAAAACACACAGCAGTACCAACATCTATGATTGTATCAGGCTTGCCAAATAATTACTTCCCAAATTTCTGGAAGCAAAAGAAACTCTTGACTGCCTCTTCTTGGGACAAGTCAGACAGACAATGGGAAAAAGATGAAGTTTTGATCCAAAAGTCTCTCAAAAAGTTCCAATACCTAAAGACAGTTTAAACTTAGCAGTTTCCAAATTACTTATTTTGAGAGGCCAGGTGTAGGACTGCTTTAAACACTTACAGCTTACAATTACTGTTTTTAATACTAGAATAGGCAAGCATATGTCAGAAAATCTGTCTGTTTCTCACAACCATAAACTAGGTCAACTCCATTTAGCGTTTCTCATCCATGCTATCACTTAAAAAAAAATTACTGAGCTGATGCAGAAATGAATTAGGTGGAATTTCATAACCAACATTAACCACACAGTCCACAATTTTCCTTCTAGTCTCAGTATTTTAAATGATAGTTTCAATGAAGAGAAGATAAATAACTATATGCTGCCATTAATCTCTTTTGGCTTGCCTAAGCAACTTGATTTAGTTGCATGCATCTCACTTGGTATTAATGATACAACAAACTTGTTTACTGAGAAGTGTGCTGAGAAATAACTTAAGTTTCCTTTGTACTGGAAGTGATTTCTGGTTCTTAGTTCTTGCTAGACACAATTCTCCAAGAGGGCAAATAAAACAAAAGTCAAAACATCTGTTCCCTGCTTCCTTCACAAAGTCAAAGAAGCTGTTTCCAGCCAGGGCTAATTAAGTTATTCTTCACACCCGAAACCAAATTGCTGAAATTTTCACTTTTGCTCCTGAGGAACTACACAGCAGTTTAAAAGAAGCATTTTCCTGACTGCATTCCCAGATTATTCATGAGATAAAGATTCCAAGTGGATCAAACACTTCCCATATCCAGCAAGAGGAAAGGCACCCACCCAAGTACAGAGCTGCAGCACAACTTTCTCTATCCTACAGAAGGCCAAAAGCACAGCAAAAAAGTAAAGCCAGTAAAAAGGGCAATCATGTCTCACTGTGCTTAGATAATATCTTTATGTCATTAAAATGCAGAGCAATATTTACTGGCAATGGAACAGGCTACACCTATTCATTTTGTTCAGATGAAAAACACAGTATTATCTTTGGTAGAATAATAAAATCAATCTAGCACACAATGCAAAGGCAACAGTGTGAGAAAAGATGTCTTGTGAGAGAAAGAAAGAAAGAAAGAAATCTGAGCCCATACCTTTAGGACTAACAAATCATGGACGCCATCATGGAGAGTTGTTCCATCCACCTTCATTAGTCTTATGTAGGCCATTGCAAAATTCTTTTCTCCTTTATCTTTAGCTGCAAAGCAAAAGATTTTGGGTTGACTTCCCATCAACGAATTAAAATCCACTAAAATAAGATTCCCTACTTACACTCTTGAGTCGACCTGTGCCTGAACGTGAAGCGCAGATGAATCCTATGCATGTCCTCAATGGGGACTGATACCTTTTGTAAAATCAGAAAACAACAGGGACAGTTATGGGGGGTGGTTTCACATGTAATGAGCCCAATTTTAGAATAAATAAGCCCCACTCCTTCTGTTTCCAAGGTGTCTTTCACAGGCCATTGCAGACTGTTGAGCCTGACCAGCAATGATCTGTCAGACTTTGCTCAGAGTCTGGCACCAGCAAAGGAATGAAGCACAGAACCCAGTGAGTTAATGCACACAGGTGCTGGAAAATAATCACACAGCAGAAAATAACCCTACTGCTCACCCTTTTAACCACAGAGAAAATAACCCTACTGCTCACCCTTTTAACCACAGAGAATTTAGACACCTCTGCATTATGCAACTCCCACCTTGCAGATACAGAAATTGGCAACCAATTTATTAAACAGGTGAAAAGTGTATAAAAATTCCACCAAATGACATTGATGAGATTTTAGTGATTAAATTTAGTGTAAAGCCTTGAGGAGGATCACAGGAACTTGCAAGTGCTTTATTCTCAAAGCAGCATACTTTAGGTAAAACATGCAACAAAAAAGGCCAACTGTGTAAGGGAAAGCACAATTTTCATATTGTAGAGTTTATAGCTCTAAAAATTTAAGGACTTGCACACCTTTGTGTGCATTCACAACTTCCCTTTACAAATTTTACTGGAAAATGCCTTAATATTAACTATGCTTTTCAATAGGATCTACTGTTAGTGACCCTGTACACAAGATTGAATTATGGAATAATTTTAAAAAGGAACTAGTAAAATAAGGAATAAACAGAATGGGTCAATGTTTTCAAAACAACAAATAAGCTTCTGTTGGAAATCACACTTCCATTCCCTCCCTGTCCTTCACCATCACAGGTAACACACCTTAAGGTAATAATTGCAAGCTTGTCATACATGGCTATTTTTTCTTTTAAAAAAATCATGCAAGCCTGCTTTATAAGAACTGTTTCTGGCAGCTTCTGGGCATTTTGCAATCATAAACATTAAAGCTTGATTAGGTAATTGTTAGTGTTTATCTAAAGAGAAGCATGACAGCTTTTTCTTTTTGAAATCAGAAGAGGGGGTTTGTGTTTTCATTTGGGTTTTGTTTTGGCCTTGTTTGTTTGTTAATTGAAGCTCCTTGTCTCCATTGTTTCACCAAAACAGAACAAATGCAGTATTTCATTTTTGATGAGCCCTGTTAGGACATAAGGTGATCTAAGATGATCTCATTTGTTTTGCTGAACAAAACCTACACATCATTTTCTAGGCCAAATTTCAGGCCTCGGTGATCATGTATCTCTAATAACTGATGTATGACTAAGACTTCATGCTTCAGCTGTAGTCAGGGACAAGATGTTTTTTGGAGGAAGATGATGCTGTGCAACCTTTCTGTGTGAGGCATTCATTAAGAAGTGAAAAAAATTAAGTAAAAAAATAAAGATACCTTCAGTGTCTCCATCCACCGTGGCTGTTTGACCTGGTAGTAAACAACAGATCTGTACTCGCTCACGGGCTTGTCCCCTGCTCCCAGGCACACAGCATTCTTACAAAAGGAGGGAAGAAACAGTGCTCAGTTATAGCACGACCCAAAGCTGCTCTTAGGGTTACAGAGGGTTAATGAATGAGGTTTGCTTTGAGAAGTATTCTCTCACCAAGACCATTGGTCTGGAGACCAAAAGAAAAGAAGATAAGCAAGAAGAAACCTGCAGCTGCAAAAAGTAATTTTAGAAAAGTTTTATGGAAAACTGAGATGGTTTTCCACCAATCAACATTATGTTGACCAATTGTGACCAGTGAAGAAAGTGGAAACTTTGTAGAGTGTATAAAAGACAGCTAGGTGTTGTAATAAACAGGATATTAACCTTCTGAAATGTAATGTGTCTGTTCGTGTGTCACACCCACCTCTACAGCAACACTTCAGTGCCTCGTTAATTTGGGCACATTTTGGGGTAATTGAGCAAAACCAAGAAGTCTCCTCAGAGTCCCAAGCTGGGAATTCCCCCCTGGCCCTGGGCCATGGCTTCCCCCCAGGGGCTCTGCTTCCCACCATCACTGTGGGCTTGAATTTGGATATGGCATCATTCAAAATTAAATAATAATGACAGCACCAACAGGGGGGAAGCATTAATGTGAGGACACTGCATTTTCCAAGCCTCTGAACATAAATATTCACCATAATCTATGGGTGCAGGCAGTGTAATTGCATTTTACAGGGGTCATACACAGTGACTCTAAGAGATGTGTGAAGAACATAAAATCGACTTGATTTCTTCATCTGATGAATTCAAGTAACCAACATGTCATCTCAAGTAGTAGAAGAAATACAAAAGGAAAAAGAAAATTAAAATCTAGCTTCATTATTCCACTTATTTCTCCATTTACTTTTAAATACTTTGTTCAGCAGAGTCTCAGAAGCTCTAGGCCACACACCAGAGGTGACTTCCAAACTGGACATTGTAGATGCAACAACAATAAACAGAATTTCCCATTCTTTAAACACCATCTGAACTAGGACAGAGCCAAGTGAAAGATCTGATCATCTTCAAAACTTGTGTTTTTCTTTAATGAGTCTGTGAAGACTTGTCTGGTCTGGCTGACTGCAGCTGAGCTGTACATGCAGAGGAAAAAGCTTCTGCTGGACAGGGAGGAACCAAGATCCTGAACCTGCCAAACATGAAACTAAAGTCCCTGAAGGAAGCAAACATTAAATTCTCTTCTGAAGGCACAGATTCAATTAATCCAATCCGGGCTGTACTAACTGCTGCAAAGGTGCAATAATCCTGCTCAAAATCCAGCAAATCTTAAAAGTCTGCTTCAAACACCACAGGATGCCCTGTGACCAGAAGGGTGTGATGCTGATACCTGGAGATGATTTGTGTGCTCTGGTCAGAGGGATTTAACTGCAGAAAGCAATGTCTCATCTGCCTGAGCAGAGATTTTTCAAGGTTTATGCACCTACTTGTTTGTCACCTCTGTGACATTCACTTGGAACAAAAGTCTTATTCCTTGGAACAGTGAATCAAGGGCTGGTTCTGCAATGGAAGTAGTTTGATACCTAAACAGAACCAACCAGTTTCCTGTGTAGTGGACACATACCTGTTATGAGAAACATTAATGTAAATTCATGGGATTGAAACTCTATTGGTTTGGGGTATCTTTATAGGCTAAAAGGAAATACCAGTACTTTTGTTATTACTTGCATTCAACAGCATTTCAATTAACTCCTCAAAATTTTTGTTTAAATATATCTATGGCATATTACCCACAGAAACTAGGTCTGACATTTCATCTCAAAGACAATGAGACAAATTCACTTTCTCCTAAGATTTGCAGAAATTATGTATCTGCAGAACTGAGCATCTATAATACTGGAATGCAAGATTTAATGCATGGTAATAGGTTCATTTCTCTAAGGAATATTTTTGTTTATATGTGATTTGACAGAATACAGAATAGAGATAACTTCTGTGCATGTGAGTCATGGTCAGCTGCTGTCATAGGTTCAGGCAGTGTTTTGTAATCAGGGCTACAGTTTGTTGTATGGACTTTAAACATTATGTGGGATTAGAATTTTTTCAACTTACATTTTAGGTCAAGCAGTTACTTGCAGTTCATAAACAAGTCATGAACCACAGTGTTTTATTCCATCTTTATTTTATCTCAAGAATGCCTTTATGATTTGACCCTCACGATCCCAAAACTATAAAGCTCAGAAAATGACAGGTCAAAAATGCCCCTGAATACCAAACTGGTGATAAATCCTAAGGAATAGACAAAGGATCTTCAAAATGGGAATAGACAAGCAAACATTGTAAATATTTATGTTGCATATGTAATTGTCACTACTTTCATTCTTTGCCATGTACTTAATTCAAGAGACAGTGACACAGACTTCCTGGCACAGATCAAGAATTTGTTATGCAGCAGAAATGGTACTTCTAACATTTCAGTGTGCAAATTGCATTCCTCAGGGAATTTCCTCAAGAAAAACCCCAGAGTGAGAATGCAGTAATTGTCAGAATCAGCATTTGTTCCTTGGCACAGCTAAAATAGGTCATTCAATGTTATTCCTTGTTACATTTTTATGCAAGACTTTTATAGGGCTTTAATAGACAGATCACTTTAAAAATCATAAAACTTATTTGTCACAAGATGTCACAGGATGTAAGTAAGGGAATTGAGTTTTTGAATAGTGGTGTTTTATTAAATGTGTAAATTAAGCCTTACATCAAAAATGCAGCTCATATTTCTATGTTACAGAAAAAAAAGAAAACTTACTGGCAACACTTTTCCTTCTTCATCACAGACACACATTATCACTTCCACATTTCTCTGAGTTGTTTTATTGTATTTATCAAAATCTCCATACAGCAATGTAATATATATGTCATTTCTTATATCTCCTAAAAAGAGAAATTGAAAGGTGAAAAAGCAGCTAAAATGCTCTGAGAGCATAGAATCAGCTGAACTGCACACAAGTACCTCACTGTTTGCTATGAAACAGATAAAAATGTATTATTTTCCATCTGAACCTAAATTCCAGTGCTTTATCTTTGCTAAGGCAAAAACTAGGATGTGAGGAGAAGCCAAAGGGAGCTCGGAGTGACTCGAGGCAATTCTCATCCTGCCCCGACACCTGCTGGTGAGCTGGCACATTCCCACCAGGAATATTCCCCAAATACTCGGCTCTCCTTCTGGAGGCAGCATCATATTTTAATTCTCCCCTCCGAAGGAACTCATATGACTTTTAAAAGGATCGAGATTTTTCTTGAGTTGGAGCGAGGGAGGTTTCCATTATTTGGTTTTTTTAAAAAGGAGATCGGCAGAGAGTGAGCGATTTCCATTGGAAAATACCTTGTCCTAAGTACAAATGAAATCAGGATATTTCAAATTCTTTTGTTTATTATTATTAAAGGACAGTAACAAAAACAAGGTTAATTTAAAATTCAAGTGACATCCACCATAATCAACTTACAGGATAAGAAAGTTATGTACAGGGAAGTAAGTTTATCCCTCACCGTCTGGATTTTATTTTTCCTGTTTAAGTATTAGAAACTACTTTCCAATGATTTCACTATTTTTTATAAGCTTCTAATATGGGAATAAAACTTACCATGAGTGAATTCGAAAGATCTGTGAGTTAGCAATTACAGAAATAAGAAAGGCAGCAGCTGATGCTGATTAACATAGGGAATGAGAAGAAATCCCTTCCTATGACAGAACAAAGCACCTCCTACCTGGCATGATTATTTCAGGGAATCCCAGCTTTCTAGCAACAACCGTGGTTCTGTCTACAAGGTGTGGGTAATCCTTTCTAGTCTGAGTCACATCTCCAACCAGCATTTTCACAGTTACCCACAGACCTATAAAGTGCAAAAAAAAAAAAAAAAAAGAAAATTACATTTTTGGTATGAAAAAAAAAATCTGTCTTCAGATGATTGCCTCTTCTACCCACTAAAACAGGGATAAGAATTCACTTTTCCTCACTTCCTGTAGATGAAAGTAAAAACTCTGCAATGCAAAACTGTCGCTACTAATTTAAATAGCCCCTAAGATTCTGTAACAAACTCATGGTTCCTCAATTGCAGCTTCAAAGCTGACCCACCTCCATGGTGGTACTGCAGCTCCAGCATAAAATGAAGTTTCACAAAAATACCGTGTCACTTAAAAGAAAATAAGGAAAATGTACTTTACCTTGTCCACCACTGTCGCCTTTTGATGCAGTGATTTTGCTTAGGAGACCGTGTAAAAAGTCATTTTCTGCCACTACCCTGCAAGAGAAGCAGCAATGTCTGCTCAGGAATTAAGTGCTAAATATATCAGACAGCATTTAAACATAAGTGACTAACGGCCTCAGTGTTTGCAGGATTGCCTGGTTGTGATATATTCGGTATTTTTATTATCTCTCACTCAATTTGCAGCCCACTCACATTCAGCTGTGTGTACACTGAAGTGAAAAAGATTCAGTCAGCCACCAAGAATGGTGTTTGGTGACAGTGACAATGTGACTGCACTCACCAATGTGCCACTCCAGCTCAGTCCACTTTCCCTGACAAGCAGGCAGATAAATGAACTTGGAGTTTTTATCAGCCACTTTTGGATTTAGAAACAAATTCGCACATAGCAAACATGTTGGGTCAAATTGGAAACAAGAGAAAAAAGAAACCAGTGTATTTATTAACACCTGGGTCTTTCAGAATTAAATTCACCCTCCATAGAACATAGCAGCAGTGCTATGTAGGACACACAGAGTCATTTCCAGTATTTCCACTGGTATCTCTGCATTTGATCTGTGAGCATCAAATTTTTAGGCAGCTGCTCTGGCATTTCTTCTGAAGATAGTATATGATAATTCTATTACTTTTTAAAGGAAATAGAGTTTTTACTCAGATTTTTCTCAAATTCTAATCAGAACCAAGCTCATAAAGTAGTAGTTATCCTTGCTTGTAAAACTCACTTGTAACTATTTGACTTGGGTTTGTGAAATCAGACATGGTACCAGCTGTCTGAAGGAGCACATTTGTGAAATTATACATTAATTTAATGTGCTGTGATACTTCTGCAAGTATAAAATGCCATTTAAAGTCATACCTTAATAATTAACACTATTACAACATAAAATTGTTAAAGGAAAAATTTCTTATTCTTTAACCATTTCACAGATTGTTACAGCCACAGAGATAGAGAAATAAATATTTTCTTTCACATATAAAAAAAGATATCTATGACACTCTTACGGATGAAAGGGAATGAAATGCTGCTTTTCTTCATCACTCTCCGATTTTCCTTTTATGATATCTGTAATATCCATGACTAGAAGAATAAAAGAAAAATCATTATCATAGAATCATCAAGAACACATAAAAACAATTTTAGAATAGCTTCTCCTATCTATGGATATCCTTGTGCCTCAAGGTAAACGTGGATTTTTCACCAGCAGGGGAGGGGTTGTGGGGCAGAGCATTTTGAGCAAAGTCCACACTACAAACATGCTGCTGTGGGGAGAGAGGGGGAATTCACACTGGTTTTTGTATAAACTCGTGAATACAAGTATCAGAGCTTTGGTGGTGCTTTTGGGACATAATCACTGACTTGATTTCATCTGCAAGGGAATCTGTTATCAAATTGGTTCTGTGCTTTCACTCACAGCTTGGCACTCGATGAATAATTAGGAAATGAAACTCAAAAGTGCATTTCTGACTTGAAATAAAACGCCAACGTGGGCGCAGTCTTTACAGACTTCAAAAAGTACAGAAACCACTTGCTAGAGCTGATGGCCATTCTGACATGTCTTGGTGGAGATTTTAATAGTCCAGGGCTGGCAAAAACCCCCAGATGTCGTGGCTGAGCCATGGCACAGGAGACAGCAGGTACCTGCCACGCCGAAGGGCCGCCGGAGCCCTTGCGTGTATTTCTTTGAGTTGCTGTCCCTCAGGTCCATCCTTCCCACTCGCACTATTTGGCAAACTAAATAAACCTTGTCTCTGCTAAGGTCTTTATTTCCAAGATCCTAAGATACAAAGAAAAAAAAAAACAACATAGTGTTACTTGGGGGAAAAGCAAGTTGTGAAATTGAAAGAGGACCGCTAGTAATAAACGGAATCTTAGCAATCAATGAGAAAAAAAAAAAAGGAAACAAAGGCCCCCAAACGAAACAGACCCCAAAAAACTCAACAAAGAAATAGCACATCAGAAAGATGAAAAGACTGACAGTTTAAAGTTTGAAAAAAAATATAAGGTAAGATAAATAGAGAGGATAATAACAATCAAGAGATACAGCAGATAAACCCAAATAAATCAAATCATCAAAAAATCCATGAGGCAGCAAAGGGGTCTGAAGAAAGCCCACTGAAACATTGTCACTGCCTTAAAAACTCAGTGACTGTCAGCTTGCTCCTGCTTCATCTTGATCACTCTTTATGAGATCTGACAGTGGCCACAGAGAAGAGAATTTCATTTTCAGATACAAAGGGAAGTAAACTGAAAAACACTTACTGTGAACACCACTTTGAGATTGTTGAGCATATCAATTTCCTTTGGAAAGCCTCGACTTCCCCATCTCACCAAGTAGTTCTCACTGTTGGAAAGACAAATATCTCACTGTCAAGTAATTTAAAAATTCTCCCTTTACACACTGCAAAAGCTGCATAACAGACAGTCTGTGGTGATGATTCAAATCTAAGACCAGACTAAAAAGACAAGAAAAACACTATACAAGTATCAATAGTAAGTTTTAAAATAGAAGCTTGAACATAACACAAATGGGCACCTTCTTTTTGAGGCAACTTTACCATAGTCATTGTCTGTTTGATGGGAATGCTCAATAGGATCTTAATCTACCCAGAAATTTATACATTTAATTCTTTTTCCACTCCTTCCCCTTCAGCACTTTACGGCAAACACCACAATACTGCCCATCTAGAACAATCTCTAAAATTTGAAATGGACTCAGGCTTTTCCAAACTTATGAAATGTTCACTCCAGGAACTACCTATGAAAATATTTGAAAAGTCAGAATCCTTTAGAGCCAGAAAGCAACGAGATCTGTCCATGCTTCACTCTGCTTTTGCTTTCACTCTGCTTTTGCTTTCACTCCTTTTCTTTACATATTCTTTGCATTTTTATATTATTACAGCAGATTGGCTATTATTTTACTTCATTTTGGCTGGTTCTATTCTTCTGCAGTCAGAGGAGGAAGCTTTACCTTATAATTGTTGACTTCTGTGGGTCATAGAGGGCCATAAAGAGCTCAGCATCCTCTCCAATTCGGCAGACAAAATTCCTCACAAAGACATACAGGCTGTGGGTGGGGGATGAAGACATTCTGGAGTATGATGCATAATCTGGTTGATCCTTTGACTACTCAGGAGGAGGAAAAATCAGTTAATAATAATCCATGAATTGAAATGGTGCTATACTACAAGCAGTTTTACTTTCTAGTATATGTAATGGTTAAAATTGAAAAGGAGAGCAGGGAGTTGGACTCAGTAATTATCATAATTCTCTTCCTATTGCTATTCTCTACCTAGTGCTCTTCTATGACTCCTATGTCTTAGGCCAGTTCTTCAGCCAGTAGGCAATGATGTAAAGGGGGAAATATTCTCCCCACTCTTAAAGAAAAGAGCAAATATCAAGATGTCAGCACTGACACAAGCCTACAAGCCTGAAAGAATTTATTTTTGAACACAGTAGGCTGTAGCAGAAGGCCTATGATCCACATCACAGTGGGGTTGCAGTGTGCAACAGCAAAATGAAGTCAGTCTCTTTGAAGAGGAGACAAAAACCATGCTGAGATCAGGGCACAGCTGAGCAGGTCCAGTGACTCAAAAACAGGTTCCTGAATTCTACCTACCTTCCATCTTAACCACCAAGAAGCAGCTTCTTAACACTTCTAAACCCATTGTTTGTCCCTATTTTTAAAATAAGTTACCACAGTCTATTGCAGACTCTCAGGTTTCATTTTCCTTATATTGTCAGTTAATTACAAGGTGCTCTGCAGTGATTTGTCATGGGTGTTATTGAAGTGTCACGACAAACCAACTATTTTCTGTTTGGTGGCTTACTTGCTTTTTTACAGTTTACTTTCTCCTAAATGGAGAAAAGAACCAAAGAGGCTTACAAATCCCTGCAGAGATTTAATACTGCAAAAGGTCAAGGAAGTGTAGTCACCTGCTTTGCATTTAAAAAGATTTAATTTATGCACTTGTCAGCTTTGCTTTGGCTCATGAACTTCTGGCGTCCAGCAGATTATGCTGAATTTACCCTAGTTCCTCTTCAGTGAGCTTAATTCTTCAACTCCATCAGACTGACTAGCAAGCACTTAGCAAACAACCAGTGTAGTCACCAGATCTTGTGAAAACAAGCTGTGGTCAGTGCTGCTTTGGAGCCTGAACTCCAAGTGTGTGTGATTATTCCCTGTGCAATTCAGACTGCTGAGTAGTCCATGGATGGAGTGGAAATTTCCATATAGGAGCTCAAGAACAGATTTAGGACCAGCTTTAGACACGAGCTTTCAGCCCAGCCCACAGCCCAAATCCAGTGTACAAATGCAATTCAATTTAAAGCTTAGCCATATTTATAACACAAGACTGTGGATCTACTCTTAAGTTTGAATAAAAAAGTTTCCACCAAATTTTATGGTTCCATCCTTTAACCCTTAGACTAGTTTTTGTTTGGATTTTAGCAAAGGATTTAGCCAGTCATTCCTACCATTTCCTCCTTAATTCGCTCCGTGATTTTATTAGTTGCTTCTTCATGTGCATGAAACAGGCTGATAACACTGGTTTTATCTGGATCCAAGATATTTCCATCTTCATCTCTAACTATCAGGTCTAGCTCAAGGACTCTGTGAAAATACAAAAGGCATAATGGTCAGGTTATTTTCTTCTATATAAAGCTTAAAAACAGAACAAAGAGGCACTTAGAGATTTAAAGTAATAAAATTCAAATGCATGCAACAGTATTTCACTGAAGAAAAATTTAACTCTACCCCTGATTTTTTAAGCTGCTGTGCAGCATTTAGGAATTTATAGGAATGTCACCAAAGCATTGAAATGCCTGCCACATTAAAAAGATCGACCCTGCTCAATGATTTTTTACTGCTTTTAGCTTTTAACACTCAACATTTGTAATCAAGATGTTTAAGGTCTTCCTCTGACCTTCTGCTTTTATGTTGCTCCCTCACCCTTTTCTGTCCCAATACTTAGATCTCTTCTGCTCTGCTCTCACAGGAATAATGCCTTTTTTCCTGCCACTCTTTTTCCCCCTCTCCCACAGTGACCCCCTCAGCCCCCACTGCCATTTCCCCTTTATTCCTTCTCCACAGTTTGGAAAGTTTCCTTCACACCACACAACTCAACCCCACGCTTTCAGTAGCTCACAAACACTTTCCAGTTTGCAATCCAAATAATTTTAAACATCCCCTTCACCCTTACTCTTCCAAAGGAAGTACTTTACTGTCTCATAATACAGAAAGAATGTAAGAGTGACGAAACAGAAGTCTGAAAGCAAATGAATTTTAATGTTGTCTTAATCACAGCTGGGCCTCTTTGACTGGAGAACTTCAAAGTAAATTCTGCTTTTGAGTGAGCACTCAGCTCCACACAGTGCAGTAGGACATGTGTGTTCTACAGTGTGCTCTGTATGAATATAATTGATTACAAATTGGCATCCAAATCACAGTGAACAAGTTAAGAATTCCACAACACCCTGTGGTCATTTTTGACATACAGCCACACGTCATTGTAGACTTCCAGCTGCACTGAGGCCTTCAGGTCACAACAAACACAGCCACTTAAAATAGCAAAATACAGTTTATAAGCAGATTCTAACGCCTTTAAAAACAATACTGCAAGGACCTTTTTTACCAGGCTCTCTCTCCCCTCCACCCCCTTATCAGATGGTGGGACACCATTAACCTCACACAAATGCACAGTTTTGCCAAAAAATATGTTGTGTTGCAGTGACTTTTTGTTAGCAAGGAGCAGACGAGACACTTTGTTAAATAACTATTCTGTCCCTGGCAGTTTCACTTCTATTACCAAAACCAGAGTTCTGCCTGGAAATTCCCTAGTGTGGGTGTGGATGTGTTTGTTTGCAGACGTGGTGCAGTTTGCCAGCACCACTTTTGAGGGTCACTGACTGGACACAGGCCATGTTTGGGGCAGATGGACAAGTTTTGGGCCCCAAGTATGCTGGTGATACATGTACACAGAGGCTGGTTATCTGACCTCATGTCTTCACAACTGAAAAGCTCATGTATTTATAATTAAGAATAAATCAATATTTTAAGAAAGCATTTTGCTATGAAAAGTCTCATCATGGTATCCATGCTCAGCACAGGAGTTACAGGGAGAAGTCTGAAAAGGAAGATTCAATATGAGCCACACTTCTGAATTCCAGCTTGTAACCATGAAAACTTGATCATCACCTCTTTGCTGCTGTGCATTAAATTAAATCATGCTTTCCAGGAGCAGTGGAGGCCACTTACTTGTTACCATAGTCAATTTTGGATGTGACTTTCTGTTTGAGCTCTTTGAGCTCATCCTTTGGCAAGGTCCCAGACAGAAGCTGTGACCTCCACTCCATCAAGTCACACATCATGGACTGCACCTGCTGGAACCGAGCCTTCTTATTTGTCTGAGAGAGAAAAAAAACTCAGTAAGTTTCAGGCTTCGAGCTGAAGTGAAACACTGGGCTTGACAACTAAAGGCTACATGTCATATGTAATGCTAAATGATAGCAGGAACAAGAAATAGGCAAAAGAGTGATGTGTCATACATAGTTTTTTAAGGACAGAATATCCCATGTGATCATAAAGAAATAAGATGGAATTTTGTATCAGGATGGTGAATTATGATATTTTTGTTTTATTTAATTAGTTGTTTTAAAATTCTTTAACAAATTGTCATCCAGAGAAAACATTACAAAAACTATTAACTTCTGTATGAGATACTGCTGGGAACAACAACACTTGATTGTGGTATTAAAGCATTTAAGAGAAAAATGAGACAATACACAGAAGGCACTAAAGCAGCTCTAGTGTCATTCACTGAAAATAAAGCAGGGTTTTAATTGCTGGCTTAATCAAATAATAAATATTTAATAAAAAGTGACATGTTTCAGAAAACTACAGTACATACAAGATCTCTTTGCCCCAGCAGAGATAAAGAAAAATCTTTATCTGCTGGGATCTTGGAACAGTCAGCACAATTCTTGCAATTGTCAGTTGTTAATAGATATTTGCTCCCAGTAACCCTTGAACAACTTCTGTTCTAGCAATCCAAGAGCAACATGAATTTTTTCCGAATGCATCCCAGTTATCTTTTATACTCCTATCTGGAAAATTTTCAAAGCTACAAATCAAAATGATGAAGATTTTATCATACACAGGATTCTCAAGGTTGAAAAAACAGGCATGAAGTTACATCATTCCTCAGCAATGTCAACTTTTCCTTTACAGAACCACAGAACCATCCAGGTTGGAAGAGACCTTCAAAATCACCCAGTCCAAGGCTGATGGCTGGACTAGATTTAAAGTCACCAGGCATTTAAAACCACTGAAGAAAATCTTAGTAGTGAGAAAGCAATTTCTTAAATGCACCCAGACCCTGCCCTGAATGTAGGAAGAGACAAGAACAAGGCCCCAGTGTGCACAAACAGGACTAACAGGTGAAAAACCAGCCTGTAAAATATCCTACCACATAGAGCTGCTTCCAGATGCTTCCCCATTCCCAGAGAGTGGTGGTAACTTCCTGGACTAAGGGAATCTCAGCAGGTATGACATTTTCTGTATGTCTAGGAAAGAGAAGGAAAGATCACAAAGAGTGTCTGTGTTTCTTGGGTGTATATTATATTTAGTGTGGGTGAGGTACATAAATGCCTTAAAACTCATTCTTCAGCAGACAAGCTCAATAATGTAATAAAACAGATAAATTCAATACCTTTTCTTTTCACCAGAAGCTTCCTTGATGTGGATGAAGGATTTAGGAAATATTCCCTGATGAAGGAGAAAAAAATATAAATCCACACTTATTCTCCAAAAACCTTTAGGTAACAACCATGACTGTGAACATAAACTATAATGACAAACTGTAATACCCAAACGAACTCCTGGTTATTTAGTTTTCTGTCCACATGGATGCATTTCTATTTAACAGACAAATAATAGAAGTTTGTCATACCTCTTCAAATATAGAATGCATAGGCATCTTTCTTCCTAAGAAATATCATTTTCCACCCCAGAAAACAGTTCAATTAAATACAATTTAATAAAATGCAATTTAAATTCAGTACAGAAACACTGTGTCTGTGCATCATCTCATACCTATTTTAACTGAGCTCTGTAGAAAATAAATGGTCACCAGACAAAAATTCTAATGTGACTTTCCTTGCTCTACAAAAGCTGAAATGTCTCAGGTCACTCTAAAGGAATGTTTGACACCCCGTCCATGACAATCCTCCCCTGAACGGGCAATTCTCACCTTGGTGATTAACGAGATCCTCCGTGGATTCTTCTCTATTCAATAACTCACAAATGGTACCACAATAATTCAATAAGAAATGTGCTACTTTACAAAGCCTTCCTCTGAATTAGATTGTGGCTTTTAAAGCCATTTGCTTTTAAGCACTGGATCTTAATCAAAACACAATCGTGTCTTATCACTTCCACATTTTTTTCATTAAGATTAAAGTTCAGAAAAGTCCATGAAGAAGGAAAGTAAAAGAAGAAGGTCCTAGAAATGGTAAATTTAGTGATATCTTAGTACATAAAATTAATTATACTTTTTAAAGCATGTTATGCATGATGATCTTGAAGCCCTTTAGCAATATTAGGAATTAATTAAGAATTAGTTAAAAGGAAGTGGTTAGTTCTGGTAAATATTTTCCGGTTTTAGTTTTAGGCTAAATTTTAATTGATAAAAATAGAAATGCAATGTAGAATAAATGGCAATAACTTTTTTCAGTCAAAAGAAATGTCAAAGTAATTAAAACACAGGTGTAGCGTTTTTATATGTTTGCATTGCTTCTCCCTAGAAAATCTTATACCAAGAAGAAGTTACAAACAAAAATGCTTTTCTTCTAGAAAAGTGAGTTGAAACGAAGAAGTAATTTTCTTGCTACTTAACTCAGGAGTCATCATACCCAGAGTAAAAACTTTTCCTCTGTGGCCTTCCATTTTCAGGTCTAAGAATACTGACTTTAGAAAAATTAATATGATTTTTGTACGTTAGAGATATTTAAGAACTTAAGCCTCATACAAGTTGTTTATATTGTTTGTAACCTAAAGAATCCCTGGGAAAAGTACTGAAACAAGCACATCTAGCAGCAAATTGATTCAAAATTCAATTCAAATGGTGGCTTCAACATTTGTTAACCTGAAGACACAACCATTTCTTCCTCATTGATCTGCTTTTCCCAGTCCTCACCTCTATTTACCAACATTGTCCAGGATGAATGCTGATCATTTTATTCATCTTGAAAGGAAAGAGTGGAAGGAGCTGACTTGAGAGAGACCAGAACAGAGAGGTCAGGACCATGTAGGCAGAGATACTCAAAGCTCACTGCGTGGGCTGACCCCTTAAAAAGTCTCACAGGAACAGACAGTGTGATCTTACCTCTGCTCCTTTGTACCTCACCAGGTAACCCTTGTACCAATCTGAAAGGAAGAAAGATCACTTGGTATGACAAAAAAAAAATGCATTACAAAGCACACAATAAAGTCATGGGGTTTATTTTACATAAAAAATACCTAGCATGGTGTATTTGTAAAAATTATTCCTTCAAACATACATAGCTTAAAGTGAGTAGCAGGGATTGTGTTAAACATGACTTGTATATTAACAAATATGATTGTATTGCTTTCAAGCCTTGCACAGTAAGTTCAGATAATTGTACACAGAATTCAACACCCCATGCTCACATAAAAAAGGCAGAATGTTTGTTTTGCAAAGTAATGTGTGCATACCCTTAAATATCTGTGTTAGCCAGATCCCCCATGGTCCTGGCTAGCCCAGGAGGCTCCCACTGTGTTCTAGGCCCAGCATTAATCCAGTACAGCACGTGGCTGATACAGACACAATTTCCTTCAATGTGAGAAGCTTAAGCCATTTTTGTGCCATGAGAAACTATAGATTTTGGACCCAATCATATTAAGCAGTTTCTGGGTGTAAATTCAAATTGGAATGTCAAGAAAACTCAGGGCTATTATTGGGCTCCTGCTCCATTTGTAACTAGAAAGCCCCTCTGAAAGGGAGTGCAGAACTGCAGCATGGCACGTTAAAAATTAATTCAGGCTTTGTTCCATCTATTCCATGGTTAAGCCTCTATAAACTAAAAAAACCATAAAAAATCAGAGTTCAGCCTTACTAAATAAGATCAAGGGTCACATCCACTGTGCATACACCCCATCACGAAAAATCACCTGCACAGCAACAATGTTTAACTCTGTTGAATACTAAGTTTTTCATCCCATGACTAAAAGCATACATTTTCTAATTGTCTTTTCATTAGCAGATATGATCTCTTTGCTATCACCCTTTCTCTCACAGGTATTGCAGCCATGCAAGCAAAGCATAAAATAATAAAAATAAATCCCAAATGCCAAACAGCACAGTCACAAAAATGATGCTAAAAGTCACAGGATGATTGCTGACCTCAAAGAAAGACTCAGGACAGATTTTTTTTAGGTTGTTCTGCAGTGGGATTTTTTTTTCATCAGTGTTTCATCAACAATAAAATTTCATCTCACTGCTAAAACGGAATTATTTGCACATAGTCTCAATTTACAACCAAGTGTGTAAAATTGGCTTCATCCCATTTGCTGTGAGAGCACATACATGTTCTGTGCATTAATTTTGTGCATGCAAAACCAACCAAAACAGGACATAAAGGAGCACAGGAAGAATTCTGTCAGCATTGGTTACTCGGCAGCCACAGCTGGCAGCACATTTTAAAGATATCTGATAAAAGATGAACTTCACTCACACAATGAGAAGGATTCCACTTCTTCACTGACAAACATATTCCATAAAGCAAGGCATGACAGAGCATGGGGAGGGGATTCAGAAAAGGCTTTTAGATAAAAAATAACCCCATAAAATCCGCACTCCACTCGCTAGGCTGGGCTGATGACAAATGGACCCCAGGAATCCGAAGCCTGAAATGCTATTTCTGCAACTAACAGGCAATACAAGGATGAGGAGGTTCCTGGTTTGTGTGCATGTGTTTTGTTCTTAACCAAAATGTTTAGAATGGAGGCTTAAGGAATTACTTTTTTTTAGGAGACGACACAAATCATTGTCACTCTGTTGACTGCTGAGTGACATCAATGTTTTCACTGATGCTTAAAGATATTGAATTCATCTTACAAGCAGAGGAGAAATAATTATGTTTTTGTGCCCCAGTACATTGTAAATATGGTTTTTCAGGTGCTCCTCCCTCAAATCCTTTGTTGTTTCCGGACAAAACAACCTAGAGCTCTGTTTGGTGGAATGGGCTGGGTTCAAACAGCTTCAAAATCTTTGCAGCCTTGTGACCACAACACCTCGGATGTCTCAACACTGAACTGGCCCTGCCACTGTGCACTGCAGCAATTGACTCTCTCTTAAACATAACTGCAGTTAATTAGACACACCTTCTATCAACAGAAGTAGGCTGAAGAAGATAATTTTACAATATCTTTTTCACAGCTTTAAGCAATTTGTAATTAAAAAAAAAAATCTTGACCTGATCAAGAGCATCACTGCAAGTTGATAATAAATCACTCTTACAGTGACATTTGCAGATCCCTAACTGCTGAGTTAGTAATAATAACTCCACTCTCCTTGCTTTATACTAATGGGAACCCCAGTGCTCTGTCAGACTTACAGACAATCCCTGGGTTGGGAAGTACTCACTGCCCATCATGCATGACTTGATTTGGATTTTTGGTGCTTAACATGCTCAATAAGTTGGATGGCTTTCAGAACTGTTCCTATCATGCTGACACTCAGATTTCTTTCACTGGGTTTCCTCATTATACAATAGGATGATTACAGAGCTCAATATCTCATAGCAAGAAATATTTAGTTTAGAGGCTAAAAGTGTACTCCTTTAAATTTTAAATGGAATTTAATGTAACTTCCCCGAGGTATATCACAAGAAGGCACAAACTTCACAAACTCTACAATCACCTTGATGACTTCCTCATTTGGTAAAGGCATCCCAAAAAACCACATGTACTGTAATATGTCTAATTTTGGCTCTTCAGAAAAGATTAGGCTCTTCCTCAAAATACACCACCACTAAAAATAAGGGCATTAGAAAGCTACTGATGTCACACAGGGACCTGCTGTGAGGTGAAAGGATTATGCTATTCACAAATAAATGGAAAATGTGACTTACCTTCACAGGACTCCAGGATATGGACCACATCCCCAATCTGTAGAGACAGCTGTGGTATCCCTGTGCCTTTGAAATTGTATATAGCTGGAAAATTGGAGGATGAAAACAATATTTTTCAATGCGGCCACACAGAGTGAAACTAAAAACCACATGTGGTTATTAAGGTGTGGATACTGGGATCAATACACTAGGCTAGACAAACAGAACTATAATTCCATCAAGAGGCTCCATTTGTCAGCATTAAATAATTTCTTTTCTCGTGAGAATGGAAAGGTGATGAAAAGGGCCAGCACTGAAAGCAAAACCCAAGCAAACGAACCCCACAGAAAACTCAGCAAGCACAGGGACACCAGGTATTGATCAGCTCTGCTCTGCACAGGATTTAGGAGCCCTGTTTAAATGCAGGGCTTTGATAAATACACAGTCACAGTGCTGGGGAATTGTTTGTCTACTGGCCCAAAGGATTGAAGCAATTTACAGCAATTTATGGCTACACTGGTATGGAAGGTCACAGAGATGCCTGTGAAAACAGAATTTACTGAATTCTTTCCTGGGTTTAGATGCTTTAGTTTAACATGAAGTTGTGTTTCATATGGAAACAGAACCAAGTTTCACAATTTTCTGCATTCTCTGTATGACTCTGAAAAGAATAGAGTAGCAGTGGATTTTGAAAGTGCTCTAATCAGAAACTTATCTGCATGTGGTTAAGAAATACCAGCATTTCACAGAGAATTCAAGAAAATGAGCTCTTCACCAGTTCTGTTCCAGGGCTACAGGATGTGGGCTCCTATGGTAACCATAACTCTGTAAATTCTTTTTTCTTCATGGGCTTGGTTACGAATTTCTACAACAGCATTACAGCAGAAGTGTTTACTGAAGCTACAATCACACAGGAAAACTGGCCAAAATACAAAGAGCTGGGAGCCCAAATAAACTGTGCAGGTGGGAACAGGTGACCCCAGGTGTGCAGGAAAGGAGTTGGTCAGCAGAGCCTTGGCTCCTGGCACTGTCCCCATCCAGCCACACACAGCAACCAAACCTGAAGGATTTTGGATGAGGGAAAGCTGATCTATAAAGCAGAGTTTCCCTTCAGCATCTTCCTGCGTTCCTTTTGCTCCCCTCTCCAGCTTTGTAAAGCAGGATATTCATCTCTGCTAGTCAAACATTTATAACGATGCATTTAATTTAAATTTTACTTATTTTACTTAAATTATCAAAGTCTCAAAATAAATTGCCTTCCAGGAAAACGCCTGAAGTGGGAGTGTAGAGCTAAATAGATTTCTCCTCTTAACTTGACAAGTATTCCATTAATCATGTTTCTTGTTTCTTTTGGCATCATTTTATTTGATATTTCTGGAACAGAAATTAGAAGGAATTTCAGATTGAAGAGGCTTACTGGACCATGAATAAATTCTTGTTTTTGTTGACATAAAGAGGCTCCTAGCAGCTCCTTCTCCTGAGTGGGGAGAGCAAGGCTTGAATCATTCAACATATGGGGAGGAGTAAAATAAGTATAACTTTGAAGTGAGGCTCTGCTGCTCAGATTCAGCCATTTGTTCAAAATAATGTTGAAAACACTTCCTCAAAACTGCCTTAGCCCAACACAAAATTGAGTTTACATGGTATAGTACATGTGTAATTCTATTCTGACTGGTCTCTTTGCCAGAAGTGGAGGATGGCAAACAACCCTGCAAAGTTCTTAAGACATTTCAAGATACATTTCCCTGGAGTGTTTGGGGGGTGGGGGGATGTGGGTGCATTCCCATGCTCTTATACAATCTTCCTGAAAAGTATGTGGAGATCAAGATTAATGTTGGCCAGTAAATACTTCAGATTTCAAAATATGCACTGCTCTACTTAGTTGTAGCTGTCTCAAAATATACATGCAAATTACTGAGTCATATATTTACACTGCATTTCAGTTTTGCTCTCTTAAAACTTCATTAACACCCCTGAATGTATTGAAAGGTGCAGTAACAAACTGGCAAAGGAAGTGGCTCTATCAGCTTAGATATTTCTAAATGAGTAAGAGGAAACTTAACAAGAGGTATTTTACTGTAGAACTTGGATTGTTTGGTAGGATGAGTTTAAAAATTCCCTGTTTTGGGCTATAGACCTATCTATGTATTTTATGATAAACCACATCCCAAACCACCTTGCAAAAAATGTAACAAATAACCCAACACCTACAACTACATCCATAGCTCTGATCTACAGCACCAGACAGCTTGACCATCACATCTGCTTTTCTTTTAATTATTAACTGTGAACAAAAATTTGATTATTATATCCAGTTATGTTTTCTGTCAGATGTAAGTGATGTCATTCCCCTTAGAAACTGAGACCCTCCTGAATTTTGTGTGTCACCTCAGAGTTCACCAGCCAAAAGCAGGGTTCCCTTTCCTCCACCCTCTTTTGAGATTCTCAGGATTGTTATGTGCACAAACATGTTTAACTCATTATTATCTTTAAAAATAATATATGAAAACCCCACGTAGAGTTCAAGGTTTTTTTTGATGGGATACTCACAACCTGTTGTTGGCTTTTTTAAAAACAAACTCTCCAGTGAGTAAAAAAAAAAGCCCTTTCAAGTCACTCTGAAGAATTTTCCTACTACTCCTCTCCCGGGCATCCTGCATCCCAGCTATAAATACAAAATGAGCCAGAATCCTTCAGGTGCAGGAGTGACCTGACTGAAGGCCCCAGCATTCACCCTAAGTCTAACAGCAATGACTGAGCTCAGGAGCTGCTGAAGTCATGGAGTAAGGTCAGAGGGAGAGATGTGGATGGCAGATGTCCTCTCCAGCCCCAGTGGATCTGCACACAGATGCTGCAGGATTCTACCAGAATGGCACACAGAATGCCCAGAAATTCCAATTTTATAGCAGTGTTCCTAAGTAGGGACTTTACAGTCCAATGACAACACAGTTGGAAGATTTTCCCCTGAATGAGCAAAGGAGGAAAACCATGTCTTTAGAGCTCACCATAACCTCTGTGGTAATTTGACAGCACACACGACTCAGCAAAGAAATAAACCAAGAGCCCAGGGCAAACCCCTGAGATTCTCAGCTCCCTCCAGAGCTGAAGGCCAGCACACCACAACATCAATATTCCTCAGAGAGACAGGGGAAAATGCCAGGTCAGAGTGCCAGGGCCAGCCTTCCAAAGTGCCCCCAGTACAAACTGTACCTCAGGACAATTCCCGTCCCGCCCAGGAGCAGTCCCAAAGGATCCTCTCCTGCCCAGCCAAACTGAACGTGCTGCAAACACCGTGACCCTCAGCAGCTTCTGGTGTCACCCTGACACCCAGAGCCTGAGCAAAGACATCTACAGTGTGCATCTCAGCAGGGAAAAATGGGGAATGAAGAAAATCCCTCTGCTTCCATTGAACTCCTACTTATCTATTGCAGAGCAGTTGGGTCTGATACACACACACTCCTCACTGCATAAATATGAGTACACTCCTTTATAGACGGCTGTGGTTAACAGCCTGGCTCACAGAAAACTGTTAACCTTCTCTAATTTAAATTGCATGTCCTCCTCAAATTAGAAAATGGCCAGCAGAAAAAAATCAACCCACCCTCATAGTGTTGTTAGAGAGCGTTTACACACACACAGAAATCCGGAAGAGTCACAATATCCCAGGTAACAGAACCCTACCTCAAGAAGCTCCATTTCCTCAGTGTTAAAGCCACACAGTCTTGCTATTTCCATTATTAGCCTGTAAGCTACTGCAAAATGGGAAAGGTAAAGGAGGAAAATCCCACAACCTGCAACCCTGAAGCCATTTATTAGCCCAATAATCTTATGAGTCTTTGCTGTCTTCCTTCACATGTAGTCTCTGTCCTGTTCCTTATAAAAAATACAAGCATTACATTGTTTCATTTTGAGACTCACGTTTCTGTAACAAGCCATGTTTCAAGTTGTTTTGCTTGGCTACTTTTCCATTCTTATGCAGAATTTGAAAAAAAAAAACAACTAAATTCTAAGGTATTGCTGAACCTGCTCCTAATTTCACTTTACCCACAACAGGAGGACAATTTGGAATGATTTTAATGTAATAACTCATTATGTGTTCTGCATGTTCAAACAATTGCTGATTAATAGGCTCAGCAAGCACCCTGTTTTATTTTTTAAATATGCAGCTCCACTTTTATGAGCAGTCAAGTACCCATAAAAGCTCAGTTCTTGGTGTTCTGGTACCATTTTCTTCCCGTGAGAACAGGGTGAAATTATTCAGCAAGGAGACAGATAAACCCCAGGTGAAAATATTACACAGATATTATACAGTCCTAACAGGATTACTTGACTTCTGGAAAGAAACCTGGAAAAAATGTGTTCCAGTGTTCCAAGTTAAGGCTCTTTCCTAAAATCTCACAGAGCAAGTGTGCCTTAATAACCACAACACAGCCACCATTCTAGGACAGGTCAGAAACTTAAACTTCTCCTAAACCTCTGGGGGGGAGGGGGATAGAAACTGTTTAAATTTATAAAATTTATTGTGAATCATGCTCAAAGGGTAACTCTGCAGATCCCAGCTAATGAGCTGTTATCTCAGAGAACAAATGAATACAGAAATACAGATTTCTTTACTTGCTTAACCTCGGGGCCAGATGGAGGTTTTAGCTGACCTGAGCTCCTAATTTTCCTTCTTAAACACGACAAAGCCAGGATGGATTACAAGAACCAGGAAACTCTAACATACCAAACTAGTTATATAAAGATATTGTCTCTGACTCTTTACCTACCTATACACAACTATAGCACAGCCATTTTTCTTACAACTCTTCATGAAGAGCAGGGTATTTAGCTGTGATTTTTCCTTTTCATGAATGACCATGGATAAGAATATTATTTCTCCAGCTTTTGCTGTCTCCCAAGGAGCTGGAGCAGTTTGTTGGGTTCAGAGGGTGCATTTCATGGAGGAAACGTGCCCTGAACAAAGCTCTGCTCCCTTACACCTCAATCTATTCAGATTTCAGAGATGTAGAATAATTTCAGAGAATTTCAGCAGATGAAATCAGATAGGTCAGTCTCAGTCCCGTGCACTCAGGCTGAGCATGTGCTTTTCTACACCCACTTCTCCCCACAATTTTGCTTCAAAAGGACAAACATTCATTTTCAGATTCAGCAGAACAGGAGTAAATCTGATCCTTGAGTTTAGAATGTCAACAAAATATTTCACCAGTTTGTAACTTTGCTCAAAATCTGAGAAGATGGCAAAGGTTTTCCATCAGGAAAGTGCCACCCAAAGCCACGAGCCTGCCACGAATATTCCATCCTGTCCTGTCCATAGGAATAACACAAATTTATGCTGGGAATGCTTCAAGACTAAGAACAGGTTTCACATGTAAAACCAGGATTGTACTTCCCTAGTACAAAGCTGAGTATCTGCTACCTGGACTACTCCATGTAGTTAAGTAAAACACAAAAGTGGGCACAACAGGCTGCAATTTACCATAACCAAGGCACGGTGTGGTCTTCCAGATCCACCCTGCAACACACTCTGCTCATCCAAAGTGTGATGGGCCCAATATTTTCAAACTGAAACTCTGCTCATCAGCAGAAACTGAAGGCATCAGGCACACTTCTAATAAGAGACTTGAAAATTCAATGTGAGGTTTGTAATCAGAAACTAAAACCCAAAGATTTTCAAAAATACAGAAGACAAAATAGCCCTGTACGTTCACAATGCTTCCAGTGTGTATTATTCCAAAAGCTCATCAACTTTCACAGAATTTGTGACTCAGAAGACTCAGTTTCAGCAGATTCAGTTTACCCATTTTTTTTATTTCCCTCAGTCACAGGAGGCATGCTCACAACAGACTGTAAATTAAAAATCCTCTTCCTTTGAGACCATAGTTGTCAATGCCCCTTGTTCGGGCCTCACTATTCCTTGAGTTTCATTTGTTTCAAATTTGGTAATCACACTATTTTCCTGCCAATTTCTAAAAATATAAATTTATTTAATTTATGGGACAGGAATGCCAGTGATGGTGGTATATGCTTGTTTGGGTTTGTTTGATTGTTCTAATTATTCTGGGTGCCAGAGTCTCCCATTTTTCTCTATATACTATATATATATATATATATATATATATATATATACTATATATATTATATATACTAATGTATATAATGAAATTATATAGAATTTGGTTTCCAAGACAGAGTAAAATAAACTGTTGTGAGCCAACAGTTTGGCTAAGGAAAGGAACTTCTGGGTATAAGAAGGTTTTTGAATTTGTACTCATCCATTAAATTCAAGCAATTGTGCAAAACCAGAGACAGAATTGCTCTTACTGAAGAAAGCCTACCATAAGGTATGCCCATTACATTACCATTCTAATATCATTGGGAAGTCCATTTGATTGTTTTTTATTTTGCTTTGTGACACACTAAACCACAGACACGGCTACAACTGTGGATTTTACATACAAATATAAAGAGCCTTATAAGTTGTTCAATAATAATTCTTTAACCCAGGAAATGGGCTTGGGGCCAGCACTATCTCCACACTGCAGGACACAACGTGCCCAGATTGTCTTTTCCACCAAACTCTGGGCTCACAGTGAGAGCAGCAGGGGAGCAAGAAGAGGGGAAAGGAAACAGCAGCAGCTCTGCAGTGTCAGTTCTTCCCAGTGACCTACTCTAGAGTAAATTGCATCGTTTTGGACACAAAAACAAACATCGCTGGACTGTCATTAGTTTTTGAAAGATTGTATTTCATGAGATAGTTTTTACTGTGTGAGGTTTGTTGTACCTTTCAAGTACCATTGAGTTTACTACAAGTGCAAAAATTAGGTGCTTCCTACTATTTGTAAAATTGAAAGAGAAAATACTGACATCTTTTATTTTGTAATGTAAACTGCCACCAGAACAGGTTACTTCTATTTTGCAATTCTGCTATTGGTGGACATGGATGTTGAAAAGTCATTATTTTCCTCTTATTAATTTCTTGGTGTTACATTTTATTTCATGAAGCCAGTTGAGTTTTTAGTGAATATCACTAAAAAGTATGGCCTACTTAAAAAATTTCTTTCAGAAGCATTTAGAAGGTTAATAACTAAGTAGTAGCATGCATCTTTCCAGCGCACTAGATCTGATTCCTACTTTTTTCAACAGCAAGTCAGTCCTTCATACAAGTTAACATTCATTTTAAGATTATTTTTCTTCCAAAAAGTACGACTTACCAACTCAAATATAGATATTTTCCCGTGACACTGACCATGAGGGACAATCTCGCAGAAACAACCGTACGATTCCCCTTGCCCTACATTTGCTCCCCATAACTTCTGGCTGCTGCACATTGTACAAGCCATTATTTGTTCAGTGTGCTTCTAGCACAGCCAGGTGGGAAAGGCTGCATTGCTGTCAAAGCTCAAGGTGACTCTCTCCGTGCCATTCTGTCTGAAAGATCCAATCTTTGTACAAATTCCATCCACGCCGGCGGCGCGGACGCTGCTCACTCATCACGGCGGAGAAAACACCTGCCCACGTCCTGCTCCACGACAAAGCCTGGGCTCAAAGGGCAGCTCCCTGAGCTACTCACCCACGCCACTCTTGTCTGTCCTGTGCCATGTGGCCATCGACCGTGGGTCCGTGAGGCTCCTGCCCAGCCCGGGGTGCAGATTTGGGGATGCAGAGCTCGGGCTCCAGCGCAGGCCCCGGAAGCGCCGGCGTGGCCCAGCCCTGGCACCAGCAGAGGCGGCTGCGAGGGCTCCGAGAGATTTGCTGCCTCTCGGAGCTTCCTTCCTCTTTCTCAACTCAAGATACTGAGCCTCGGTGTCATGGGGGAGGGGAATCCCGAGCTGGGTGTTTCTCTTGGCCCGTGTCAGCTGTGAGAGCACAGAAGCACAAAGGGACCAAAGCCACGCCGGTGTGGCACCAACCTGGGCTGGGTGACCGTCCCTGAGCACAGTGCTGGACACCGCACCAGCACCGGGATGGAAAGGTTTGACTTCAGAGGACGCCACATCTCCAAAAATCTGCCCTTCTAACCTGCCCTCAAACGTGGATTTGTGCTTTTCACATCTCCTCTCCAAAGAGAAACAGGAGTGAAGACAAAGCCACTTTTCAAACCACACCCATTCTTTTGAATTTCTATCATTTTATGTTTGCAGGAAGAAGTAGGAGACTGTCTTCTCTACACAAAGCAGTACTTTCTTAAAGATTTATTGTCCATACAAAACTGCCAAAAGCAATTTTTAGTGTATTTCCAACCTGGGCTTCCACACAGGCTGCTGTGGGAGCCAGCTGGGGTGAGGACATCGTGGATGTGCAAAAGAGCAAGTCAAGCTGTTTGGAACGTGGATTAAGGACAATATACTGAATTGAAGGCGGTATGCCACCTTAAAGCACAAAGTCTGTGCTTTACTTATAGTTTAGAATTTAAAAAAACACAAATGAAATCCCTGCAAGATTTACTGTTTGATTTTCTGCTTAGTACAACAAATTCAGTTGACAATCCTGTGCTCTGGATATTCCACTGCAGTTTTGCAATCATTGTTTATCCAAGCTGTTTAACTCTGCCATGCTACATCCATCTCCTGATTTTTGATAACCATCTCCTCTGGGTTTGATAATACATTACATCTTATTTCTCAATTTTAACTAGCAATCATGTGGAGCATAGACTGCCAGTCTCTCTCCTTGTAGAATTCTGATATAAATTTCTGCAGGAAAATCACTTGAACCTTTACCACAGAATTGCTTGAATTGGTCTAATCTTAACCATACTAGCTTAGAAAAGGATTTAGCTCCTTACTCTCCCCTAAAATAACATTGAAAGTCATGTTATGTTTACTAAAGTGGGCTAAATTCCCAGCAGTTTCCATTATCTCCATTTACAGACAAGAAGTTTCATGTAAAAGTTCTTAATCTTTTCTGTCCCTGGAAAATCCACTTTATATTGTTATTCTGTCAAAAAGAGATTTTGAGGCTGAATGATTTCATTTTAATTTACTCTGGGTTTTGAGTGGTAACTTCTAACCAGTGGTAATTATCTTCCTTACTCCTCCCAATCCCTGTTGCAGCAAATCTCTTCCCAGTCACTACCTGGCCCAAGGGTTGCCTTGTTTTTATTTTCTTGTTCTACCTTGCTCTGCCTTACTGTGTTTCCCTGTAAAGCAACAGCCCAGAGGAAAACTGTTCCTTTCTAGCACTCATTTACAAACCTGCTTCTCCATGGAGGTCTAATACACCTCGTTAATGCTATTGCCTTTTGAAAGTAAATGATCTAAAACACAGAAATTTCACCTTCAAACTGGGGTCCAATTTACAACACTTTTCTGATGCCCTGATGTGATTCTGCAGAGCCAGCACAAACAAAGGGACTGGGCTCTGGCCAGAGCTCATGTCGCCTTCTTGTCCCCTCTGGACTCACCCCAAAAGCCGACTTGAGGACCAAAACTCCCCCAGGAATTGCTGCCTCCCACTGCCATCCCCTTCCCTACTCCAGTTCTCAGCATTGCACAGCTGCTGGAACTTCCTCCTGGCAGACTTTCATGATGATGCTTTTGCAACTCTTCAGCTACTGGAACCCACTGCCACTTCATGTCGCTCAGCTTCCACCTTGTCTGGCTACGTCTGAAAAATTCCTGCCTGTAACTCCTCATGAATGGATTGGGGAAGCAAATCCTTGCTTAGCTGCAAGAGGAAAGTGCACTCAGAGCAAAGGACATAGAATACCCCTAAAATCCTGTTTTTCAGCAGAGAACACACCCCAAAACAGCTGTAAGGAATTAAGGTGGACAACAGCTACACCTTTTGTCTGCAAAGGTTTTTATTCCAAGTTAGTTTATCTGCACAATTAATTCACCTAGCTCACCATCTTATCCATGGGTATTTTTCAAGGCTGAAAGACAAAATTTCAAGAAAACCAGAAAATCCCCTGCTTCCCTAAGAAATGAAACCTGCACAAGCCCATGAGCCTGCCACAACAAGGCTGTCAGTGTTACCCTGCCATTCCATTCTTTAGGATCATGGAGACTCCCTCGATGTTGTAGTTACTGAAAAGGCTCTCCCCAGAATCCCCTGTTACTATAGGCAAATATACCCCAGTTCTCCTTTCCCAGTTGGCCTGATGGCCTCCCTACCCCTTTTTTTTCCTTATCAAGTTCCTTCCCTAGAATGTTCTCCCTCCCTGATCCCGGGTCCCAGTTTGGTGCAGTGTTCCAGTCCCGTTTCCCTATTGGTTTCCCTGGCCCCTTGCTCCACCTCTGTACCACTGTTCCCATGGACCCTGATCCCATGCTCCACCCCTCTTTACCCACATTTCAACCCAGACACTTCCATGCTCCTTGTCTTTGTCCCTGGACCCTTTGTGCCCTGCAGAGCCCTATACAAGGACCCTTCCTGCCTCTCCTCCATCAGTTGCTCAGAACACCTGCAGTGTGTGATTCCCCATGAGTGAGCCTGAGGCCACCAAGGGATTATCTCCCCACTGGAGATGCTTTTGGAACGTTGTGGCACTTCACCATCACCCACCACAACAGAAACTCTCTGTGGAGGAAGCTCACAAGAAAAACTTAGCTTTTGGGGGCTGGGGACAGGCAGAAGGGAGACAACTCTTGCTTCCTTCAAGATTGCTATCAGTTCCAGAAAACAAGATCTTGTCACATGCTGAATAGCTAATTATTCATTTTTTTAAGCTAAGCTAACTTCCACTATAAAGAAGAATTTGAGCAGAAGACACAAGTTGCATTTAACTGCCTCTAAATTCTATTCTATGCCAAGATTTGTGAGCACAGTTGCAGAAAAGCAACTGATGAGACAAACCAGAACCAAGTAAGAAAATCCAGCAAGAACTCTCATGCATAGTTCCTCAAGTGTGTTATGGCAAACCCAAAGCCTGAACCCCAGACGTGTTCCCCCATCTGCACTCCTGCTAGAGGATGTGTAAACACAAATACATTGCAGAAGATGATAAAGGTAGCACACTCCAAGTGGACTCCAGCAGCAGAGACTGTAAAACACATCCTGGGGGAAATTAGATAATGCTAATCAGTTTCGTTTGTTTGTTGAAATGATATCCCAGTTTTGTCACATAAATTAACAAGTTATTTCAACCTAGAAAAAATTTTAGAAATGCCACATGCCCAACAGCTCAACATATAGTTAACTATAACATAAATCAACACACAATTAACATAACAAATAATTAACTGTCTTATTAGACAATCTACAGCTCAGTACTGCCATTAAAAGTACATTATCCAATGTCAACTTACCAGAGGTTTTCCTGTAAATAGAACAATCATGTACCTCAGCTGCTTTGTGCTATTTGTGTCTCACAATACTGACAGTAAACAAATGTAACTTTCATCATTTGCATAAAAAATGATTTTTTTCCCAACATTTTGTAGCATAAAACCCAGGATTTCTTCAATGTAACATCATTTAAGTCCACATGTCAAAGTCAAGAAGAACAAGAACTATCTCATGGCTATACATTTGCTGTCAGTAATTATAATTTGGTAAAAGTTCACAAGAAGACATTCTTAGTTTATGTAGCTTCATTAACAAGACTGAAAAACTCAGCTACATTGCAAATTTCTTACATCAGTGAAGGGACACAATCTGATCCTATGACACAATTCCTGATTATTTTGTTCAACAGAAGCAGCAGCCACTGGGCTGTGCTTAAACAGAACTCTGCAGAAATGCTCTGATAACGAGATGGAGCTGCCTGGAAAGGGAGATGTGGTCATTTAAGGTGACATTCCCACCTTTTTAGTCACTTCTGCTGTGATCACATTTCAGCTTTTATTGAAGGAAGTGACTGATGAGCTAAAGCCACCCACATGCACAGTCAGAGTTACCAAAATCCCAGGCACCACCTCAGTCCTGGCTGGCTGTAAACAAACCAGGGGGCTGCAAGACTGCTCCCCAATGTATTCTTCTCCATGATGGATTTAAAAAAAGTCTTAAAGAACTTTCATCTTAACTACTGAGTCCTTCACTTAGAAACTGGCTAATCCATTCACCAGTGAGAGTTTAAACTGTAGTATCATGACTCAAATGAAGTTGTCCAACTCCCATACACATATCCCAAGAATTAATGGAACTATCTTAAAAGCTCTCAGAATTATTCTGCATGAACTTCAGGCAGTTACAGGATTGTCTCCTAAAAACATGACACAGCACTTGCATTACACTTTCTTATCATTTATTGAGAGGTAATTTTTTTAACAAAAAGTTCTACAAAAGACATCACCTTCATTTGCAAAAATGGATATGTTTCTTTTCAAATACAATACAGGCTACATTTTATAAAGAAAGAAATAAGTCTTTATTTTAATTAATAGTACAAATACAAGAATCCATAGAGTTTCAAACACTGACCAAAAAACACATAGAGTGATTCACATGCACTTTTGCAAATAGGTCGGCCTGGAAGTTGAGAAGTTATACATTAGGAGGAAAAATATTAATAATTCTGAATCTGGAAACTGGAAGAAATTTAGGAGCACATCACTTAGATGAGTTCTCCATCAACCCTGTCTAGTCTGTCTTACCATGTAATAAAAACTCTGTTAACCAGAACTTCTCCACAGCAGCTCCACGCTTCAAAGAAAGAGCAATTAATGTGTTTAGAGACTTTGCCAAGAGTGGAGAACAGGCCACACCTCAGGTGAAGTGCAGGAAACACAGCAGGTACCCTCAGGGAAGTCATCAAAAGTGCAGCTCTGCCAGTCAATCCCACCCTTCAGAACAGCAGGCAGATCAATATTCACTCTGTGCACTGATGTGAGACACAGTTCACCCAGCAGCTCCTGCTGAAGCAGGGCCCCAAAGTGTCCAGGCTGCCAGCAGAAATGATTTATTGCTGAGCACACTGAGTTTCAGAACTTGCCTTAGAAGATACATACAACGTGGAATGTGTCTTCTTCTGTGTTTTCTTCTCTGTTGAGATTTTAGTTTCTCTCTTATCTTCTTCTGTAGATTCAAATCTGGATTCAGCTGTTAACCTATAGGCAAAGCAACCATTCTAAATACATATTTAGTTAATATAAACCAGGACTAAAATAAGAATTTTAGGCCAAGTCAATAAAGCCAACTGGCAAACAAGACCATCCATATACAGAGACAGAGCAAGCACAGTTTAAGAAGAAAATGAGACTAAACCAAAGCATTTTTATATCAGTCCTAATCACATTTCATCACTTAAAGCCTCCCCCCTCATCTCAGCTGCTGAAATGTTTGGTAAGAAAGGTCATTGGATATGTGAAATGGTTAAGATCAGCCTTCAGAAACACCAGTGACTGTCATGCACAGAAAAGAGATCCAGACCCCAAAAGCACAACTCCAGGTAAACATTCTGAGCAACATCATACAAATGGGATGAAATCAAGCTTCTTGCTTCTACACCACCAAATAAACTACCCTTGAAACATTATGCTCCTTTCAACCTTGTTCTACACTACTAAGACCTTCAGCTTAGTGCTTGAATGTCTTAAGTTGGGGGAAGATTTATTTTCAGGCTCTAAATTATATCATTTGTCCACTGACAGGTTTTAATTCTGCTATGAATGTAAATGGGGATAGAACTGTCTCATTGCAGTTAAAAAGATAATTCTGAAATCAAAACATCAGATTGTGCTCAGATGCCTAAACTTGTTTTTAACTTAATCAACATGCAAACATGCCATTAGAACAACTGATGAATAGTGATATTTTACCCAACCAAATCACCCACAGCCCACTGACTGTTACACATGATTATTTTCACAAAGAAAGAAATTATGGAAAATGAAGTTCCAAATTAAACATCACTTTATATAGCAACACAAACTCTGCACTCGTTTATCAGCACATGCATTAAAGCATTTCACTGGTGACCTTGTGGAATTTTAGTGGTCTCAGGAGCCCTCAGTGAGGAACCCACACCATGGACAGCTGCTTTCAGTGATGTTTTTTCCAACACAAATAGCTGCTACTCAGTTGTTAGAGACTTATTTGCAATACAGAAAGGTGCACCTGCCCATGAGGACTATGAAAGGAGCTATAACAAAAAAATTGGGGAAATTCAGCTACAGATTCCAACTGCTGTTGAACTATGATGCACTGCAGGCCATGTGCACGTTATTCCCTGGAAGCATTGTCTCTGCTGTGCTTCTCCTCCAGGTCTGCAATAAACCCACATCTGTAACTCTGATGGCTGAGCACCTTCTGTCCATGCTCACCTTCATTTAGGGCTGGACAAATCATTATGTGGTTACAGCTAGGAGGAATTATTCAGGAGAAAAAAAAAAAAAAAAAAGGTGTTCTCAGTAGTCATCATGTGGTTTGCAGCTGTAGTTGGGGATGGAGAGTTTCTGTCCATGAACCTGCTCCTGTGGCAGATTCCCTTCATTTGTCTCTCCCACTCTTCTAACTTAAACAACCCCCATGCAAGGCCACCAAAAACAGTACTCTAGTGTCCAAAACTGCCAACAGAGTCCCTAAAAACAAGCAGAAAGAACTCAAACCAGAAGAACAAATAAAAACCCCATTCACTTAAATTATGTCCCAAAGCATCACAGCTGGATTTATACAAAACTGGTCTTTTACAGTATTATATAATTCTCTTAGGACATAATTTAACAACTCTGGCAATCACATTCACCCTGTGCCTCTTGGGGAGGAGGATACAGAAGCCAGGACTGAGGGAGTGAAGCTGAGCCTGGTAAGAAAGAAAGGAAATTGCTCCAGCCTTTCTTTCTCACTGCCCCATTGTGTTAATCTTCCCCAAGTCTGGTTTGCCCATGACCAGCTGACCTCTGTCATCTTTACCCACAAACTTTCTCCATGCAATGCTCTGGTTTGTGCTATAGGAGAGAGGGAGGAGCAGCAGATGTGCAGCTGAGCTGAGATGTGCACCCCAGAGCCCTCAGGGAGCACTGTCCTGGTTCATCAGGTGTCAGCACAGGGAATGGATCAGAAGGAACACACAATGGTTAAACACTTCAAGCAAATGCTGGGGAAATTATGACAGGATTCAAGCTTTGACTCTCCAGACTCCAGAACTGAGATATAACTGGGGCTCCTTCTACCTGTTTAAGGAAGGTGAACTTGTTTCATCAGGTGGAGCTTTATTTCCCAAGGCTGAGGGCTGTGCCTAAAACCCCAAAGAGTATTATTAGTTATCCAGTTCTCCTGCTGAGCCACATGGCCACAGGCAATTGGACAAAGCCCAAGTGAAGTAGATTTGGTGTATGTAATCCAACTAAATAACCAAATAAACCCTTCGACAACCAAGATATTCTTTAGATCAAACTCAGGCAAACAACCTCAAATCTCAATGCAAAATCAATTGTGCAGCAAGGGCTAGAGTTTGCTATTTCAGTTTAAGAATAAAAGCATGTCAACAGAGAAATGTATATTTTTATTGACCAATTAGTTGGCCAAAATAAAGATATCACTGCACATAACCTTTGCATTGCCAGAATTCCAGCATGCATTGACAAGTAATAATGATCACTTGAATACTTAAATCTCAACACTCATCACCTAATCAGTGCCACCACCTAATGAGCTACTGCAGTGCTGGCTGTGGCCCCCTGCAAGGACACAGAGGTGCCCTGCACACACAGGTACTGGCTGAGATTGTCCAGCTGAACCTGCTTCAATCACCACAGCAAGGAAGACTCTTCACACAAGGGAGTTTGTCACCTCCACGAGCACACACAGATCACTTCTGACCACTTCCTCATCCCCTCCTGAGCTGAGATGACAAATTCAAACACCACTTTCTAGAAACAAAGTTTGCAGCCCTTTCACAGCTATGGTGGCTCTGTTCTCCCACAATTCATGGGTCAATGTCAGAGCTCCACTAATTGCTGCACAAAAAGCATTCCAGGCACAAAACCAATTCCCAGAGACCACAACAGCCTTTTCAGCTGCAGCATCACATTTTACTTAACACAAGGTGAAACACTGACAATTATCCACCCTTATTTCTTCCTCCTACAGGCTCTCCCTTCTCAGGTCCCCACTCCTGATCAATTTGCCAATATTTTCTGTGCCCAAAGTTCAGCTACATCCATCACAGAACAGTCCAGAGATTCTTTCAGTGTTTAGAAATCCAGCTTCTCAAATACTCAGACTTTAACATGACTTCCTATTTTATAGCACATCATAGCAGATCAAGGGTAAGCAAATTCTTAATGTTAGCTTAATATCATTATTGGGGGTTTTAGTAGTTCATGAACACGATTAGAAACAAACAGAATATTCTGCCTGGATTTGCCTTTTACAGGCTCATACTATCACCAAAAAAAGTTTAATAGGTTATATAGAGTTTTGTGGCAGCTTAATTCTGGTTGTAGGGTTTTTTTTTCAAATATTTTTCATGTTTTGTTCCTTATTTGAACTAACAGCAATGGGTACAAGATTAGAAACCTCCCTCTGAACTATGGTTTCACCTTCCTCTTCCACTTTTTCTACTCTCTCTGCTTTCCAGTATCAACTCCATAAATAATTTCCACTCCTCACCATCTCTCCAGTAGGTTTCCCCCTATTTCATAGTTCCCATAAACTATTTCCAACAATTTTCTGTAAGCAGACAATCTATCTTCTTTTCCCAAAGCAGTATGAAGAAGTAAAACTCCTTATATCAGGTTACATTCTGTCTGTTCCTTTATGTGGAGGACATTGTCAAAACCCAACACCATCACTAAATTATCCCAATCTTTCCTCTCCACCCACATCTGACCTTCCAGATCTTCCCTCCTCACTAACAATCCCACATTTTAGCACAGCTGCTGAAACTGCTCTGCCATATTCTCTCCACAGTTTAAGAAGACTGCAGTGTTTGGCTACTTTAAGTCTGTTAATTGCATCCATGCAACCTTCAGTAATGAATCTAAGAGCCACAGCAGCAATCCAATTACTCCTGAATGCCATTAACTTTGGCTATTTCTTCGAGCAGATATTAGCAAGTTGCAAGCCCAAAACATGTGGACTAGCCTAGACTTTTTTTCTACTCCCAAACACTCAAATATGTGTTTACAAATATTATGAACAGAATACAAAAAGCTTTAGTTGAAAAAGTAGAAAATCAAGGTCAGCATTGTTTTCATTGGGTAAAAAAGCTAGAGATAATGCCGTTCTCAGTTACTTTACCATCTAGCAAAACATAACTTCAATTCTCATTCAGAGGAAAAATTTCACCTTAATTTGGCAGTTTTGTTTTCAGCTATCGTGCATCCAGACCACCCATTCCATTTGTCTGACAACACAGATAGCTAATTAATTCTCTATTATCTTGTACAATTAAAGTTAACACAATTCAGGTGAAGAATTACTTAAATAATTTTTAGGCTTTTAGCTAAATCTGGAAGTTGCTGGGGGCTGAAATTAGGTATGAAACTGGAACACGATTCCAGTTGCCTTTATTACCTTGAGCTGTACCACAGCTGTGTGGCAGTTTTGAGGGGACAAAGAACACAAAGTTTTTGATGTTGGAGCAAACCAAGTGAGCTGTCATGCTCCCTGCACACCTTAAATGTCTTCAAGCAACTGGAAAGTTATTTCAGGGACTGTTTCAAGAGTCTCTTATTAGTCAGTGTTTTAGTCCTTCTAAAAGGCAGTGAGAAGTTGAGCGTGGGCAGCCGGAGCTGAGGAATGACACTGCATGCAACACTGAGGAAATAGATAAAGAAGTGGAGAGCACAGTTCATGCAGCGAAAGAAAAGAGATGCAGGTCTGTGCTGATTGCCTTGAGCAGAGACAGAAGCTGACACTGACCTGGGGACAGCTGGAGCCAAGGAATTGTTTCCACTTCGGCTATTGGAAGTAAAGGTGACGTGATTCTCATCTTGAATTTTAACTCTTTTTCTTTCTCTGTCAGGTTCAACAATGTTTCGGATTGCCTGGAAAGCTGTATGTAGTGGGGATGCTTGGAAAGGCTGTTTTTTTGGAGAAACATCACTTTGCTCCAGGTTCTTGCTTGTCATCTTTTTCCCTTCCTTACTTGGCAATTGAGTGAGAGCAGTTTCTTTCACTGGACTATTTTTGCTGTCAAAGTATTCACAAGCTGCATTCACTGGGATTTTCTCCTTCTTCTTTTTAATTTTAGAACCTTTAAGTAATTCTAAAGGAAAAAAAGGAATATACTTTTTGTACAAATCAGAAGATGAAGATGACTTGTCCCCCCAGCCTGTTCATAATAGAAGTAAGAACATTTCACATGACTGAAGAGGAACTTCGAATAATTCTTAATAGACAATTCATATCCCTTAAAGAATGTTTCTTCATGTAATCTGATCATCCCAACAGAAGTTAGCTTGATAAAAAGACAACATCTTTCCCCTCTTCCACTCTGTCTTTTCACCAAGGCTTTAAATTAAGTGCTCTGAACTGCAGACTGATGAAAACTTCCACAAATAACATTTTAAAGTTAAATCCTCTGGGTGTGGACAAAACCAATTTTGCTGTCTGGTTCCCTTTTCATGGAATCCCAGAACGGTTTGGGTTGGAAGGGACCTTAAAGCACATCTTGCTCCCAGATCCTGCCATGGGCAGGGACACCTTCCCCTCTCCCAGGCTGCTCCAAGCCCCATCCAACCTGGCCTTGGGCACTTCCAGAGATGGGGAAGTCACAGCTGCTCAGGACAACCACTGCCAGGGCCTCCCCATCCTTACAAGGGAAGTTTCTTCCTAGTATCTCATCTCTATATTTAAACAGAATCCTCTTCCTCCACAGCTCCTTTACTTTGCACATACTCAGGTATCAGCTGTTTGTCAGGTGGGCTTCTCTAGTCAAAATTTAATCCATGTTAACTTGAGCTACTGAACTGTTTTCCTATAAATGCTTTGCACCTTATTCCAAAGCTCCTGTCAGCTGCCTACACCCAGAGAGCCAAGGTCACCACAGACACTGCTGCTATTATGGGAAACACCTGAGATTCGATCCCAGCCACTGGAGAATGGTTATCCACCTGTGCTCTACAAAGCCCCTGATCGCTGCCATTTTTAACTGCAAAACTGCATTCTTTAGTCTCCTCCAGTCAGTGTTCACATATTCAGGTGAGGTCGTGAGCAAGGCAGGGCTTTTCTACTTCAGCTCAGCACATTTTGGATCAGGTTATTTCAGAAAGTCAGCTATTTGAGCATTAAATTCTGGAACTAAACCAATGTCTTCCTGTTTAATGTCATTCCATTTCTAAAGGCTGAGAAAATCAGAAATTTATATTGTCCCAGACAGAAAAGAAGTATTTACCTTCAGGTTCATATTTCATTTTCAGCTCATCCAGCATAACCCGCAGGTTCATATTCTCACTCTGACAAGCCTGCAAATGCCTCTCATTTGTGAAGAGCTTCCTTTCAAATTCCAGGACCCTTTGGCTCTCATACAGAGCTTTCATTCTCTGCAGGGATAGTTCATTTTTCAGTGCTTCAGTTTCCTTGCTGACATGGGAGGAAAATTATACAAATCAGTCAAGACTTGGATTGGTTTGGGCTTTTTTCTTTTAGTAAAGCAACAACTAATCACTCAGCATCACCTTAAATTGGTATTTACATATTAGTAGGAAAAAAAAAAAATCAAGCTTTTTTGTCCTATAAAACAATTTGAGTGTTATTATCTCACTTTTTGTAAGAAAAATAAACACACACAGCCTAAAGACTAAGATTTTCATACAGTTCCCTTACAAATTACCTTTTAATTGATTCAAGGTCTCGATTGCCCTGTATCTAGGAGCATTAGCAACATTTCTAGAAGAAAGCAATAATCATAAACAATATTTCTGCTGTGTTTTAAAACACAAATGAAACTACAAAAAAGAATCCCCAGTCCAATAACAAAATCAGGTTGGTTGCACAGCATTAGAAAATGCAACCAAAACAAAACCCATCTGCACATGCAGTCAGTGCACACAAAGTAAGAAAAAAAGGAGGATAAAAATAAGTACCTAGAAGACAACCCTGCCACAACCAGGGCCTCAGGCTGGAAGTACTTACTTTGAGTTGTCAAGTTTAATTTGCAGTAAATCTGCATAGTAACCATTTTCAGAATCACTTCCTTTCGCACCATTAGCGGGTCTGGACTCCTCCATATTCTCATATAAACTCTGATAAAGAACAAGTGTCAGGTTGTCAAGCAGTGACCTTTCAGAAGCACATTAGCTTAGCTCCTAGGAGACATTTCCCATGCATTTTGATGGAGAAGCCTCATCACACAGGGATTTAAACACAGAAGATAGTACTCAGAGCAGCTAAGATTTTTCTCATTTGTTACAAATGTCAAATAGCACTAAAACTGACAGCTCTCTCTCATTCACTGAAAAAGGGAAAAAAAGTGAGTTATCTCAGCTCCAGAAGGTTTGCAACTGCAGAACAGCTTTCTTGCTTTTTACTTGAAAATACAGGGTATTTAGTTAACTCACAAGGAATTTTTCTAAGCATTTATTTCTAGGCTTTAGCAGCTGGACCCCAGAGGAATATCAGCCATGCTAATCAACAGTCAAAATCTCAAAATCAATTACACATTTGAGATGAGGAAGTTAGTTCGTAGTAAAGATATTATAAATGCAGTGACATATGACACTGGGGTTTTTGTTTGGTGGTTTTTTTCTGAACAAACAATACACAAATTCAATGCTGTCCCAGAGACCTCCCAGGCCTCTGTCAGTCACTGCCTACAGATACTTTTGATGGTTATTGGAATCAATCATTCAACTTCCAAACACTACTTATTTATGGCCTAGAGACAGAAATAAGCACAGATCACGTTTAAACATGACAAAACTGGTCAAAATCAAGCTTCCTCGATTATTGCTAAAATGGGTTAAGCCTGGCTTCACACCACTTGGGTTAAATACAGAATACAAGAGGCTATCCTGGAAAGCATAATCCTACTGCACAAGCTAGTAGATCTCAGTTTGCATTCCAAAGCTCTGATAAGAAAGGGCCAAATAAATCCAGAAATATGCAAGAATTAAGAAAGGCTCCAATTTTTCACTCTGGAAACACACAAGCATGAGTAGCATTACACTGGTGTATACAGAAATCCTCATGTGTTTCTCACTTTTCAAAATACTGACAAGATGTTTTCAAGTCGCATAAGAGGATTGAAAAAAAAAGTTTTACAAGGATAATTAAGCAATTCAGTTTTGCTAGAAAAAAGCATGCTTCAGCTGCAAAGTTAAGAAACATCAAGAAAATAAATATCCAAGAAGTTGAATAGGGCTGAGACACTAAAGGCTAAAGCCTAAACACACACAGTAAAAGTGCCAAATGCCTACACCTTCCTAGAGAAAAACTGGATGTCACAGCTCAGTGAGTTTTGACCAACTAACTAAATTTAAATGCTAAAAGTAACTATAAAAGATACAAAGGTGCTTCACACAGGACAAAAAATTGTTTCTTCAACTCAGGCATTAGGTGGGGTATAATTTTCTGCTTCTCTGCACTTGAGCTGTAAAATACAATTCAGGTCAAATAAAGATATGAGCCAACTTTTGGATCCCTTTTCAAACCCAAGCCTGGACTTCAGACAGTTTTCATAATTCTTCTTGTTCTCATGTGTTTGCTTTCAATTACAATTCTCTACTTAATTAAAAACCACATACCTTAAATTTTTCTAGCTGCCTCACTTTCATAAGAAGATCTTCTATTTCACCATTCTTTTGCTCTAACATGGACTGTAAGCGTTCCAGCTGATCAAATTCTGCCTGGGAGCCCTTCAGCTGTAGCAGTGTAGCCATTTGCAGCTGGAAAAAAAAGGAAAAAACTATTTACAACAAGTACTGAGATAAGTGACTGAAAATCCCAGCCTTTTACACTAAACTGTTTGGGTACTCAAGTCTTATAATTCTAAACCTGAATATAGATGGATGCTTGAACTCAGCAATCATCACCACAGGCACTCCAAGGCATGAGGACAGCTGAGATGTCACTGAGCAGGGCAGGTCTGAGGTGTCCCACTCACCTCTGCACTGCCTAAGGAGCACACACACACTGCCAAGGACACACACACAGCATTCCACGTTCACACCATCAGCACCAAGCCAGCCAGAAGCCAGCCTCAGTCCAGGCTCATTTGTCAGAACTAAAAATGCATCTTGAGAACTCACTTAGGAAAATCCACAAATTTAACCCCCCATTTTTTCAGTTCTGCTTTTCAGGTCTAACACCATGTTTGCCTTCCACAATATTAACACAAGATTTTCAGATTTTTCTGCTTCTCCAATGGAATCCTTTCAAGCAAAAGAACACCTTCCATCATTACAATGAAGTTATAAAAATCTTACATTTATAGCAATATTTCTGTTGGTGTTAACATAATAACATTGAAGTACAAGGGTCTTAGTACATTCAGTTACAGGTGACACATTAGACATTTGAACAACAGGAAATACAAGAAATCAAAGACTTCACAAGGTGTTAGTGAAAGCTGAGGTATTTTTATCAGTCTAGTTAATATGGATAAGGTAACACTGGGAGAAATCACAGGGAAAGGACTGAGTGAAAAAAATAGATTACAGAGAGAAAGCAAGAAGAGAAGACTCTGTAGGGGAAATGCTATGTCAGGTAAATTGTACTGATGATTCTGTGCACAAATTAGAGCTAATGAAAGATTCAATCAACTCCTCAGAACTTCTTACAGGATGTATGAGAGGCAAAATGATAAACTCCACTTCACTGGCTGACTAAAACTATCCTTACAGTTCCCAAGCACAGACACCCAACCTTCTTCCCTTTCCCCTTAAAAGCCCTCCTGCTAACTGTCAGAATTGCCAATTGCAGCTGATCCACATAACAGAGAACAGGAACTTAAAGAAACTGGAAAGGATGCTGTGGACTAGGAAAGATACACTAGAGGTGGTAAAGCTTTCCTAGGAGTGCTGTGTACATTCTGTTCAGACAGATCCTCAGGATTCACCAGTAAATACCACAAAATGAGGTTCTTCAACTAAAGATACAACAGCAGTTACCTCTCCTGTGGTAAGCAGCTTTGAGTGGGGAGATCAGCTAAACTCAGACTGAGCTTTAATTGGCAGCATCTCAGGGCAGCACAACACAGAGGATGCTAACAGGGATCTAAGACAGCAGCTTAAGTGAAGCAGCTGTCCTGACCAACTACCCTTCTCCAATACTATCAGAAAAAAATTAAAAAAAAATTCCAAATAAAAGCTTTAAGTGCTAGTACAGGGATACCAATTTGCCTCCATTTTTGGTACTTTCAGTATTAGGTGTGTTTCTTACACCATTCAATGAGACTGACTTCATATCACAAGGAGAACATTTCCAAAGGAACTGATCCTACCCAATGAATTTTCCTCATTCAAATCTTTGCTGTATCAGTAGGGTTTTTCTTCTCCTTTAAGACTGTTGTTTGAACTATATTCAACCTACTCCACAAAATCTAGGTAATACAAACTTTCAGTGCAATTATGATTATCACCCTCTCCTCAAACTGCAAGTAGTTCATCAAAATGAAAGGATCCACTTTAGCATTGAAAAACTCACGAGACCAACATGAAAACAGTTGGCAGCTCTGCAGCATCCCCTTGACATTATCTTGTAAATCAGCTTCTGCAAACTAGTCCTCAAAAATATTAATCAACCTGCTCCCATTCTATAACAGTGGAGTTTAACTTAAAGGGTTATGAAGTTATGACTTAGTCTTACACCAAAAATAGGGAAAATCAAGAAGAAAAAATATGGACAAAGACAACAAAGCAACACAGAGGTAGAAAAACTCAAACCTCCACATTGTGGTGGCAGTAAAAGCCTGTCCTTTTCTTTATGCTCATTCTTGAAAACCACAGTTAATGCACAAATACTTGACTCATGTAGTACAAGAATTAGAAAAGAAAAAGCAAATGGAATGCTAGTTTGACTGACAGGAGTTGTGTTTTACTTTAATCCATTAAACAACTACTGCCAAAGTGAGCAAACATGGTGCCTTCACTGTAAGGTGGGTGCTGTTGGACCAGAGGAGTCAAACAGCACAACATCATCTCACCTGTTTTTTCTCCCATTTCCCTCCTCCCAGACTAGTGAATCATATTTTAAAGATAACAAATCCCCTGGCCTGTGCATTAAAGCAGTGCCTTATCAGACCCAAGGACACCCTGGAGTATTACAGGAATCATCCTACCTTCATTCTTTGCAATTGTTCTCTACTGAATGCATGCTGTTTTTGTAGGGACTGATATTTTACTTTCACACTGATCAGCTGTCGTTCCATTTCTGCCCTACGGTCCTCCACCTACAGAACATTGTGAACAATTATTACTGTGAAATCACAACACTTGCTGTCACTTGGATGGTGACTTTGATAAGGACATGTTGCTTAGCAATTGGTTTTCAGTCTGCAAATACTGCTCTTCCAGCAACAGTACCTGAAAATCCAGGCTACTGTCATTGCCCTGTGATAGAAGTGAGTAGACAGTGCCACTGAAGCCCAATCAGTGAAAAGCAACAGATTGTTCTTTTGATATCAAAATAAGTAACATTTCATATTCTTCAGTGTTGCTGAAGAAGAATAGTTTTGTCCACTGGCAACAGAACAGTTAAACTCTGAACTGTTTCCCCAGTTTCACCCATCCCCTGGATGTTGCCATGAAACATAATGCTCCCTATGCATTTCACTCTTACTCAAAAGCTAATTCCAAAACCCTCCCAAAATGCTCAAACATCCAGACATTTTCAGGAAGTTTTTGAGGCAGCTTTTATCAGCATCTGCTAATATTTCACATACTGTCTTCTACATTAAAGAAGGATTTATCAGCTGAACAAAACTACTTTAAGAGTCATGAGCTGCAGACAGAACCATCATGAGCCCCCAGCCACAACTCCTGACTTGATAGTCAGATAAGCTGAAGTGATTCCATTAAGTTTACTAACTCCTTATCTTCAGAGAGACCATGAAATGGCTTTCCACATGCCAGATCAACACTGAAACCATATTTGAGGAATAAAAATATATGCTGGCCAGATCAGGTGCAAATACTCTCATATTTTCAATACAATACAAGAAAGAAAACTGAAAATACTTCTCAGGCATCTGTTGCATAGTTGTACCTCAGCAAAGAGAGAATTGCCTTTACTTGTAGGGTCCAAAGATTGTTGCACTGCATGATCCAGCTGAACTTGAAGCTCCTGATTAGCCTCACGAGCTTTCTAGATTAAAGCAAAGAGGATATTGGTCATTTAAGCATCTGATGTACTGCATACATGAATTTAAACAGAGAGCTTTAACTCCCTCCAATTTCCTATACTTTAGCAGAGAAACTGTACATACAGTTCTAGGAACTAAGAGACAAATTAATTTCATTTCACTAAAACACTTAAATATTCCACTTGTTCTTCAGGAAAAGAGCACAACTAAAAACTTCTAAGGATAAGTTTTGATGTCTGCCAACTGGATGAATGATATTCAGGCCACTCTCCCAACTGTGTTCATCAGTCACAAATCTCTACTTCCCAGTACAAGATTCTCCACAGCATTCAGCAGGAACTTGAAATAAAAAGGAGAAATCTGCAGGTGACCTGTGAGAAGGTCCCCAAGAGGCAGAACAGTGCCATGCAAAGGCTCTCCTTTCACAGCTGCCACAAAACAAGGCCAACACAGAGCTTTTACCACCAGGCAACACTAAACATGAGCAATCATTACCCTTATCTTTTCCCCTCTCTCACAACTCCTGGAAAATCCTACTTCACCAAAACCTGGCAACACAGCTCGTGCAAATTGGGGATTATCAACTACTGTGTAGTAAAAATCAAGAGAATACCTCTAATGCATTACAGTAAAAAACAACTTCTTTTTCCCTCTCTTCCTTTTCCCCCTGCAGCCGCTCCAGCTGGTTCCGTAAGTTACTGTTCACAAGCTCTAACTGCTCTTTACTGCACTGCAGCTCAGTCAGCTTTTCTTCATCACTGGCCTAAACAAACAAAATACAAGTAAGAAATGAAAAAAAATTAAAACAACTGGAAGACAAGCAGGCCTAAGTAAACCAAAGACATTTGTTAGTAGTAATTAGTTTTAATACAAAATGTTATCTTGAAGAAGAGAGAGTATTAAAGCTTCGCTATTAAGGCTGTTATTTTTTGCTTTGCACATTGTCTGAGTAAAAGCCAATCCTAACGAGGCACTGTAGACAACACACTTAAAAATGAAATGAGCCAAAGGGCAGAATTTCATCTTGAACTAGGCTACACTACAAATTCAGTGCTACTCACACACCTTCTGGCTCTGGAGCTCAGTGAGCTCTATCTGCAGGTTGAGCATTTCTGCAGACATGGTCTCATGCACACGCTCAGACATCAGGTGCAGTTCTTCTGATTTGGCAGCAATTATTTCCTTCTGATGCTCCACTTTTTGTCTCAGCTGTTTCTCTGAGAGTCGGGTTTCATCCAGTTCTGCTTTCAGGTTCTCCAACTTAAAAACAGTTGACAACTCAATAGTAACATTTCATGGTAAATTCTTGAAAAGCACAATACTTCTAACTGTTCCAATTACAGAAAATGTCTTTGAAACACAGGAGTAGCTTTTAAAAATAAGCATTGAAATTTAATGTCATTCATAAGTAACTACCCAGATATTTTTTAAAAACCAACCGAACAAGCTACTACACATTTGTTTCTTTTGGAAGTTAAGAGTGATAATTATAAGTTAAGCAAATAGTATCTAAAATGGTATTAAACAACCTTTAAGCTATAGTTACCAAACCTTGTTTTTAAGGTCATTGATTTCTTGTCCATAGGCTCTGTCAAGCTGCTCTTTCTGTTTATCCAGTTGCACACTTTGCTGTTGCTTAAGGGAATCACACTCAAAATTCAAGCTTTCCAACATTCGATTTTTGAGTTCAATTTCTCTCTGAAGAGTGTATTTCTCTTGTTCAAATTTCTGTAAGAAATGAAACACTAATAAATCTAGATGTAATTGTACAATGTTCCCTAAGCATTTATGAAAAAGCACAGGTTTAGAACCAACCAAGATGTTTGTAGCTCATTTAGTCTTTTGTTGGGAGTGCCAGTTAGAGAGCTGTAATACCCATGTTTTAAAAAAATTAAGTGCTCTAATGTTGTGATTATAACTTGATGGTGCAATATTCTCTTCTCCATGGAAACTCTGTATTTCTTTACACCCAACATGAAAGGTGTGGGTATCTTTTCTGCAAGTGTCATAAATTTAGCCAGTTTTGCCCTTTCTACCACTACAAAACCCAATTATGTTAAAAATTACTACAGTCCATCAAGAACAACAGCTGAGTTCAATAGTTTAAGACAGCTAAATTGTCTGTTTCATAATAAATCACATCAAATTTTCCAGACTGAAGAATAATTTTTCAAACAGCTTCCATCTATGCTTAATTGCACGTTTGCTAATTACAAAGGGTGGCTGCATTGTACTCTTCCATTCAGCCAGCAACTACAGAAAAGAGAAACTAGAAAGCAAAAAAGGTAATAAGGAAGCCAAATGAATCTAAATACACAGACTTTTTTTTCCTTTTCAAAATAACCTAATTCTTGAGACACAAACCAGAATTAAATAAAAAACTAAAAGCTGCCAGGTATCAAAGTGACCTCTGTGGCCTAGACACAGCTTATCAAGGACAGGCTTAGCTCTCAAATACCCTGGGCAGGAGCTTTAACACAAAGATAAAAACTGGGCACAGGACAGGTCTGGGAGTCACTGCTTGGCCAGAGCCAAGAACAACAGAACCCCAGCAAGAACCTGCCTGCACACTGGGACAGAAGAGCACACAGAGCTTTCTGAGAGGCTTTTTGTGGGGCTGGTAGAGCCCACACTTGTGTTCACAGTAACTGCCTTGGCTCTCAGACTGCAGAGAGGAGAGCCAGAGAGAAATTCAAAAGCTCTAAAGAATCTGTAGGGTAAGCACAGCTCCCACACAAAATGTTATTCTACTGTACAAAGGCCACAATTCCCACTCTCCACCCCTGGGATCTAAGTTAGCAGCCAGGCTCAGAGGTTGGCTCCAGCCTCTCACACAGGATCACAACCGATGGGAGCAGCTTGACAGCTGCCCTCTCTGCTGGTCAGCAGGAAAGCATGATCCTGCCCTGGCTTCCTTGGAACTTCAGCTGCCTCTCACACAAAGCTTACCAATGGTGAACTGACCAGAATAAAAAAATTCTGTCCATTCAGAAAACTCTCCAGCTGCTACAAAACAAACCTTTCAGCTCTATCCCAGGAGAGGGAATGGATGCACAACCAGAAACAGACTAAATGAAGATAAATAATTTATCTGAAACATGGGCTGGCTGAACACAAACATGATTAAAGCCTTTATGAAAAGTGGAAGAGATTTTCCCAACTGAAATTTTCTCGAAAAAGAAAACTGGTCAACTAAGTAATACTTCTATAATTCAGCACTATACTACTCCTTTTTCTGAGCTGCAAAGAAACGTGCTAATAACTTCAGAACTCCTGGGTATTTGGAAAATTTCAAAACTTCACTACAGAATAAATCAATTTTACAGTCTTGCTGCTAGCATTCTTCTCATGGCTTTTAAGTGATATAAAACTGACTGTGAGAGCATACATGAATGAATTGCTAAGCAGAGGTAAGCACATGCTCTGAGGCAAATTTACTTTAGCATTTAGCATTCATTTTACATTAAAGGCAATTAGTCCTACATGACACTGAACACTTGATGCATAATTAGCTATGAAACCCTGTCCCACTTAGATACAATTATGCTCAATGTCTTAAAGCTGACAAAAAAGCCCTCTCTACAACTAATTAGACGTTTATTAAAATGAATCTCAAAGGCTCGTAAAACACCTGTGCCCCTCAGAAAATAGTTAAAATAAAACAAAGTTTTGGCTTTGAACTTTGAGAAGAACAGGCAGTCATCACCTCAGTTTTCTCAGTCAATTCACAGCGTGTTTGATCCAGCTGATTTTGAACCTCGCTTTGGGACTCCAGTAAATGCAAACCATATTGTGCTGCCTTTCTTCGCTCGTTCTCTGCTTCCTTGAGTTGCTGTTTAAGACTTAAAATGGTCTCTGCCTCCATTTTTCTTTTTTTATTCAACACTGCAAACAAAAATTATTAAGAAAATATATTACAGTAAATATATTTTACTGATAAGAGTAGTTGTTATCTGAAAGAAGTTACTGGATTTCCTTTCTTAACCAGGATAGAACAATGTATTTTTGCATTAATATAAGACACAAAAAACCCCTCATAAATAGACCTGTGAACAGTAAAATAACTGTCATTCCTTCATAAACTTGGTTACTGCCATATTTTTATTATGCCTAACATGCAGCAAAAGCACTCCTGTGCACCCAGTCTGGTTTCTTTGTACATCCCAACCAGAGTTAATTTAGGATAAAGCTCTCTTGCCAAGCACAAGACAATTAAATAACGTTAACAAAACACAGCCATGCACTTGGCTGACACTGTTTTCTCTGTATTACAAACCAATCCCAGCATTTCTTGTGTACACAAATAACACTTAAGAGTGGCATAGGCAGCTGCCTTAGCAGGACAGTGTACTCCTAATAACATTATGTGGGACAGAGAAACAGATAAAAGGTAAGGAAAGGAAGAGTCAAAAATAGAAGCCCTGTTAAAATATATGGAGTTTAACACAGGGCTTTGCATTTATTTAAGTGCTTAATGGAGTCTTGCAAAGTTTAGTTGCTGCAGGCGACTTATTTGTAAATAAACATGTCCTTGTCACGTTTCAGAAAATTCATCCTTTTCTGACTGTAGAGTGTATCAGAAGACAGAAGGTGACTTTTGCAGAATAGTTAGTCGAAGTAAATCCAACAAACAAATATTTTAAAAAATCAAAACCAAGTCAAATTAACACCATAAGCTTGTATGACTGCTTGCGCCCAAATCTGCTAAATTAGCCCACTGCAAAAAAATCCTATTAAAACAGAAAATGCTAAGTAACTCGGGCTTCTGAATAACATATGCCAAGAGTTTTCTCAGAAAGTAGGAAATAATAGTGAGAGACAAACACACCAAAAAAATTTGCAGTTCATTTTTCAATGCCAGGGCCCATAATTTTATGCAATTTCAGAATTAAAGTAATTCTGTATTGAAGACCTAACTCCTGCTTTTTGGTCTCACAGAAGCAATTTATTTGTTGCCATTTCTTACTGGCACATACATAATTCTTATGCATGTTGTAATATCCATCCTTCACTTCTTTTTTTGCTAACTTTTACTCAACATGAATAACTCCTAGTGGAGTTACCCAGCTTCCCCTGATAGAAAAGAATTTAATTAACATGCAGAAGTAATCGTACCAATTCCTTTCCAAGACACAAGACAGAAATGACATTCTGGTTTTTGCATTTTCTCCTCACTTGTTGCTATGCAAGTTTAACCCATACAAAGAGATTTAATCCAGCCAGGCTTTGAAACTTCAGTTTTCACCTCTAACCACTGCAATGCCTGAAATACTAGTTTTACACTTATACTAAAGTAAGCCAGTGAAACACAGGAATTCTGCATACCAATAACTGAGAATCATCAACATTATACTGGTGCAAAGACAGGGACACCACACACAATTTAATAATGAAGTGTTTAAGGCAAAGTGTAGTAATACAAGAACATAAGCAATAATTTCTAGCATGCATTTCCATTAGTAAAGAGGATGAATGAATCATTGTTCACTTATATAAACAGAATTTTTAAAACAGCTTGATTTTCTGATCAGACACCAGTATAGAGGCAACACAGCCATCTGACAGCTCCTACTTTACTAAATTAAATTAATAACATGTTTAACTCACCTCCAGAAGCCCATTGAAGTATTTCTTGACCTTATTCTTGCACTCCACCTTTAAAAGAAAAAAGAAGAACAGTTGTCTGGATGAGTCTGAGCTGCCACCACAGCACAGCCCTTCAGAGCAGTCCCTTTCAGAACAGGCTTAACCCTGCTGGCTGCCTCATGAACATGCAGATCACAAGCTAAACCCCCACATAAATGCAAATCTTATTCAAATCTCAGTTAGGCAGCTGTCAGACAGCTTAGATCAGGCAATGCTGCCAAAGGATGGATGCTCTGCAATTGGCCTTTAGGGCAGGTAAACAGGCCACAGCCAGGGTCATCTTCTTCTGGTACACCTCTAAGTTTTAACGGGGTTTTTTGGGGGGGACTTTTGTCCTACTCTCTCCTATTTCTTCAATCTCTTTTGCATTTCTTTTCCAGTTTCACATGCAAGAACTTTGAGCTCCTAATAAATTATTTACTAGACAACAGAAAAAAAATCTTACGCTTTTTTTCTTGATTTTATAGATGAAGTATGGAGGAAAAGAGAAATAGCTTTCCTATTCAGACATTCCTACTGACGATTAGGGAAAATAGGAAGTATGCCTTTTGGAGTACAGCCAATCTAAATTTTTCCTTGTCAATTCTGGATGAATCAAACAAGTCCAGGTAGTTTTGTTCATGAAGATGTACACTGAAATAATTGCCAGCAATTTAATATTATACATGAGGCTAAGTAAATTGCTCTGAAAAGGATGTTTTAAGATCAATTGAATGGGTAGCAAGGTGAGTAGGCAGGAGGGGAAAATAACAGACATCAGTATTCATTTATTCTACTGAGCTACAAGAGTTACTCACTTTTGGCCAAGTATCTTCAAACATTTAATAAGCGATTCTATGCTGAGAGCTGCACAGCTCGATTATTCAACCATTGAAGTACTCCTTAATAAAAGTAAAAGGGTAGGAGATAAAAGGCAGTCTCCTGTCAGGCCAACTTTCTTCTCCCACTCCAGCACAGTTCTGGTTAAACGCCTTTTCCCCAGGCCACATGCACCAGCAGCTCTCTGATCCTGCCAGCAGCCCGTGTGCAGTGTTCTGATCACGACACAATGACCAGGATGGTTTTTGTCCCTTAGCCCAGGTGTCCCCCGACAGTTCCAGCCGGTTACTTACACAAGTGCATATCTGCGCCTACCACGCTGCACGCTCAGCCTGTAAGATCTCCGGAGCCGATCACCTTCCACACAAACAGCTTCTTGGGTGGCTCAGCACTACAGAGAACACACAGATGTCACACTACAGCCTCATCCTTCAGCCAGCACAGAGCGCCGTGTGTCACCAGCGCCATGTCCCCGCTGTCCCCTCCTTCTGGGCCCGACTCGGTGACCGGGGCTGATTCCCCAAACCCGGCACGGGCCCCGAGGGCGGCGGGGACGGGCTCGCCCCGCTCCACCAGGGGCCGTGGGGCAGCAGACGGCGCCACCCGCTGCAGTGAAAAGCTGCAGGGAAGAGCTGCAGGGAACGGCGGCCGGCGCTGGCAGCGGCCGCACAGAGCGCACACCCCGCTCCCCCCTCAGCCGCCGCCCCCCTCCGCACCGGCCGTTGCCGCCGTTCAAACTCGGCTCCGCGGCGCCGCCCAAGTCTCGCGAGATCCGCCCCGCGCGGGGCGGGCCCGAGAGGGGCCCCGTGAGGGCGGCTCGTGCCCGCGGCTCCCGGAGCGCGCACCGTGACCCCGGCACCGCAGGGCCGCGCCCGCCCCGTCCTTGGTGTTAAATGTCACAGCAATGCGCACACCGAGGGGAGCGAGTTCTGTGTTTTATCCCAGTTTACCCGGAGTACGGAGCTGGGTGGTAACACACCAAAGGCTGGCTCACCCATCAGCGAAACTTTACGCTATTTATGCATTTCAGCGAAGGCATCAGCATTCATGGGTTGCGAATCCCATAACTTTTCATGAGTGTTCAAACCCTGTTTGCTGTTTCATCTCTCGTTTCTCCTGCTGATCCGTAGCTCCCCCTCCTGAGGGGATGTCACCTGCTGCTTACTCAGCCAAGCCTTTCCTTTTTTTTTTCTTTTTCTTTTTTTTCTTCTTGGCTTCTGTGCATCTTTGTAGCCCCGCTGACAGTAACCTTCTGTCTTTACCCTGGCTCGCTCAGGTTTCTACTCATCCTCGTACCAGGGACGATTCCCAAGGAGGGATTTTTTGGTGCAAATGTGTCCACTATTCACAGATTTCCTAAGGCTGAGATCCACAAAGAAGACCAAAGTCCATCAGCAGGAGTGTTTCACCATGGCTGTTTGGGAATCCAAGAACAAGTGTGGTTTTTTGGTGTTTTGTTTTTTTTTTTACCCCGAAAGAAAACCTTAGTAATTTTTACCTTTTAAGCAGTGATAAAATTTTTAATCTGTTCTGCAAGATTATTATGTTTGTGTGCTTACTATTCTACTTGATGTGACATCCCTAACAAAAGCCACTGCACATAAACACGTGATAGCAAATTCTGCCTTTAGTGAATTATTAAGTAATGCAAGGTTAAATTCAAGCAACAGGCTGTAAGTAGATGCAAGGATAATAATCCTATTTGGAGCAACTGGGACAGAAATAGATGTCCTAAGAAAAAAGGAGCTTGGAAAATAAGCAGAGTTTAAAATTTGACAGAGGGAGCCAATAAAACACTACTGCTATTAAAATTGTGCTGCTTTTACTTTCCTGTCAAAATGGGAGGCTACCTTTTGCCAATAGAAATGGGATTAAAAAATAGGTACAGAATGGTCTAGACAGGCAAGAATACCAAGTTGATTAAAACAGGGACAGGAAACGAGACAATCCTGTTCTAATCCCGATTCTGCTGCGTTCACTGTGTGATTAACCAAATACCCACAGCTAAACCCCCTTGTTTTAAAATAAGGATAACAGTGACTTAATTAACAAATCCATAGAATTCCCCTGATAGTAAGTACATCTTGGAAAAAAATAAAATACATTGTAAATGCTAAGTATTAATATGATTACTCCATTCTCCTAGCCTGCTATATTATAAAAGAGTTAGAATAGTTGCTTCTTTGCCCTATTTAGTTCCACAGTTATCTATGATAGCTGATGTTTAATACATGAAATTATTTAGCACACTCCATAACATTTTCTTCATCTTAGAATTTCCATTTATGCTTTAAAGCAGAGTTAGGAGCTTAGCTGTAAAGTAACTAATTCATTATTTTTAAAAATCCATTATTTTCAGACCTGTTCTCTTCCCCTTGCTGAAATGGCAATGACTAGGACAGTTTTACAGACCGTGTCTACAACTTGTGAATAGGAAACACAGGCACGGGCTGCTAAGGAGCTGTTAGCAGTTTGTCACATGGAGTGACCATCTTGCCAGGGTGCTGCAGGACCATTCCCTGGTGTTACAATATAATTCTGATACACAACAGGGATCCCCAGCTTTGAAGCTGGATTTCACTTTAGGAGGCTGTGAGAAGAACATAGAATGACAAGGTCATTATGTCCATTGATTGTGGTAAAGATGGCTTTATTGAAATAAATACTTTAGTCACACTTATCTATGAGAGGACTGTCACTTTTAATGTTTCTTTTCAGCTCAGGTTATATTTAGTCCCTAGCTTGCTACTGTAACCATAAATTTACTGTTGGGCACTTTTCTCCTGCTTCTGACCTCAACAACAACCACTGCCCTTTAGACATTCTACAAATCCAGTAGCTACTGAAGCATAAATGTTTGCTAAGTGTGGAGTTTGTATACTTTTGTTTATTGACAGTTTGTATCAGCACACTTAATTAAATCTGTGCACTGCTGACCCCGTATAAAATGGAAATCCATGTTTTGTGAGTCTTATCTACCAGCAGGCAAGAATTTCACATAAGTAAGGGATTAATTGCAGCAAGTAAATGTGTTGGTGGCTTGGTTTTTTTTTCTCCCTCTGAGGAAGAGGCTTGTTGCTTTTATCTGCATAAAAACCAATGAGTTTAAAAAGCCCCCTTGGTCTTTCCCTGCTAATTGCTCAGGGTAACATATGAGCTGACAAATGTTTTAGTAACTCTGCTTGAGATGCCAAATGCTCCACAGAACAAGGAAGTTCCAGAAGTCTGGTGAGAAGTGCTGATTACTACTCCTCATTTTGGCACAACTGACCCAGGCTTCACCACAATATAAAGTTATTGGAGCATTAGAGTGTGGTTTATTTGTTTGTTTGTTTTTACACATCCTTGCTTTTCATTATTTAAGAACACTTAAAGCTGCACAACTTAAAGCCAGTTATTTGCTAGTGCAGCTTCATAAAAACCCAGGTTCAACTCCATCCAGATTTTTCAGCAGGTATATATGAAAATATTCTGCTTTTTTGAGACAGGATACTTTCACCTTCCATTAAACAGAAGCCAGAATATTAATATATTTTAATTTATTACTGTGAATACCAAGAGCAGTAATACCTGAGTTGTTCTGAGAGGAACTCAAGTAGCTCAGTAATTACAGCAACAGATTGAGAGCCAGTGATTGTTTCTAAGCCTCTCTAAACTATTAGACACTGACCTCATCCAAATCACTCCATCTCACTATTTCTGTCATCTTAGCAAAACACGTCTTTACTTAGCAGTTTTCTTACCAGTCTGACCTTAAACAGCCTTCTGCCACATGTGATCACTGCAAAATCTATCAAGTAGGTGTGAGGGCTACAAAAACAAACTCTCAGGTTTGTAACTCCCTTATGAAACCTCTTCATTACTTTTATTTAGATTGGTCACATTTTCACTGCTTGTTTGAATGGGACAGGAGCCTCACAATGAGCTTCCTGGATTTATGTAATCGAGGAACCCAGTTATGAAAATATACATTCTTCAGTGTGCATTACATTCTTAAAAGAAAGGGTAAAATTTGGTGCATCTTTAATATTTTCCAAATACCCATGGTTAAAGTCACAATTACAAGATGTTGCTAAAAACAACAAAATAACAATACAAGTTTTGTGATAACCTCAGGGGGTTGATATTTTGTTGGTTTATGTCTGGTAAATCAGTCAATCCCAGAACAAGGCTGCCAAATCCACATGCAATAGAACCCGGAGTGTAGGGTGACTCAAAGCTGTTTTAACTTTTCTTTTATCAGTATCGCAGAAAGCCACTTGAAATTCACACCCAGCATGAATGCAGGTATCCAATATTACCACATCGGTGGGTCAGAACCCCCATTTCTCTTTTCCTTTTATTTTGAGTTTACTTAGTCGGCACAAGTTCACATTCAATTTGTTGCACTGATATATAGCAAACTCAGTGTTTAAATGCTGCTCTCCAGCAACAGCATCAAATGAATACTTAAGAGACACATTAGTGATTGTATGGAGTTTGTGATGTTGAATTGTATTTTTATTTGTTTGTTTACTTCCTAAAAAAAAGCCCTTTAAAAGTTTTTTTCCAAGTTTACCCTAAACCAAAACAATGGTATACAAATATTCATACTGGCACCATCATCAACACTTCTAATTGCACAACCATGAACTAACTCAAAAAAATTACCGTTTTCTGAAACTCCTTTTAAATTATTGTATTTTATATGCGTGGTTTTGATATGCCCGCTGATATCAGAGCTGTCTAACGCAGTTCCACGCGCGGAGTTCCTTTGCCGCAGGTTTTTATTCCAGGATTTCATTCCCGGGAATGTCGAGCCGCTCCCGCGGTCTCCAGCCCCACCTGGCGGCCATTCCGCGCCACTGCGGCTCCGCTGCCCGGGAGCCGAACGCGAGGAATCCAAACCATCAAATATTAACGGGAGAAACGCTCTCATCAGCCAGCACAGCTTCCCTTGCAGCAAATACAGCTTCCCTTTGAGAAAAAGTGTGGTTCAAATGAATTGTCATGGCTGAAATTCCACCCCCTCTCACCCGCTGAACAGTTGGACAAAGGGATTGTCTTTAATTTTCATTGAATTAGATTTCATCTAGATCATCAACTACATTTTGGATGATAACTTCAGCACTGCCACTGTGAATTTTGAATCAAATTGAGTAAAAAGTTTAATTAGTATTTCCAGCTGGAGGTCATTAGCTTTTTCACCATCAATAGCTTTCACCTGGAGCTCATTTCAGACCTGATATAAAAAAGCCTGACTTCCCCTAAATGTGTTATTGTTTAGATATGCTATATAGGTGGCTGTGAAAAGCAAGGTAGTTGTGTTTTCTGGGTTTTTTTTAGTTGAAATATGTAGTGTTCTTTATGTTAAATGTATTAAGCTACAGACCTTTCCTTGTGTTGGCTTTTTTTAAGTAGTATTTTAAAGTGTGGGATGGTATGGCTGTATTGCAGTTTTAGTAAGCCTCTATTCCATCGATTTTTTTAATCTATTAAGTAATTTTGAAAATGCTAGTGCCATCTGAATCTCTGATGCTTATAACAATGGAGAAGCATTCAAAGAAAAAATGAAAAGTGAAATATAATAAGTTAAGAGTTGTAATTCATTACAAAAACGTTCAATGGCTTGAAAAGCATATTTTACCTTTGAGGTAAGCTTTTACTGGAAGATGCTGTTATGAAATGTTCAATTTAAGATTGTTATAAGTTATCTGTGTCTTATTTTGTTTGTAATGCTGATTTTATTCAGATCCTCTAGAAAAAGTCTTACATAGAAATGCATGAAAAATTATCAGTCATGTTTTCATGGGTTGGGTCTGTTGCTCTACGAAATTATGAAACTGTAGAATATTCAGGTGCTATTGGGCTTTTGTTGAGTATATTTATTGTAAGTTGTAATAAGAGAGTAACAAATTAAATTGTAGTAGTTTAGCTTTATTTCTTAGCAACAATTTTTTTGTTTTATTGTAACTTTTGATTGTAGTTTTCACCTCAAGCCCTGTTCTGCTCCATCCCCTTTAAAGGGTCAATTCTTTATTAGCTAAACCTATGGGATGCTTTCCTATTCTTGAGGGAACCTGGCTGATCCTGCTTGGGGCTCAGCTGTTCTGCTCTGACTGTAGAGCTGTTTAATATGTCATGACATCACCCAAATCAAATAGAAATTGATGCTGTAGAAGTTAACTAAATTAACACTATCTGTTCTCTGGTTCTGTAAAGAAGCAGTAGATGCAGAGTTTGATGGTTTTGAGGGAGTTTTAAGTCCTGTAGGCACCAGTCTGATCTTCAGCTGCCTGCTTCCCTGCCAGTCTCCAACTGCATCTTCACCCCCAGCAGTGGCCAGTCTCATTCTGGGACTGCTGGGCCAAAATGACCTGACTTGTGAAGTCTCACCACAAAGTAGATAGATTTTTTTTCCAAAGCTTCTGGAAAATGTTTGTAAAAAACCAAACAACCCCCAGCCTTTTTGTGGTGGTTTGGATATTTTTTTCCTTAGTGTAATTGTTTTCCCCTTATACTTAATTTTGAATGCAAAATGAGAAATAAAAGCAATGAAGTGAACATGATTGAGTAAAATGGGGTGACTAGAGAGCTGAAGCAGAAGGGTCTAATCACTTAAATATGTTCTTTGTTCTTTCTGTTTGTTTAGCCTGGTAAAATATTCTGACATTGAGAATCCTAGTTTCATTTTCATTATGTAATTACACTAATTCATAGCTTTACTGGTAGATTGACAGCTTAGAGCCTAGTTTTAATTCTAAACACAATTGGCTTTTATTTTATTTTTAAATATTCATGCTGTATCTCAAAATACAAAACTATTTCATCTCGAGTGCAATATCACACAAAATGCCTCAGTGAAGATGGCCTGGAATCATATTTACTGTTTGTGTCTACAATTTTAGTACTTAATAATATACTTGATCTGTTTCCACAGACAAATTGTGCTATTGAGTGGCCTAAAACATGTGCTCCAAAAAGCTTCCCAGCCATGGATCTTACCGTGGCATTTGGTGAGAAGCAGTGTGTCCAGCTTTGGAAAGCCTTGCTTTAGCTTGCTTACAAACTTAGCCTGGATAATCTACTCAGTCTTAGGTGGATTCACCTGAGGTTTTTAAGTTTAAAAGTACCTCTTGACTAAACCATTATCACTCTATACCAATCCTGCTAAAATATCAATCTTGTTTGGGTCTAAACTTGAGTAATGTTAATTAAAAAATGCCAGTGTGAATTTGAGCAAATTCTCATAGAAAAATCTCAGCAGCAATGGCTTGTAGATGTTCCCTTAAATTAAAGGAGAAATATGAATGGTTCTGAGCACTAAAACACTTTTAAAATATTGCTTCTAAGGATTGACTCAGAATTAGGAGAGCAGCAAAATAACCACGTTGTTCAGCACTCAGGTCCAATTTTTTGGTGGACTGAGTCTTCCCCATTATAGGATGGCTTAGGATAAATCGCTGGGGTGCTGCTTTCTGCTAATTAGTTCAGTATGAAGGGGAGCAGCACTTCTTATTGCAGTCTCACTATGGTGAAAGAGTAGTTTAAAAAAAAATTAAAAATTAAAAAAATGAAGTGAGAATGCAGTGATTTACCTGGATTCTTCTAGACTCCTTATAAATTACAGTGTACTCTGGGTAGCTAGGCAATAATACTATCTAAAGGTTAATTTCTTTATGTTTTTATAGCTTTTGAAATATTTGTTTATTGCTATTGTTAAATTTTCACCTTGGGTAGTACCAAATTTAAAAAACCCCACATATTTATGTGTTTTGAAGCTATTTGTGGAACTTCTTGGTAGTCTTGGTAAATCCCAAATGTAGTGCTAGTCCTGTGACAGGTACTGTAGCCTTTCTTACATGGTTAAAACAGCACTGAAGGTGCCTTTTCAAGGGTAACTGAGCTGCACAGTGAAAAGCTTTTGGCTTTTTGATCTTTAGCAGCAATTAGTATTCTAAATACTAAATGTGCATCTAAACCCTGAACTATAAATTAGGATGCTTATGCATGTCTTCATTAAATAACTGTTTATTCATGATCAGAGCAATGAGAACACTGTTAACTTCTGTTAGGCGTTTGAGGTCAAATGCTCTTTATTTTAATTGTCAACAGATTTTTTCACACTGATTATATCAAAGAATAGTAATATTAAAATTACAATGAGCCTCTTTTTTTTTGTCCTGTGGTACGCAGAATGTCTTTGTAGTCTCAGGATCTGTTTTAAATTGTGTTCTGATTTGAGCAGCTGGGATCTGGCTTTGGTTTAAATTATCATGTTTAGATGAGTAATAGGACTTTATAAATACTTCTGAAAATGGCAATTTAAAAATATATTGCTGATTTAAGTAATGAACCATGGGATGACACTGTCTTTCTCCAAGTGAAAAGGTCAGATTTTCTTTGATAGTGTGATAAATGTTGACAATTACAGGTCTTGACTTCTTGTAGACATGGCTTCATATTAAAGGGGATTATGAAGAAGGCTTATGGATTAACAGCAGCACACAAAGCATTTTGACTGGAAAAACAGCAGACACCTATTCTGTGGTCTGATGCAGGGAGTTAGGAAATGAGGGAACAGGAGACGGAGGGACAGATTGCTACAGGAATGCTGCCTGCTGAGCTGGGCCTTGCCTGTCCCCATTTCTTAGGAGCAATATAAAATGAGAGTGCAAGTTCCACTGGACTTCAGTGTCTCATCAAACCTTTTTATTTTATTATTAATGTGGATTTTTATGTCTGCTGTTAGTGTTGCTGTTGTGTCCATGATATTTAGAGTTGTAGTCCCTTCTAATACCTTGGTATTTGTTGTATTTGGGTAACTATTTAAATTAGATGGTTTTATGATAGGTTTGTGCTTTTCCTTTAGACTTTATTGTATTTTATTATTCAGGATTGAGTGCCTGTGCAGTTCTGTGCTACTCAGTTTTCAGTAACTTCAGAGAGAAATTCTTCTAAGAAACTTTTTCACAGAGACTATTAGTGTGAATGAAGTTAAATCGTGTTTCTTTTCAGAAAGATGTGTGTAAAAAAAAAATCCTATTAGTTAATACAAAAGAATTGCCAGCTGAAGTCTTATAGCAGTTTAAATGCTGCTGAACCAGATGAAAACATGAAGAAACACTGAATGTGCCATTTTTTGCTGTGCAGTGCATCATCTGTCCAAGATGGTGAGACAGGCGTGTTTTAAGTTGAGTGTGGTTTGCACCTCAAGCTGAGGACTGTTTGTCCCTTGTGCTATGAAAATATAGCAAGGTGGGTCAGAACTGGTACTGTTTCTTTTTTTGTATCAATTTAATTGTATATTTAATTCACAGTCAACTTTGAGTCATGCTGCAACTGAGGGGCTTGGCTGTTGTGTTGCCTCTTTCCTGTTCCTGCCTGGTTGTCCCTTTGACAATATTACTGAGATTTCTGTAGTTCCTCAGTGACTTGATTTAATTTCCCACTAACCATGATTAGCTTTAATCATGATGCAGGGTGATGTTCTGTGTAACTGTAACAATTCCTTGCTGATTGAATGACTGATGATGAAGATAACGGTTTTTTTTTCTGTATCCCATCTTTCTAAGCTTTATTTCACTGCTGTATCATTTCCCACAAGTCATTTAATCAAGTCTAAATGACAGTACAGGGCAGGTAGTGTTTTTTTTCACAGTAAATAATTATATACCACATGAAGTTATTAGAAATTTTTCCTTTGGAATTTATATTCTAATGATGATTTAAGTGAATTCAGGCTTCAATAATAGCAGCTCAGAGACTTTGAGAGTTGTGATATGTAAATACTTTATGTGAGCTGAGTAATGCATTATTTTGTGCTCAGGCTTCACATGTGTGATCAGACAATAGTTTATCTGCCATTGATTTTTTTCCAGAATATACTCACAGACTGATCTGATCTTTTTGATCTTCCTTGGAGTTGCAAGAATATATGAAAAAGAGGAGGGAGAGGAAGGAAAAAGTACATCTTGGATAACACAATTGTTACTTTTTACTGCTATCTTAAGAGTATTGGTTAGTAAAGCTCTTCTGTTGCCTTGAGGTCTGTTCAGTGATCTAAAGTATTTTTTAGTTGCAGAATTAATTAAAAGGCAAGGTTATCAAAATTGAAGATGTAAAGCTTTGATCTTTATAGACAGTAATCTGGGCCTTTAGTATCCATCTCTTGTGAATTTTAACTGCAGCTGATTTTTTTTTTCTTTTAGATGTTTGCTTGATCCCACAGTGTTGTTTCATGAAGTATCATAGCCTTATGACAAAAGTTAGACTGAAACTGGTTTTATCTAGAATTACCATGAAGGCTATTCCCAAAAGCTATTTTTATGTAAAAAGTAGTGGGTACTTCTGATATCCTGAATTTATTGGTGTGTCATGTTACTTCCAAGAGGTACATTTAGAAAAGACTTATTTGCATCAGGCAGTGACAGCTGCTGAAATTAGGAATTTAAGTCTTCATTGCTTCCTCGGGTTTCTGTGGCAGTGGATGTTGTGCTGTGCACTGGCTTTGAAAGCAAAAACTAATTAAACCCTGATGTAAAAGAAGAGACCTCAGTTGCCAGGTTTAGGGGAAGAGGTGATTCATTTGGCTGCTTCCAGTGCCCAGCCTGGAAGCTGCTCATCAGAAAACTCCCATCACTTCTGGGGCAAAAGTGTGCAAGTCCTGTAATTAATTACAGCAGACACTCATTACCTAATGTCTTCTGCTGAGACTGGTTTTTACACACTTAGCAGATTTTAACATTAAGATTTTAAGTCTTGAGGCATTGATTCTGTACAGTTGACAATTAAGCAATTCACTCTCTAGACATTGTGACATTGGATCATTACAATCCCTTATCTAGTTAGAAGCTATTGCCTTTTTAGCTTTGACTTCAAGATTTTCAAAACCTGTACTTGAGAATTAAAGCCCTTTTGAAACTCTGCATTTCTTCTCTGGATTTCTGCTCTGCTGCTCAAATTTACTATTTGAACCATATTAATACTCAGTATCTGGAAGAAATTTGAGCCTGAAGGAACAGACATTCCTTAAAAGTTCTTTATGCTTAAATTTCTAACCGAAAAAATTCAGTCTAGGGATTTATTATTTCAGATGCCTTTGCACTAGACTTTGAGTTGTGTCTCTCTGCTATTGCCATAATTCTGGACAGCCTAATCTGAGCTTTCTGAATTCAACCACATCACTATATATGATCTATATGAGTATTAAATGATACTTTTCTGCTTATGCTTACTCTTAATTCAGTGTACTCTTATGGTGTCAAGGCTTTCTACTCCTGCTGATCAGCTGGATGATTAATGAAAAGTATAATGAAGCTTAAATTCAGAAGTTTTTCAGCATAAAATATGGAACTCAAATAACATTGTATTATATATAAGGCAAAAAATTTTAGCTCTAGTTCAGTGTATTAGAAACCTGAACTAGAAAAATTACTCAGAGCTGGCTTGAATTGTGGGAGATTGATGTCTCTAGAAACAGTGATCAGATTTCAGCTCTGCTGAGTGTTGCTTTGTTTCCTACACTGAGAGAATAGGCTGGGTCTACACTTCCTCTGGAATACTTTGATGAAGCTGGTGTTTGGTTTATTATTCTCACTTCTGTCTTCCTGTATTGCACAAGCACAGTACACTACCAACCAGAAGAATAACAGGTTGTCTCACTGTTAAGTAGTGCTTAGGCCCTACCTTAAATTTAGCAGCTGCCCTAATCTTAGGTTACTTACATAAAGTAATTTTTTGTTTTTTAATTTCTAGCAGAAAGAGTTTTGGCAGTTGCTTCCCAGTTTGAGGAAGCAAGTCCAAATGAAGGCTTTTCCTTAGGCAAGCTTTTAATGTGCTGGGAGGAGCAGGAAGAATGGTCCCCTGAGTCAGTTGTTTACCACAGGTTCTCCTTTATTGGAGAGCACTTGTGCTGACTCCTTATACACCTTTGTAATGATAGCTACTTATTCCTGCTTTTCCTTCAGGGGAGTGCAATGAAACCTGCTTAAGTTTTAGGCAGAAAACTGGCAAAACTTGATGCAATTAATGCTCTTTCCAACAGAATATGAATTAAAATGAATTGGAGCAGATTGGGTTTAATCTCCTTGGCTGGCATCTTCAAACAAATGAAGTGTTTGAGACAGTTACATGTTGAGCACCTGCCTTTCCTCAGGACTTCTGAAGTTCTCAGCCTTTAGTGCAGTCACATCCTGATGGAAGTTGGCTGCCAGACAGTTTCTTGTTTGCTGATTTTTTTATTTTTTGGGTTTTTTTAGCACATTGTGGGCAGCTAATATCCAGCACAGAACCTGTGTTATCTCTTAGAGCTGCCTCCTCCTCTGTCTGCATTTAGTCATCTTGCTTCTGGATTTGCAGGTCAGTAAAGAAAGTTTAAAAGTACAAAACAGAAAACAGCTGGTGGATTTTTAGTTTCATTAGAAACATGGTTTTGTTCATGGGGATAGAGCAAAAGGACCTCAAAGGTATTTAATATAGCAGACTTGTCAGGGAAAGGCATTCAGATTATTAACAATTAGATTATAGTGGAGAATGAATGAGAGGAGAACTTGTATTTAAGTTACCATTCATCATTTGGTATACTTTTTTAGGTACAGAAATTTCTGTCTCTGCAATAGTTTCCAAAAGACAGCTGTTGGGAATAATTAAGATATACTTTACTTTGTGATCATTTGTGATGTGACTTGGAATGAACAAAATGCATGTATAGGTCTGGATTAATTTAAACACTGAGCTGGGAAGTACTGTGCTAACACTGAGTACAGAGCCTGCATTAGCAAACCTGCTTGTTGATAATTTTAGTAGCTTGTTGTTGTGTATTTTTCCTTTATTGTGTTCTGTTCCCAAAGTTAATGGATAGCTGTGGTTATGCATAGGCTGTAGATCTCTTCAGGAATGTTTCTGGAGTCCTGCATGATGATTATTTATGCAATTTTGAAGTATTAGGGATCAGTTTACCCTGACGCTGTCCACTCCAATTTTCAGTACAGTACTGTTTGAAATCTACTTTTCAAGTGCTGTAAAATGAAGGATTCTGAATGGAAGCCAGGGTTTGTGTCCCAGCCTGTTTGAAGGGTTCACTTGGTACCAGAGAGGTTTGCAGTGACTTTCACAAGTGAAGTGCATGGGTTTGCCAGTCAATATGGAAATAGTCACCAACTGAGGCAGCAGCTCAGCTGTCTTCTGCCTGGGATTTTCTTTATTCTACAGAAAGGGATGTGGCTCTAGTAACTAATATGGAAGTAAACACTTGTGGAAATGGATCTTTTGATCAAGCATTGACATACCTCATTAAAAAAACCTCTGCAACTTATTTTTCAATATTAAATATGCAAACAGGGCTGAAGAAAACATATTAAATATCCAGTGGCTTTTTGCTACAGGTGTTTTTGTTTGTTATTCTTCTAGATGAGGTATATTTTTGTCAGAAATCTGTGTGTGCTTTGCTTTTCCTTACTTATATAGTTTAATGTGAGAAACAGCAGTCAAATACTGAATTAAGTATTATGAGATCACATTTCATGGAACACCTATTTACTTATCACTAAATAGATGAATTACATTAAAATATTGTGCTATGGAACCATTTCATTTTCTCAGCAAATGAGGTGAATAAAACTGAAATGGAATGGCTCAGAAAGATCTTTTCCTTTCAACTGCATGCTGTAAACAGAAATTATAGCTGTCCATCAAATGTGACCTTGGTGTCATGTCATGGAGATGGCTCTTGATCCTGAAATTTCATTCTGTCTTCATATATTGGCAGTGGGTTTACAGGAGGTCATTAGGTTGCTCATTAGGTCAATAGGTTGTTTGAGATTGTGACTGAATTAATGCATTTATTAGGAACTCAGGAATCTTTGGGTGTAATGGAAGAATATTTTTGCTGAATGTCAGTCAGTGAAGTTACATTGTCAGGTAAGGAGTTGATGAAACTCGGGTCAGTTCACATTTTATCTTGTCCACTGTTGGTTTGCACTCATCTTTGTGCTGCTGTAAAGGAACCAGTTTAAGGATGAGTTGGGAGGATCTAGGCAAGCTCAGCTACATGAGTGGTCTCATTGCACGGGCTCAAGGGGAGGTTAAAAAGAAACAAGAGATCTGCTGTGGTAAAATTCTAAACTTTCTTTAATCTACCAGCAAGTTGTGCTCCACCACACTGCAGGAGTACTAGAAATGGAGAAGAAATCAGTATTTTTCATGGACTCTGTCTTGTGGGCAGTATTGGGGGATTAATCACTCCCCAAATGCTTCATTTTAGCTTTTTCTACAGAACAACAGAAATGAGTTTGCTCTTGGGGTGGGAGCACAAACACTGTCAGGTTTTTCTGTTGTCCTCACAGATTTGGGCATTTGGATATTCCTTGTGCAACAATAATCCATGTGCAACCTTCAGTGTTTCTCCAAGAGCTGCAGTGAATACAGTGAAGTATTGGCCCTGAGTACAAACTTTAGCAGTTTGCTTCCTCTGAAGGCTCAGTAAAACCACGTTAAGCTTGTTAGCTCAGATTTTGGATAATATTTTGTGCTTTTGTCTGGAAGCTAATCTGGAGATGGGGAAGTGAGAGGAAAATACTTGAGTCTAGTGCAGTTATGGTGGACATATGATTTACACCTTGGGTGCTGTTGCAGTTTTTCCAGGCAAACACTACTTTTAACACATCTTTCTGCCATAAAAATCACCTTTGGATGCTAAACTTTACAGCTTGGAAGAAGGTCTTGTCTGCCTTCAGCAATAAAGCATGGTGTTTTTACTGAAAGGCAGAGACTGACTATGGGATTTCATGTGGAATTTTCAGCTGTTTTACTGAACCTGTTAGAATCTTCTGAAGACATATTCAAATATTAGTAGTGGTTGGGTTTTGGGTGTTTTGCTATTGCCAACAAGAGGCCAAGAGTCAGTGAAATGTTTGGCATTGGTTAACCTGTCTCACCTAAACAGTGTTAGCTGAATTTCTATCTCTGGGCAAATAATCCTGAGTGATGGGCAGCAATTGCTGCCTAAGTACAGCATTTCAGAATATTTAGTCAGAGTTACCATTTCTTTGGCATCTGTTGATTTTTCTGACCATAAACCAAGTGGGAAGAGAAGGTGTATCCTGGGTCATTCTGGAAAATATTCTGTGAAAGTCATGTCTGAGACATGTTTGACTAATACCTCTATCATGGGGGAGTATGAGAAACTGCTGAAGTTCAGTCACCAGGGGAGACAAATATAACTGGGAAAAAGTCGTGTTTTGCATTATCCATGATATGATTTCTCCTTGATCCTGTGAACTCTTGAAGTTTCCAAATAGAATGTAATTAGAAAGCATGTGGACATCCATGTGGTGTAATTGAGAAATATGTTTAGAAGACTAAATCCCTACCAGCTAGTTTTTTTAGCTGGTGCTTTGAAATTCTCTAATTGGATTATTAGCAGATGGTGCCATTTCTATTGTTTTGCCTCACAGCAGTCTTTTCTCAAAAAGGAAGAAAAAAGTGCTTTATTTCTAATTAGAGGTCTGTTTCATCTGGAAAATGTTGCCTTTAGTAATCTGCCTCACAGCTATTGTCAAATAGTGGTAGATAAGGATTTCACTGATTCACAGATCTTTCCTGGAGAATATGGATTATAACTCGTTTCCAGTGACAATTTCTCTGGTACTTATATTGAGGAATGGTGCCACTCCAACATTTGTGCTGAAGGCCCTTTGACTGACTTTTGAAGCTGAAATGTAGTTTAACTTTAACTTTAAATTTTTTTCTTGTGTCTACTTCACTAACAGTTGAAAATACTCTTTCATTTAGGAAATAAGCTGTCCGCCACATTCAGGCAGCAAACAGCTCAAACTATTTCTGTTGTAAGTTCTATGGAGGTAAAAAGTTCTGCTTGTAACTAATTAATCTTCCTGAATGCTGTACAACTCATTTGTTTTTTGGATATACAGAATTAATCTTAGCAATTGGAGCATGACTTTGCAACAAAACTTGGGATATATCCTCAGACTGAGATCTTGATTTTATTATGATGGGAGCAAACAAGAAGTTCAATCTTGAATCAGTTACTTTATTCACACACTATTTAAACTTCTTTACTGATCAATTTCTATTTACTTTGCTCTATAATTTGATTTAATTTTTATTAGTGTGTAATTAAGTCCATTTTAAGTCCAATATGTAGACTCTAAGATTCCTGATAAAGACAGGTAAATTTACCTGTCTACTTAGGAATACAATTTCTCCTGTGTTTGGAAAAGCTTTTGTTGCAGAATGCTGCCGTTTTTTAAATGCTTCAGTAAAGTTTCCTCAGGGAAGCAGGAGATTCCTGTAACTGAGATTTACAAGAGTAGAGAGGATGTAAAATTGCCACTAATGTGCACATGAAGAGCAGATATTCCCAAAATCCTGAACTGACAACCTCAATTTTCTAAATGTCAAGATTAATTGCAGTAGAAGTTGCTTAACTGAGTGTCTGTTAGTGTACATGGATGGGACCTTTGGGGTCCTGACAACATTTAACATTTTCTATCTCTCCTTTCTAAACCCTGGCAGGACTTAGATGTGTTGTTTGGCTCTGCCAGTATTGATGCCTGAGAAGGTTGTGGTAACTCCTCCTGCCAGTTGAAAAATATCTTGGAAACCAAATGCAACTTTTAAATAGTTCTGCTAGAGCTGTTGCTTAGAAATTACAACTTTTTGTGTTCGGTATTTGACCTGTTTGGTTATATTTGCTCACCAATTTGGCCACCAAAACTGTTAGAAGTGAAATGCAAATACTTGCACAAATTTGTTGCTCACATCTAATCAATCACTTGTAATGATTGTCACATGGATAGAGCATCAAGGAGTTATTAAATATTGCACATTTACTCAGATGCATGTAGAACCTCATGCAGTGTTTGCAATTTCTGTACTGGAGAGGGAAGCCACATTTCTTTTCCAATCCCTTATATAGATGTATTTTGCAATGAAAAAGGCAACATTGCAAATTGGGGTTGTTTACTGGGGCAGTATCTGTGATAAAGCTGGAGAGGAAGAGTTCTATTAAAGTTAGCCTCGATAGAAACATATCAAGCAGACTGCCATTTGTGGTATTGACCAGTAATCTTTTCTAGGCTTTGTTACAACTTTCTAACCTCTGTGTCTGGGAATAGTCTCAAAAGGAAATATAATGATTCTTTTTCCTTTAATGGGTCTCGGGTAGGCTGTGAACTCTGGAGTTTGTGTTGGTGATTAAATGGTCCTCACGACCTATACACTGATTTTTACTATGGAAAGGCACTGCTGTCATGTACAAACAACTTGGCTGTTTGGCTGCAGTGAGATCCTTTGGTACATCCTGGGTGCAGAAGCAGTGAGTTCCTGGGCCTGATCTCTACAGCACCTGCTCTTGAGTACAGTCATTGGCAGCAAAATAGGGTTCTGAATGATCAAGGTCAAGCAATGAAACATCACATGGATTTACCTAAACAAAGCACCTGGACTTGAGTTGGAAACCAAAGATTTAGAATTTGGATAAAATAAGAAAATTTTATTGTTGTATGTTTGTGAGTTTTTACTATTTGGAACTAAGAGTTACTTCAGCTTTATGTTGTCATCTGGTCCTTTCTGAAGGATACATTTATATTTCTGTTTTGGACAGCTGTAGTAGTGACTTCATTGCTGCAGCATGTGTTTATGGGAATTATCAGGCTTCAAACCTGTTACAAGGGTTTTGTGCCTTGGGTCAGTGTCTGGTTTTTCAGGACACTGCTGGGCTCTCTGGGGTGATGCTGCTTGAAGCTGCAAGACTGGCTGTTTGGTTTGGATACTGATGGTTTGGAATGCTCTCTTCTAATGGGTTAAGCGAGCAGAGTAAGAGGGAGTCTCAAACTTGTGTTGAATGTCTGTACATACTGAAGTTGCTCAATATTTCTTCTAGCCAGATCCAAAGAAGGGCCCTCACAAAAGCCAAATTGCAGCAGTAGGCATTGCACTGTGAGTGCCCCTCCAGCTGTGCTGAAATATCAAAGCTGCTGCCTATTGCTGTCTAATTTGAGGGACTTTCTTGCAGTCCCCAAGAATGTATTCTAGGCAAGAGAAGTAGGCAAAACATGTACAGAACACAATGCGATTTTTTTTTCTTTCAGGACTTGGTAAACACTTGCCATAAGAGCTTAATGGCTGAAGCCCCAAAGAGAAAAGCAGCCTCTTTTGAAGTGGATCCCTGGGATCAGTGGTGGAAGGAAGGGATGTGAATATCCACTGGGAAGGAAGGATAAGAAGGAAAGAGTAAAGGGCAGGCTCACAGCATAGGTAATTCACATGTGCTTCCTTGTGCATGAGGCAGGGGCTGGGACTCAAGCAGTTGTCTGTGCAGAACAAAAAGGAATCTGACAATTGTAAAAAATTTCCTTTGTTGATATGCTTGGTTTTGTCCTGAAATTTTCCTTTCTGATGATATGCTGTTTTATTAAATCAATAAACTTATTGATTGCCATTAAGGAAATGAGTTCACTCAGAATCCTCTATCTTCTATCATCTTGCCCACACTTTGAGATGGGGATTTCACTGATATTTGATAGCTGGAAACACTTGAGATCTAGACCCTGTTGCTGTCAAATTTAGCCTGAAGTTTTGTTGGGGGATAATACTTTTGTAATGTTAATGCTATTAGAATGTTAGTAAATCCGAAGTCTTGCATTATTTCTGGAAGTTTGGCTGTTACTGATAGAAGAGAAAGCCTCTTTCTATAGCCTGATTTCTCTACTAAGATTGTGTATTTCAATAAATAGTTAAACTTGGTTAATTGACATCTCCTCCAAGTCAGGGTGGTTTGCCAGGGTGTCTGTGGCAGACCTTAGCTAATGTCTCAGACACTTTTTCTTACTGGAATAAAAGTTTCAAGTGTTGATTTTCTTCTTTATTGGAAGATTAAAATTTCTGAGTTCAAAGAAAATTGCTGATCCTTTGTAGCAGCTGATGTAAAACTCTCCCAGCATTGTTCCATTGGCTCTGCTTTCTGTGGTGGTGTCTGCTTCAGGACCAGCTTAATTTCCTGGACTAGAGCAAGCTTACCTAAATCAGAAGATCATTACCCAGGCTGGCCCTGCTACTGCTACACGAGGCAGCCAAGCAGGGCACAATGATACCAAAAGTTGTTATTCTGCACAGTGGTTCCTGGAGCACTTAGATTCACCAGTTCATGTGAATCTGTAGTCTACAATTATTAAGCACTTTTTCTCAGGATACAGAAATCCAGGTTTTTACCCAAGAGGACTGGCTGTCTGTTCTTGGCAGTTCACCACGTTGTTTCCAGTATAATTTTGAGTCTGATACAGATCTGGTATTGATCTTAAAAGGTTGAAATCTTTTCACATAGGAGCTTTCAAACATTTGAATCCTTAATGGGGTGAATTCTTTTCGAGCAATCCAAACTCCAAGAGCTGACAAGTGAATCACAAAGCAATTTTAAGACAAAGACAGATAAAGATATGGATGTGTGCCTGAATGAAAATTCTGCTGAGAGCTTATCTTCTGCCTTCACCTCTATGAAATTTTGCCAGTAATTTGAACAATGAAAGCTTTTCTTCCAGCAGTGAAGTCATGGTACTATCCTCCAGCAAAAATCACCTCTTCCAGGTTCTGAAACCAGTGCTCAGTAGTCTTGTTACTGAATTAACTCAGTTACTGAGAAGTTGGCATGGCAAAATTAAGGTTTAAGACTTGATCAAGCAGTTTGAACCAAGTCAAAATGTGCAGCTGTATCTGTGGCTGACTCGTGTACAAGCATTGTGGTCATGGAGAAGGGCTTAGAGCAGACAAATGGGAAGAAATGTAACACCTGTTACTTATCCCTGTTCCTCTGGGATATTTGTGTGGGATAGCAAAGCAGTAGCTGTGTTTTAAAGGCCTTCTTGATATGCATTCATATTGTTTAAGTAATTAGTGGTGGTGCACCACCAAATATCACTATGCTTGACCCTCATTCTGTGCTTCTATGCTAAATTTCACAACTGGATCCTTTCATTGAGGTGTGAAATTCAAGGAGAATGTCATAGTAACTGATAGCTGAGGTATTGTGCTGCTCTCATATTTAACAAGCTTTACTTGCCAACTCCCCAAATCAAAAAATTGGAGCACCTGGAACTATTTCCCAAAATGTTATATATCTTTTCAAGTTCTATTTTTTGGAGTGTGTCCTTGCTTTCTGATTGCTTTTTAATATCATCAACTCCCATGGGACTGGCACAATTGTTGTGCAGCAGGCAAAAGCCAATCTGGAGACAACAGGGTTGCATCTAAAAGCTTTGTTTTAAGACAAGGCCCAATAGATAGCACTACTTGTGCTTTTGAAGCTTTATCTTGCTTAATCAAAATCCAGGCAAGATGAAAATGTTTTTTCCATGCCAGATGCCCTGACTGGCAGATGTCTCCTGATCCTTTAGGGGGCTGAGTGGGTTTTGTCTCTTTTTTTTTTTGTCTCTTTGTTTTCTTCACAGAACCCTTTAATCATAGCAAGTGTGACTGAGGTCTCAAACACATAATATAGAAGTGTTCCAATGCTTATGAATTTTTAAGATCTTATCCATCTTATGAAAATGTAATCAGGTCTGCCAACTCCTGAATTTTCCTTCCTTCAGTTTTCTTTAATGTTAGTGGGGGGTCCAAAGCCATTTGCTTTTGTGTGTCTGTGGAATGATCCTTTCTCTCATCAGAGTTGGTAGGTACTGGCTATGTTTCAAGTGACTGAAACCTTGACCATGCACAAAATGAATGCCATGGGCAGGACAGTGACATAAACAAGTTTTAAGGAGGAGTGTAGAGCCTGAAGAGCTACATTATACATAGGAAGGTAGAGAAAAATTAGGTTAAAAATAAAAAAGATCATATAACAGGGTAGCATGAATTGTGTTAACATCACAACAAGTTCTCTACTTTAGAGCTGTAGTAAAAATTTATCAAGAGTTCTTCAACTTGTGCTCCAAACTGGCTCTATAACCCATAGTGTCAAAAACCCTGCATGTACCACAGTGAAATAACTTTAAAAGAAAACCAAACCCAAAACAAAACCTGAAAATCAGCAGATATTAATCACGTTTGTTCACAGCGGGATTTCTAGTTTGTATTCCATTTTTCAGGAGTGGATTTGTGCACATGGAACAAGTATTTAAAAATAGGAAACTGGGTGAGAAAATAATTGTGTGTTATAGCTGCTTTAAGTCTGGAAGGTTTTGCTGTCATGAACTTTACAGATATTGTTTAGCAAAATTTCAACAACAGCATAAGCCCCTCAAAGACTTTCCCAGCCCCCCTGCTCCAAGTTATGCAGTAGAAACCTTCAGTTCTTTTGCAGCTATAGTCTTGTGAAGGGACTGGAACCACTTGTCACCTGTTCAGTATCTGTACAGTGAGTTTAAAATTTTAAATCTTGATCATAGCTAACCTACCACCCTTGCCAACATTAAGTAGTTGTGTCACTGACTCCTCTCACTTTACTTGAGTATTTCTTTGCTTTCAAGGTTTCACTGATATGACACTTGCTTGGTTTTGGTGTTTTGTTTTGGTCTTTTTTTTTTTTTTCCATTAGAATCCAGAACCAAGTCCCTGAAACAACTTTGACACTGGTCAAGTTTCACCTAATAGGTTCTAATGGAAATGTGAAGGGGAGAAACAGCACTCCCATCACCACTAACTCATCTGAAAGTAGAAATCCGTAAATTTATTGCTTACCAAAAGGAAAACAAGTTCTTCAGTTGTATTTAGGCAGCCTAAATGCCAGCTTTGCTGGTGATGTGTCATGCCCTTGCTGTCCTGGTCCCCTTCCTTTGTGCCACCACGGAAAGTTTGCTTCTGTGGCAAGAAACAAGTGCTGCATGTCGTGGGCACACACACGTCTAAGGCTGTGCTGTGACTGATGTGCTGTGACTTCTCCAAAGGCTGGCTGCTGAAACACGAATTCATGTTTTTAAAAGTGTCAGGAACGTACAAGGTACTTGTGCTGCTCAGTGCACTTGTCACACACAGACTCCCCAGTTCTCTGTAGCTGTTTGACATGATCTGGCTCATAGTGCCCAGTGAATGCCTTTGGAATTAATGGAGATGAAGGCAAGTAACTTTGAGGACAGTTTCTGCCTGCTTGAATGTATGATAATCTTTGGAGTCCCATGATAAATCAGTGCTGTCACAGCTTGTTTGACATGGCATTGCTAATGAAGAAATAAATCTTTCAAATTCATGTAGATGGCACAGTTGTCATCTTTACAGAACTTATTGGCTATGACCAGAATTTTGAACAAATCATGGAGTATCTCAGATCAGGATCCACAAGAAAATGTCTTTGACAGTTCCCCTTTATCAAAGCTGTTTTTGCCAAGTGTGGTCTAAATGGGATAGTAGAGATTACTTAATGTGCTGTATTAGGTCTCAATTATGAATGTGAATTACTATGCTTATTTTCTTTATTCTAGCCAACATCTGTATATGAGAAATCATGGAAATTAATGTACATGTTTAACTGGCTCTGAGGAGGTTTTGACTTGGAACAACATTATCTAATATACCTTCAACTGCCATAAGTTTTACTTCTCGTTTCATAGGCAAATTTGAGACTGTTAATAGCTAATTATTTTAGTTCTACTCTTCTATTTACTTTTATTTTTACCCAGCTGCCACTTTGCTGCCTCACTCTCCCATCAAAAAGAGAAAGTGTTCTGAATTTAACTTGTTGTTGATTGTTTCCAGGAAAGGAAGATTGATCTTAAATTACTTATAAACATGATTTCATCAAGGGCTGAACTTGTCTAATGACAAAACAAAACTCAGGGCGTAGTTTCAACTGCTCTGCTAAGAGGGCTTTAAGTCAGAGAAATGTTTTCCTTTAATCTTTCTTGCCTCAACATGTGTCCTGTTCTTCCTCCCATCATTTTTTAAAAAATCCTGATACAGACTTATATGCAATATCCTAAGTTGTTAATATGTTGAGGTTCTGATGAAAGGAAATAGTACATAAAACAATTTGTTTTGGCAAGAGTGTGTGCCAAAAGTAAGCCCTCCCTTGATGTGTCAGTAGAGAAATAAACACAGGAGGGAGGAAAAATGCTGGAGAAACAAACACAAATAGAGTTTGGATATAGAAACACTATAAGTTTACAAATAGTATCTATTAAACAAACATTAAGACTGGAAAGTTAAACAAAATGAAGTTCCCCAGATACATGAAAGCTCTTGCTAGTAAGCCTTAAAATAAAACAGAAGATATGAAATTGAAGTGATGAGGTGATTGTTGCTCTTCCCAGTTTGCATTCTTGAAAGGTTTTACATGAATTGCTCATATATTGGGGAAAATTCAAGGTTCTCATTTGGGCTTTTGTGATTATAATTTTCCTGTCTTGTCCAGCCGTGAGACAGCATTTTGCTTTGTGGAATACTTGGAAGACAGAGGTTTTGGTTTGTTACTTTATCTCACAATTTGCTTGTAGGTCAGGCTTTGTGACCTATTGAGCGTTCCTTGTAGGAGCATTGGGTCATGTGAAATGAAATAATTTATAGAAAAGGTCTGGGGTCATGTGAGATTCTTCAGGACAGTGAAGGTGCCTGGAAAATGGTGGAGGAGGAGGTGAGCAGTGAGCAGATCACCTCCCCATGGCCAGCAAGCCAGGCTGAGCCACAGTCTGAGCAGGCTCCTCTGCTTTCTGCTCCACTGCTCCCAGGGACAGGGAGAATTCTCTTCAGGGCTCTGGAGGCCTGTTCTGGCATTGGCTATAGCAGGAAGTGGTGCCACTTTACCATCACTCACCTCAGGTTATAAGCACTGAGTGTTGGGGTGTCAGGGCAGGTGAACTCCTAAATCTGTGCTTTGAGCTGTAAATGAGGTGACATCCCAATTCTAATCCTTGAAGGGCTTACTAATGCTCTCCCCATTAATATAACTAATGTGAAAACCACAGAAATAACCCCTAGTTTAAGTGCTACAGATATAAGGGTTGTCACAATCACAAGAGCATTGCAAAGCAAATCAAAGGAAAGATAAGCTATTTCACCATGATGCTCTCTTTTGTCCACAAAATGATGTAATGTTGTAACCTTAGTTTGCCACATGAATATCCTGGAACTTACCTGTTGTGTTCTGTGGGATGTGTGGTTTAAGTGACAACAACTTTTCCAGTTTTGAACACCAAGTGGTTGTAAAATAATTGTATCTTAGAGAGAATGCTAATTGCAAATATGAAGACCAAAAAATCCAAGAAGCCTGACTCTTCTCTATGCATTCCTCGTGCAATAATGTAACATGACTGATTTGGATTTAGCTTGCTGAAATTAAAGAAACCTTATGCAAAGGGTTCATTTAAAGTTCTCAAATGCTTTGAAGATTTCTTTAGCTTGTATTCTGACAAGTGTGGCTGCAGCATGTCAGTCTCTTTGGAGGCTGCTAAGTAGCTTGTGACTGCTCTATGACCATCAGCCATGGGACCCTTGCAGTTCATTTTTTACTGACTGAGATGTCTGGTAGGGCTTTTTCACCTCCTTGGTTTGAGGGATTTGCAGAATTGATAGTTTCCCCTGGGGCCAGCAGAGTTGAGGGAGGGGAGGAGAATTTTGGTTTTTTTTATCCTACGTATCTTTCACGAAGATAGCATTTAAGCCACCACTCATTCATGCTCTTGAGAGGACTAAGATGTTCTCACCTGTTTTGCTTCTTGGAGAGTTACAGATTTAGGAAAAATAGGTTGTTTGGCTAATTTAGGTGCATGACTCCCTGGGTTACTTCTCTTCAAAAGCTACAACTTACCTGGAGAAAAACTCATGAAATTGTCTTGCTTTCCACAGTGTCTGTGCAACATGCTAGGAATTACAGCACCAGGAATTTTCATCTTTTCAAAAAGTTCTGTGTATGTACCAAAAAACTCCACTTAAATGAGCTTTTCCTGCATGAGAGGGAAACTGATCCTGCCTAGTTTTATACTCGTTTGTACATTTGCTGTTAGGGTGCCTCTCTCCCTAAAGTAAACTGAACTCAAAAGCTCAATTGGGACACTTAACTCCAAGAGCAGAGCCCTGAAGGAATGGGAGGGAGGGAGCCTTGCCTTCTGGGAGGTATTGTACCCACAGAAGGGCTGGGAGATCAACAGGAAGAAAAGCTGCAGAAAAGGGCCCCAAGGATGGATCAGGCAACCTGTGGATGTACCTTGAGCAAAGCTTTTCAGTGTGACATTCCATCCCCACCCTCCCACCACTTCTCCCTGCCAAAAATAAAAGCAAAAGAGCTTTCTGGTTCAAGACTTTATTAGAAGTGGTTTGGAACTATAAACAAAGATTGCCCTTTTTGATTTCTGCTGTGTTGAGGGAAATACAGTAGTGTGATGTAACTATAAAGGGAAAGGTGGCATCAGATGCCAGATTCCATGATCTTCCTAGCTGGAACAATATGTAGGCACTGCAGGTTTTGGCTCACTGAGTTGAAAGTGAGATGACTCATGTAAAATCTTAGCCTTAGGAGCCTTGTTCATTCTGATAATCAGTAACTTAATTAATGCAAATCTCTGAAAACTAATGAAAAGCAAACAGAAATGTATTTGATTTACCACTCCTGTAACTGACTCTCCTTGAGTAGGAGCACGATTAGTCAGCTCCACTGCAAGATGCAACAGGCTGGGCTGTGCTTTCAGGGAAGGTGATCACTTACAGTAATTATGAGACTCTATTAGCAGATAGCAGTCCAAAAAATTATCCACTGATGTTAATGAGAGAAATTGATAATCCATCTGTTTTCTTTTGCTGCAATCTGTGTATGACTCATGGCTAGAGTGGGTTTTATAGCAGTTGACCTAAAAATGGTCAACAACCGACCAGGCACAAGTACCAGCTGTAGTTGAATGGATATTCCCAGAACTGAATTCTTCCCTGTGCTGGCTGTTGGCTTATTCATTTCCTGAGAATTACCAGTTTCTGATGAAACTAATAGTGGTAGAGGGTGGTATCAGGTTTTGATATGGGAGACTCCAGTTGAGTTGCTGCTGTCACCAAATTAATTATAACTTAGAGGTTTTCTTTTATTTAGTTTTATTTTAAAGCTGCTCTATTACAAGTTCTTGATGCTGAGCTGTATTCCTCCACCTATAAAGGTAGTGCTGAACTATGGAAAGACAACTATGAGGTTTCTACTTTAGGTTTGATAGGCATCTTTTAAAATAAGAATAATTGTTTAGAAGACATGGTTTTTTTTCAAAAGTGTTAAGCATAATAAAACCTAGACAGATGATATCACAGAGTAACTGGGTAATTGAAATCACCACACTTGCTCTGGTAGGTGCTTTTTATATGAGAATTGGTTGTTGACTGATCTTAGCATGAGATTGTTTTTTCTTAAATCCCCACCTTTTTAACCTCTATTAAGCATTTAAGATGGATCAAATACATAGCAAGTCTGCACATACCTCAAAGTGTTAAAATTTACTTTGAGGAGTCTGTCCCACCTAACCCTAACAAAAAAAAAAGGTAAAAAAAACCTTTTAGTGGTGGAAATGAGGTAAGCATTACATGATGTGTGGGAAAGGAACAGTGAAAATTACTCTCTCACAGGAATAATAAATTGTCATCTCTTCTAATGCTCTTTGCTGCTGCCTCTGTCACTTTGCACTGATATAAAAATAAAGACAGACTTAAAAAGATGGGCTTAAAACATTTTAGTGTCTACTGCTCTGCAGCTGAGGGAAGTACACACCATAGTAGGAAAATATTTCATTCTTAAATGAACAGTATAATTACAGAATATCCTGAGTTGGAAGGGACCCACTGGGAACATCAAAGTCCAACTCCTGCACAGGACAGTCCCAAGAATCCCATCATGTGCCTTACACTTCCCTTCCATTAGCCCTTCTTGAGCCATTAATGGGATGGGAAGTTTGCCAGCTCTGATGCAGAGTCAGAAAACTGCACAAATGACATGGATTTCTCAAGTATTATTTGCAGTTGTTTCTTATGAGGTCCTAGTCCCTGCAATATATACAACAGCTATCTTTTGAGTTAGTTCTGCAGATAGCAGAATGTCATCTCTTGTGTGGCTCCATCAGCTGCAGTACAGAATATGAATGCAGAGAGTTCATTTGTGAAGTGTTAGGAAACAGTCCCTGGCTCCAGTGTCCTTCATTTTTATTGCCTATCTTGTTTGGATGCACAATAAGCTTGGGCTTGGCCTCTGTTATCATATTGTTGTACGAGATATTGACTGAGCAAAATGTTCTCCTTTTCTCTTCTTTGCTATTACCAAGATAAATTTTGTATGTATTGAAGCTCTGTGCAAGTACTGATAGAGGCTTTTTTCCCCCTGCAAACATCAGTTACCCTGGCATAGATGCTGCAGATAAGAACCTGAGCTGATGAGAAAACAGTGGTGTGGGTAAAAAATTCAGTAATGCAGAAATGTGTGTTCTGTAGGATGAGTTTATTTTTCAGTTATTATCAATGCTTATCTCTTTCCACAAGAAATTGATTTATTTTTGGATAAATAGAGTGACAGTAGTGGCTATTCACTTTGTCTTTGATATATAGGTTTCAGAGGTTGTGTGTAGCTTTCAAGGGGTTTGAATGGCAATATGTTGCATTGCCAAATGTATTCTGAGTCTTTTTTCCTGAGTCACAGCCTTTGGGGGAGGACACATCCTTTCAGCTGAAAAGTCAAAGGGAATAAAAATGCACGTAAAGATTTAAGGTGTGACCCTCAGGATGGATCGTGACACAGGGTCCTCCTTTAGTCCCCTTTACCCTCCCAAGTTACTTATCCAAGGTCTTTCCAGTTCCTAAGAACTGCAAGTGTGGGAATAAACTGCTAAAATCCTCCTTAGGATGGTCATTTATAGCTTGTGGATCAGGAATGCTGCAGGAGAGGAGAGTTTTAATGTCACAGTAAAACTCTCTAACAACAATCAAGACGGAGCTTTTAACTGCTGGAATTTGAGCATGGACTGAAGAGGTTTGGAGGGGTCAGGTCAAATGGGCAGGAAAAAACCATAGCTGCTTGTAACTCCATGGGACTTGCTGATTTTAATGCTCTCCCCTACTCCCCCTGCTTAGTATGGGGTCCACAAATAATTCATAGCAAGTCGTGGGGATGTTTATATTTCATATTACTGGATAACTATGCTTTTTGCAGTTAATTCTGAGCTAAATAGATAATTTAATTGTAATTTAACACTGAAAAGTTGATGTGAAGCCTTATTCTCAGAAATCAGAAATTCCTTCAGTGGTTCTTGAAATGACCATGGTGAAGTAAATGCCCATTAACTAAAAAAATAGACTTGCATCCATTTGGCCCCAGTGCTGTGAATTCTGGGCACTTTATCAGTCTTTCCTGCTGTTTACAGTAGCTGAATATTGCAGCTCATGTTGAGAAACTTGACTCGTTTGCTGTGAAAAATCACATTTCCATAACTTCTCCCATGCACTCAGACAGCTCCTAAAATGTCTTTGAGTCCCCAAGTGTGCCATTGACTGAGGTGCAAAGCTTTGCATTGCAATGGCAAGATGCACCTTTTTTGTTTGCCCATGAACCAATGTGCAGATTGATAGTGCAGGGCATTTCTGAGGTTTATCTGCAGATAAAGTGGAACTTTATTGGCTGCTTCCATTGCATCCACATAACTGAAGCATGGGAGGGACAGGAGACAGAGCTGAGCTCTTGCAGCTCCCCTGGTCAGGATGTCCCTGCCCTGATCCCCCTCCCAGCCTGGACACCAGCTCCAGCTGCCCCCTCTGCTTTTAGGCTGCTGCACAACATTTAACAGAGGAGCTTTGTTTAGCTTTTGCAATGTCTTCACATCTAATAAAAACCTCCTAGATTTTATTCCTGTGAAAAATGATGTTGATCCAGAAGCTTTTAAGGTTTAGTTGGTGTGATCTGGAGCTTAAAAATGCTATCACAGGACCTTCTTCTCTGTAACTAACAGTATAATTTATAAACTGTTATTAAACTTGTTCATTTCATAGTGAAAACCAAGAAACTGAATCCCAACAGCTTCAGCATTCAAGCAATTGGGTAAAATATAAAAGATAATTTTAATATATAATCTATGAAATTTTTTTTCTGACATTTTTCTCTCTCAGACCAAAACATACACAGGGCAATTTGAAGAAAGCCTTTAGGAGCTGTCTGCCACATGCACTCTAGTGATGACTGCAGTGCTGGCAATTCCCATTCCATGGAAGGATCTGATCAGATGATCCTCCAAGGAGTGTGCTGCTGATGGTCTGGGCAGTGTCCTTGGATTCCTGCACTGAGCTCTGGCTATGCTCCTCTGCAGAAGAGTCATTTGCAATTCTCTCTTCCTTCATCACCTTCAGCAATCTCACCAGTGTTCCAGAATTTTGGCTGTGCTTCATCCTCATGTCCATTTGTTTTCTTGCAGTCTGTCATTTTAATGCATAGCAGTTAATAAAATAACAAAAATGTCAGAAAGAAAAATACAGTATGAGAGAGGTAGGTAGACTTCCCAGCAAAAATTGAAAAATTAACTTGAGCACATTGTAAAACAAACACAACTTCCAGCAGAGAATTGAACAACTACCAGGAACTGGGCAGTGGCATTGAGAGCTGAATTTCTCTTTGGTTGTTTCTGGGAAACATTTAAACCAGTCACCTTAGAGGTAACCAGCTACATTCTTATGGGGCAGGTGAAACACCAAAACACTTGGACTGATGGAAGTTGGGAAGATCCTAGATTTCACTGAACTCTTTATGTGCTGAGATTCCTCACAACTGTGACTTTGCAGATTTGGTGTTTGCCAGAGGCACTTTCATGTTACGGATTTTTAGATGTTTAAATCAAAGTTTGATCCATCTTAGAGCATAAGAACAAACTGAACAAATGCTTTAAGCAATTTGAATTGGCATCAGTACTGTTACAGACTGAGCTGAAGGCTCAGTGGAGGTGGATGCTGAGGCTGGAGCTCATCTTTCCTTCAGGATCTAATATTGCCAGTAAATACAGAGGCCTATGGGCTGTGGCTCTAATGCAACAGAGAGGGTAGGTAGGTTAGGAAATTACTTTGAGATAACTTGGAGGTCAAGAACAGTCTGAAATGTTTATTTTGTGAGGTTGGGGATTATGATTTTTCAGGTACAAATGGAATTAGCAATGCTGGTGATCCCTGGGTGGAGCTGTGGCTGCTACAGGTAACATCTCCAAGATTTAAACCTTTAAACAGATCAGCAAAGGCATAAAGGTGTCCAGAGGGAGTTAATCTTGCTGAATTATAAAGTTAAGTAAAATTTGCCATATAGAAAGTTAAATCCTTGGTAGCTTTCAAAAGTTACCACATCTGACAACTCTTCTGTGGGGTGCTGTAATTGCCTTTTATGAGAGCTGACACACTGGCTCTGCAGGAACCAAACTTGTTTTAGAAAAATCGCTGTATGTGAATGACATCAACTCTGTCTTGCTGTGGAATGGATGTCTCAGTGACTTAATGGATGGAATGTAACAGCAAACAGAGAACAGGAAGAATTATGAGCTTTTATGGGTTTTGTAAATATGTGAGCAATATTTTGAAAAGCCAATTTAGTACTCCACTGAATATTGATGTTAGTAGCTTTATTTTAAATCACTCACTTTACTGAAGTGGAAAGTGACAAACCATTTAATCTTAGACTGTGCAACAGAAAAAGCATTATTATCTAATTTTCATCTCTCTTTTCATCTGTCCTTAAGTCAAATAGTTCAGTGCTTGTGTGCTTGCACCATTCAATCTTATAATCCATTTGAGATAAATAGAAAGCAAAAATGCTTTTATGAGACTTAGTTGTGATGATTGGAAGACCTTGAACCATGGCCAATTTCTGTGGCTCAACTGAGGTCAAACAGTGTGAAACAGTCAAGGCAGGACTTGATGAAATTAAACTTAATGTAGACCTGTGTGTGGAAAGCACTGAAGGTTTAAATGAGTCAAAATATTACAACTGAAAAGCTCTCATTCGCTGGAGGGTGCCAATGAAATTTATATTTGGGAAAGAAAAAAAAAGGAGAAAAACCCAACTTTCTAACCATTCTGTAAGGCAGAACTCTGCCAAACACTGATCCCTCCCTGAGCTGCAGGGGAGGTGCTGCCTGTCTTGAAGGTGGCTTCAGATGCAGTTTGGAGCATCTTGTGCAGAGGTTTAATGTCTCACTGCTTTATTTCATATATAAAAATGCTGCTCAGAATATTCACCTGGATGGAGGTTAAGGTGTTTCTTTGAAACCATCCTCAGCTCTAACTGGTGTGTGTGCCAAGTTACAGGGACAGAGAAGAAAACTTCCTGGTTTTTGTACCACCTGCTATGTGAAAAAGCACTCATTTGCAATAATTCATTATTTTTTATTTATTTTATATTTATTATTAATTTCAAGTTTAATTTTAATAGCAGTTTATTAAATGTGATGATTCCAGTAGTATTATACATTCTTCATATTCAATATGTAAGCTCTATAAGCAATGGAAGCATTAAAGTGATTTTATAGAGATTGGCAGGGTTTCTTTGAGGTCTTCTCTGATATGGATCATTTTCCAGCCTTTTTTCCCCTCTTTTGAAAGCTGTTAATGTTTTCATTCTGCCATGTCAGGATAGCTGTGGTTTGTGTAAGTCACCTCACACATGATGGGCAGAGTGTCATTCCAGCTGAGATAGAAATGATCAAAACCAGGAGGATTCTTGCCATTTGGCAAGTTCATTATTAGTGTAGTGAATGGATTATAAAATATAGTACAGAAAAAGTTTCAGAGGATTAACAAAAGTCTTTATCTTGGGATTTGGTGGACTGTGAGAATAAGTAGCTGGCAATTTTATTGTCAGGCCCAACATAGTGCTAAATGAAGTGTTTAAGCTATTAAAAAATACATCAGTGTCATTGTGTTTATTACCCAAAGGTTTTCTTCTTCTCTTGTTTTGGAGAGGAGATCTTGGCTCTGGGCAGTGACAAAACGTTGTGGCAATATTCCCTCAGGTTCTGAGCCTTAAAGCTTCAAACAAATGGGGAGCCACAATTCCGTGTCAAAGCTCAGTCTCAGACTTCACTGAGATCACAATAGGCGTCAATGGTCACAAGAAACTTTGTGAGATGGGCATGGCAATGTAAAACATTGCTAAAGAATACCCAAACTCAACATTTGTGATGGCAAAACCAGGCTCTGCTTAAGGGACAACAGATGTTTTTCCATCTACCATAATTCTGGTGTTTAACAATACCCCAAGAAGAACCAACTTGTCAAAGGTTTTGTTATCCTCCAAAGATGAAAAATAACTTTGAAGCTGGGCCAGGAAAACACAAAATTGGTTTGTATAACACATAGGTAAAATCTACATGGAGCAGCTGTGGTTTTGGACTTTATTTTATCCAACTTCTATTCCACTTTTTCAGTGGGCTGTAAGTGCACAGTGCCACTTGGGAGGTCTGCTTCCACCTCCTCTCTCAAAATTTAGGTAGGACTTTCTGACCTTTAAATGCAAACACAAAAAATTTCTTACAAATATATGGCCACTTCAAATACTGGCCCATTTTTATCATTTTCTCTTTGATAGTATAATCTGCCTGTTGAATACAAACAGAGTAAGAAGGAATTATTGAACACTTAGTGCCACATTAATAATAAATAAAAACATTTTATCAAGAGAGGCAGATCAGCGTTTTAAATAAAGGGTTGAAATAAAAATGATTAAGAGTTGATTTCTAATGAATTCATAGTGGTATAACTGTAAAATCTTGAAGCCTATGGTCTTCAACTTTCAAATGGAAATAATTGAGGAAAAAGTCTAATTTAAATGAAGCTGCCCTTATGCCATACCAATAAAAAACCAAATGAATACCCAAATCAAAAACCTCAAACTCCAAACCAGAACGCTGAAGGTTGTAGTAGTAGTATATCTATATCTAATAGCTACAAGTTAGGATGTCATGTTCTCAGAACTAATAATAATTTTAATAATAAATGACACTGTACCTTTTTCTGATATTCTATGCCTGAACACCTCCAGAAAGTGTTACCTGTGTGCCTAAATGCTGTTTTCTGGTGATAAACAGCTACTGGAAATGCTATTTCTCTGCCCATATTAAAGAACTTTTATTAACATTAGTCAAGAATCTGTCACTTCAGTGGCAGAAAGTAACTCCGGGTCCAGTGCTAATTATCCACCACACAAAAAAGCAACAAACCAACTCTTCTGATCTCTTCTGAAATAAGCACTTGTGTGTTTATCTCTTACCTCTTTGTGTACTCCAGTTTGCCTCCCTTTAGGCTACACTCCCACTCACTGAGTCTTATCTAAGTAATATTTTGGTGCTTGTTCTCCTGCCCTCTTTGGAGTGGTTCTCATTTTTCTCATGAGCTTGACTGGACTATATTCAGGGTTGAGTGGCTGTTCCAGCAATAAGCTGTTCTCTGAGGACTATTATTTCTCTCACTATTCTCTCAAGAGTGTTATCTCAGGGTTTGTAACCCACTGTTGCCCCTAACTATTGTTCCCTTATTTTGCCTGAATTCCTGATTAATGGCTTGCAGGAATCTGAACTCATAATTTCTTAATTCATCTGGGCTATCTGGTTAGTCTTTAATTTTAGTATTGTTCTTTTCATTATTTCCAGATATTGCCAGCAGCATGCTTATGAAGCATGTTTGATTACATATAATTGGTTGAATGAAAATAAAAGTAATTACTGCCTCGAATAATATTGGAGCTATGTGGATTTCCAAAAGAAAGATACTGTGTTAGTGGAGCAAGAGGTACCCAGTTGAGTTTCAGGGGTTGTTGGCTTAATTGCACAAGTCAAAGCCTTTAAGTTATCTGAAGAATCCATGGGAATTCCTAACCAAGGTGAGTTTCTCAAGGATATTTTGTGCCTTGCTGGCTTATAGACTGTGATGCCTAGACTGAATCTTAGCAGATTCTCCCTTATCTTCTTACAAATTCTTTATCTCTAAAAATGCTCTCTGAATAAAATAGTATTGCAAGAAAACTCATTTCTTGCAATTTGCAGAGTTTTTGTGTTTTTGAAGCTCTATTCCATGTATCCTTACTACAGGATGTGGAGTAGGTGTTCCCCAGTATTCTGTAATTTAGCTGCCATCCCTGAGGGGTGAATTGTCACCATCGAGTGTGACACTGGGTTCTGGGTGTGATATTAATTCTGAGTTCAGCAGGCTGCTTCCCTGACAGCTTTTCCCTCTGACAGCATTTCTAGAGTTCTGAAAAACATCCATGCTTGTTTTGTTGTGGCTTGTACAGCTGTTTGTGATGAGGAAGAGACTTTTTTTAACTTCAAGCTAATGAGTTAATTAGATCTTTAAAATTATTTTCAGTCTGGTTTAGTTCATGTCCTGAGGCCACAGGAAGAAGTGCTTAGAAATCAATTTATTGGTTGCTGATTAGCCCAGACCCTCAAGTGTAAGCAAAGTTCACCTATTTGCATATTAGTGTTTACTTAGCAGGTTACCCTGTATCCAATTTTTCCTCCAACTTTTTTTTTTTTTGAGGATTTAGGTGAGTTTTCTTCTCTTCCTCCTAAATCCTGAGTATATTGTGTTTGTACTTGTGATCCTGCTAAGGTGCCTTTGGGAAGAATGGATGTTTCCTTATCTTTGGGCAAGGTTTTCAGTTTAGACTGAGATGTTTTCTCCGTGTTAGGTCCCTCAGGGGTTCTTTGCCATTCTCTCAGCCCTCACAGTGTGTCAGCCACTGGCCCTCAGTTTTGCTGCCAACCCTTTGTTCCTGTCTGGTTTTGGTAGTGACACAATTGCCAACCTTGGCCACATTTCTGTGAAGTGGCTGTAATTCAGTCTGCATCAATAAATCACCTTTGAAAGAAAAACTATTTTGAAGCTTTCAACTCTCCCTGGTGGATTTTTCCTCCAACAATCTAATTAGCTAAAATAGACTAGAAGTGTAAACATAAAAATAATCCTGTCAGCTCTGAATTCCTGATTCTCAGGAGTCTCTGTTGAGTAGAACAAAATTTCTGGGTCAAGATCACCTGAGAAAAAAAGTTTAATGCAGCCTTCATTGTCTTGAGCTTTTTTTTATTTAAAAAACCCAAACAACCAAGCATCCTGAATCTCCTCCTTTGTTTTGCTTCTGTCAATTTATAGGAATTCGAGAAGAATTTTAGTTATAGTGGCAACTTGGTAATAGTAAATGCAAGGAATAATATTTTCAGATGCCTTTTTTTTTTTTTTTATTATCACATTTCAAATTGTGGCATGTATCAAAGAATGTATTTACTACAGAAAAGATGGCTAAATACTTCTGCTATAGAGCCAGAGCAGGAGCATCAATATGTATTTATAGAGTCTCCATATCCCAAAGTGAGCCTCAAACTGAAAAGGTAGAGGAAGTTTGGGAAAGGGGAGGTGTTGGAAGACCAAGGAAATGGTTGCAGCAAGCTGCCATGGATCAGGGGAAAAGGAAGCAATTGGCAAGGGATCAAAGTTTCTCAGGAACTGTTAAACTGTCAAAAAACCACAGAAGAAATAGTGAGTGTGACTACTTTCAGGGTTTAATATTTTGGGGTGCTTTCTTCTTTGCAGACTTTGATTTTATGTGTATCCCAAGATAATAAATTTTCAAACTGTGCTGTTTTACAGCTACCTTTGGATCTTCTCTTTCTGGTACAGAGTTGGGAAAAATGAGCTGTAGTGTGTATGCACCAGTTCTGAGAGAACATAGATAAGCTGGGTATGCCCTGGTAGAACTCTGTTCTTGTTCATATCTTACATTGAAAAAGATTGTCCTTGTTTGGTTGGATGGATTTGGGTTTTGTTTGTGTGTTGTGTTTTATTTTTTGGGTTTTTTTCTATCCCCGTGGAACACAAGTTTCCTAATAGCAGGCTTGGTGTAGCAGCTTATGAGCTCAAAACCAGATAAAAGTGTTCTGAAAATTAGGCTCACAATTAGAGTAAATAATAGGGCAATAGAATGCTTTACAGCACTGGGTGATGAGTATCCATGACTTTAGAAACACAAGGAAGGCCTGCATGTATTAGAATGTGAAATTGATTGATTGTTCACAACATAATGTTAGAAAAAACCCACCACCCTGACCTCTGAATCAGCACTGAGTGTTATTTAGCAGCAGTGCACTAGTTAAACTCTCAAGCAGTTAATTAACAGAAACTTTATTTTCCTGTTCAGTGAAATCTAGGATGCTACCATAGAAAAGAAATAAATTTGAGCTGAATTTTAGTCTTTCTTGTTTCAGCTGATAACTCAGTGTCTCAAAATTGGTTCTTCATTGTTTTAATCAAGGTTACTTTTCTGATTTCTGCAGGAAATTGCTTTTGGTCCTGGTATTAAACTGTCAGTGATGTGCTACTTTAGCACTTCATAAAGGAAGTAAACATTTGTCTTGCAATAAGTAGCGAGAGTTTGTGAGTGCCAGCTGGTTCTCCTGGGCATTCTTCAGAAAGGAAAGGGAGCTTGAAAGAAACAAATTACTTTTTTTTTTCTTTCTCTTTACCCAGGATGTACCAGTAACACATCCATCAGTAATTGGAGGCATGTAATGATTGAGAACTTTGCTACTTTCCCTGACTGCTGAAGCTGACAACCATGTGAGATGTCTTAGTGTTATTCCTTGGTTATGGAAGCAGAAATATATTGGCCAGTTATATTGAAATGTAAATGCTGAAACAATTAAAAAGAAAACTTCTCAATTGCACACACAGTAAACATTTGGTTTGAGCAGGAGATGCTCAGCTGTCTGTGTTGGATTATTTTGACCAAAATATGTGGAGTGAGGAGAGTAGAGGTGCTTGGAGGAGCTACAAACACCTCATGCTACCTCCAGTGTCTGAACCTGTGACTGTCTGTTATCAATTCATGTTTCCCTATCTCTGTGTATGGTTTTATTCCACAGCAAAAATGAGGGAACTGGTGCTCCCCGGTGAGCACAGAGAGCAGGACCCATCCTGCAAGCTGGCCATGACTCTGGAAAGTTTCTCAGCTGATAAATCCTGCTGCAGATGTGTCAGTGGGATGTGGAGTGAGGGCAGTCTGTCCCCAGGGATGTGTTTTGTTAGCAGGAAGTTCAGATTCTGCTGGATTAGAGACCAACTTCACCCCTTGCCCCAAAGCACAGGTTACAGACCCGGGCACAGAGTGGGGGCTCACGATGGGGCAGTGCCAGCACAGACACAAACCAATCCCCACCCTGTGCAGAACAAAACCAGCAGTGCCAAACCAGCACCTGCAGGACCATGGTGCCATCAGAGGAGTCTGAAATCTGCCCTGCTGGGCAAGGCTCTGTTCCCTGCTTGTATCAGTTGTGTAAATTGTCTAATTTCTTCTCAGATAATATATAGCTACCAACACGTTTTCAGAAAATCAATCACACCTTTAAAAAGCAAATGGAACTGAAGTTCAGTGTCCCTTCAGCTGTCACCTTTGGGACAGTGTCACCACCTGCAGTCCCCCCTGTTCCACCATCTCTGGCATGGAAGGAAAAGAATTTTAGGCCTGGCATTTCTGGAGCTTCTTTCATGATTGGAGCAGCATTACTTAGATGGAATACTTGGAGACACTGATTTATAATTTGTCACTTGTAGGAGCTGAATGCCAGTCCACACACTTGAAGCAATAGTTCTTGCTGTCACTTTCTTCTACAATCCCCTGGGATAATTCCTCATGCCCAGACTACTGTATAAACATTTTTGATAGGAACATCCATCACTCATTGCTTGTTTAGGTGTTACCAGTCACCAAAAAAAAAAAAGCAAGCTATTTTATCATAGTAATTAATTAGAATCTACTTAAATCTTAAAACATTGGAACTTTAATAAAAGTTGGTGTGTATCCTGCAGTGTGATCTATATATGGTAGTATGGATTTTACCAGCATTTTCCAGTCTATAATAATCCAACTGCTTTTAATTTGAAGTTGAAATTTCACTCTATTTCAACTTTGAAGTATAGTTTTAGAGTTCCTGTAAGAAGTAATTCCATATGCATTGTGTTTCCATAAATAACACCAGTGATTCTATTAAATATTTAGATTGCATAAAGTGTCATCATTTGTCTTGAAATTTGATAAGCACACTGAGTGTTTTTCAGTGCAGGAAGGGATAGATATTTTTAAGGAACACTTAGCACAGTTTTACCCTGTATATTCTCCACAAGCATCATGAAAGAATAATTTTTTTTCAGTAACATAAGAATTACTTGTTAGCAAGAAAAGATGAGAATTGTATGAGCATTGTTTAATGAGGTTTTTGTTGTTAGGGCTTTTTCCCAAAATGAGAATTCTGCATTATCTCTTAAGTGTAAGATGTTTACAATTTCAGATAGTTATTTTTGGCTTTGGAAGTAGTTTAAGGCTAAGACATGTGCAAGATAAGCCACATTTTCCCTCTTTATTTCTTATTAGTAACAAAACCAAAGACACCACAAACACGGGTCCTATTTAACATTCCTTTTGCTGACTGGTTTAGGGGGTGAGGCTGGATACCTTAGTGACTTAACAACTGGCTTCAAAAGGAAACTCAAAATATTCTGACAAGTCTGTCCTCTCTGCAGTAATTGTTCATCCTGGTAGTGAATGTTTTCTGTCTAGTCCAGTGAGGGTGTTTCTGGAATATTTCCCAGTCTTTCTGATGTGTTTGTGCATTGTTAATAACAATTGTTTGAGATTTCATGTAGGTATTTGTCTTATCAGAAATCACGCTTTTATTATGCCAAACAATTGTTCATGACTACAAGAAATTCACATTGAAGTTGGAGGTAAAAATTGTCAAGTCAGGAAGTCCATGAAGATGGGCTGACAGACCTTGGCCAGATCCTGGAGTATAACAGGGATGAACAGATCCAATTCCTGGTGGCCAGAATCAGCCCCATAGAGCAGCAGAGCAGCAGGACTCTTTCAATTCTGATTAGTTGGTTCAGGGTAAGATTCATATAGAAATGTCTTAATTTGACAGGAGAATAAGTAAGTGGACTAAAGTAATCACAAGAGAGTGCTGGTTTTAGTTTGATATTTCCAACACCTATTCTGCAAATTCAATGCCATTAAATGAAAGTCTGCTAATACCTGCTTCCTTCTCCAGGCAAGTTTTTCTTATGGGGTAGGTTAATACATCTGAATACATCAGATCCTCAGCTGGAAGATGTGTGAGAATAATGAATGCAAAGTGTGCATCTAATCTACTTTGAATTGAGTATTTTGAAAGAAATCACCTTACCGTAGCAGGTTGTTTTGTTTGGGTTTTTTTGGTTGTTTTGGTTTCGGGTTGGTTTTTTTGCCAAAAGCAGTTACCTCATGGCAATAATTAACCGTACAAATGTTCTCGTTCAGAATGTCATTAGCATTATTTGGTTTTGGTGGGGTTGCTGTTACAGAAGATGTGGCCTTTAGTAATACATTTAATTAACTTTACCTTGGGGCAGGATTTAGTGCTGAGGCTGAGCCTTTCAGTAGCTGTTTTGTTATTGCACTGTGACAATCGTGCTGTTCTGAGGGTCTCTCCTTGTATGATAGATTTTCTTTCCACGGGAGTTGGACCAGGGAATTGATGTGCAAAGCTCCTGCTGCGTGTTCCTTGAATTTGTCCTTTTGCATCACTGTTAACTGATTTGTCATCCTGCATGTTGCTCTTCTGCTCCTTCACCTTGAGGCATCTCTGCTTCTTGGGTCCCACCTTACTGCTGTGCTGCTCAGGTGAGAAGTGAGAAGGCAGCTGAGTGCTGTGCAGCCGTGATCAGGACAGATTATTTTAGTTTAAACAGTGTTTGTGCACTAAGAATTAGGATTTTTCTGTACCAGTTGTCCCCTGAACATGAACATGGGGCTGTGTTAGGGCTCTGTGCTGTTGTCACACGTGCAGCTCCTCAAGGAGAAGCTGGAGGCAGGTAAGGATCCATCAGCCAAGCAGCTTGTGCTGGTGGAGCTGTGACTTTGGGAGAGCAGCCTGAAGCTCCAGAGAGGATGCACAAATCCTGCCCTGCCCTTGAGGTAGGAAATACTGAGTCCCGTGTGGGAAGAACTCTGTTGCAGCACACTGAGCTGTTACAGCTGTGATAATTGATAAAAGATTCGTGTTAATCCCAAAAGCATTGGGGTTTGTATAAACCAGAATACCAAGCTCTGAAGTGAAGCATGGACACTAAATAAAGGAAATTATATGATTAAATCATTCTGTATAAAAACACCTTGTTATGTTATAATATATTGTATTATGTTACATTACATTATGTTATATTATGTTATGTTTTTCAAATAAGTTGTATCGTCTACCAGCTTGCAAAATCAGACTTCCCAATATCCCTTCCTGCCTTTGTCTGATCAATGCTGCCTATCCCAAAAAACAGACTCCCAGAACTTCCCTGGTGGTCACCTACAAGGACCGGATGGCTGTGACTGATTATCACCCAAAGGCTTTGTGAATTTGTGTACAACGAGAAACCACAGTGTAAGAAGAGGCTGCAAACCCAGGGTTGGTGGAGCGTGGAGTGGGCAGTGACCCCTCACATTCCCCAGCGCTGCTTGCTCCATCTGTATCAAATAAAGCAATCTAAATTTTGCTGAATATCGAGACTTTTGTCTCTCATTTATAACACGGCTCATTGCTAGAAATTTCCTGTTGCAGAAGTGGATCTGTAAAATCTGAATTCATGGCATGCAGCTGAAGGGCTTTGGGTTGGAGGTGCTGGTGCCTGTGCAGGGACACAGAGGTTCCACATTCAGGTGCCATTTCTGTGTGTGCTCACACTGAGCAAGGAACAATGGCTGAAAACTCACAGCTCTGCCTTGGTGGGTGCTGCCTAACCTTGGAATTTCTAAATTCAGAATGAGGAGTCAGCTATAGTGAACTGAGTCTTAAGAAGGTTTGTTGCATGAGACTAAAATAATAGCAAATGTAGGCAGAGAAGTGCTGTTGGCAGCATATCAAATGCTGAATTCATTCTTGGGCTTTGTGCTCACCAAAATGCTCCAAAGGGCAGAACAAACTTGAGCTGGGAGGGCTCTCTGTGGTGGTGAGAGTAGCTGTTGGAGGCAGAAATTGAAATTATCTTCTTCTAAATTCAGTGAGCCTTGTTGATAACCTGTGGTAGATGAGTAAAGATCTGTGAAAATGGGTGGTTGTTCACTTTTAGTGAATTCCTTGTCATTCCTTCCATAAGCCTTAGAAGCCTAAATTCCGTGATTTCATTTACTCTATATAGTTTCCTAAACATTTTGGTAAGGAAAAATAATCTTAAATTTCTTATATTGTATTAGTGTGATGAGTACTGATCACAAATGCTCTGTACTGAACACAATACAATAGATGAAAATGATCATTGTCAGGGCAGTGAGTGCATAAATTCAGGAACAAGTTACAATTTATGTATTTTTTTCCCTCATATTGGATGAAAATAACTTGGTGGAAAGTGTGAAAAGATCTAGTTAAGGTATTGATTTCTATTCTCATAGGTGATGCATTGTTTTTATTTTTACATTGTGTCTGAGGGCTCTGTTTTTACAGGGAATATATAAAAGGTAAATCTCTAAAAGGCAGTCAAGCAATAGGTAGTGGAAATTGCTACATTACATTTTTCACCCAGGAAGGCATCAAAAGCTAATCCAGATGGGTGCTGAAATAACTCTGCAGAATTTATTGGTCAGTGCATTAAATGCACTGAGCTTCCTCTGCAGTTCAGCAGCACCCTGAAGTGATTGTGATGCAATTTTGGAAACCACTTTCAGATGAGTAATGATTCAAGATTTACTCTTTTGTGTGTAATGATAAATAATGTGCACATGCAGGTGCTCATTAGTTTGATCATAAAGTTTTAAAAGTTGACACAGTTACAAAGCAGGTAATTTAGATGCAATGCACTTTGCTTTTCAGATAATCAATAACTAAAGCTTTCCTTGAACAAGATATCAATTTGCAGCAATGCATTTAATTTGACAGATGCATGTTGAACTAGTAGCAAAATTATGATAATGGACCTTTAACAAAGTAAAATACAACTTTAATAGTTAAAAAATAAAGCAAAAAATTGCCACTTAAAAAAAATCCTCAGAAAGCCACAAACTTCCCCATGATTTTTATGAACTATTTTTTTGTTCCTGAAAGTATTTGCAGTCTGAATAAAGGTAGTCTTACAGATGTTAGAGTTTTTAATTTTAAAGAAGTTGAAGGAAATTATGCCTCCAAGATCTGAAAAAAGAATGAAGTAATCAATAATTACAGCCAAAATATTTGCATTAAGCAGATCCAGAACACTTAAAGATTTTGGCAATAATTCTATGGAAGGGGTCAAGAGGCCTACTACAAAATCTGGGTATTTCTGTGTCTGTATACACAAGTAATACCCAAAGTATACAGCTTAACATATTTCAGCATGGTTGCATTTCTTCTTAGTCTGCATTTTGTAACTCTGCTGCTCTCTAAAAACATTCTCTGTCAGTTCTTGGAATAGCTCTATTATTGCCAGGGTACTTGAGAATTTTAAATGAGACTTTGTGTAATAAACTTCAGCAGGAAGAACAAATCTTTTCCTGGTGTTACAATCATGGAACTTAAGGACTGAGGAAGAATCCCTACAGTTCTAATGTGCACTAATTTAGATGAGTGATTTCAGAAGTTTATTTTGCACAGTTAAAGATCTCCTTCCACAAAGCTTTGTGAGGCAGCAATAAGATGGTTGAATAATGTTTCCAAACATTGAGTATGAATTTAGTCTTTGTAGTGTTGCCCAGTTTTAAGAGGAGGATTGTTCCTGTTCCTTCTTTCTTTGGGAGATGATGCTCAGGATGGTAAAAAGAAAACTCAGAGTCTGTGGCACATCCTGAGCTTAGCCATGATCTCTCTTGCCCTTGCTGTTTAGATGATGCATCTTTAATATTTGTATATACAGAAGATACTGCTGTGTTTTTATTTATGACTGAGTTTTCCATGTTTTCTTTTTATCTTGACAAATGGTCTGTGCAGTCAGAACATAACAATCTCCTTGGTGTTTAGTTTTGCAGCAGCAATAGAAGGCAAAGCAGTTTCTTTCAGAGGTGAAAATTCCAGCTCTAATTGCATTGAATTCAACATTGCTCATCTCTTGGAGCTCAGCAGCATCTCCAGATGGCTGTCCTGAACCCACTGAAAGAATTGCAGGTTGGTTCAGAGCTGCAACCCTTGTTGATGCTGAAAATTCATTGTGGGTCATAATTTTCTCTAACTTCTGTCTGGGTTGCAGTGATTGTGAAAATTCCAGATGTTACAACACCTAAAGCCTGTTCTGTAGGTCAGATAAAAACAACTCCTGAGTGCACCATGATGAAAAGCTGAGGGAAACTGATGTTCAGGTGTGAAAGAATGGCTTTGTAGCAGCAATGTGTGTGGTGGCAGCACAGGTAACTTCATGAAACTTTATTTCAAATACAGTAGTTTCTGTTCATGTATGGGAAGCCCTTTGCTCTGGGTGTTCCCCTCTACCTGTTCCTGCCTGTGTAACTTTGGTACAAAAATACTTTGCTTTTTTGAGAGATTTAGTATTTCCTAAGGAAAAAATTAAGTAGAGCTCAGGGCATTGCAATCAGCACTCATCTCCCTAAAGCATTACTAAATGTGCCTTTCATCTGAGTTTTCAGAAACTTTTTTTTTCCCCACTCAGTCCAGTCTCCAATAATGCTTTTTTCATCACATCAATCAAATCACAGAAACACAGGATGAAACAAAGCATTGGCAACAGCCCAGAATTCAAGTCGGGCTTGTTCTAGTCAGGCACTAATCAATGTCAGCTAAGGACAGTGAAGTGCACATGAGCCCCTCACTCACTGGGCTTTTTATATGCCCAACTTAGGGGGCAGGGGGTGCAGTGACAGCAGGGGTGACCCAGCTTCAGGAGGCAGATTGACCCAGAATTCGGTGAGTGAGGGCACAGAGATGCTCTGGCTTTGCTGGGAATGCCTTTCTGAAATGTCAGCAAAATAAGGACCTTGGAATAGCAGTGAGGATCCAAGGGAACACCTGGAAGGGAAACCTTGCAGTCCAATTTGGCTGAGTGCTGTCTCAAAATACACAAAGTACAAAGGCACACTTCCCGTTGTCTTTATGTGGACGTGGTAAATTTGACATCACTAAAAGGTGATGGCAAATTCAGAATTTAAATTCTGATGCCAGGCTCTGCAGAAAGGTTTGTGATAGTTATGTCTCAAGCTGGATTGCCTAAAAGCTGCATTGAGAGAGAGCTACTGCCACAATACCCACCAGACTGGATGGGGATCTGAATGTGTCCAGCCTCAAGTGTAATTTTGAATTCAGGATGTATTTTGCACAAACTTTAGGAGTTGATGTCAGCTGAACGCTGCAAAGTGATGTGGGAGAGAGAAGTGAAGCTGATGTGGAGTTTGAATAATGGAAGCCAATACCATGACATAGAACTAGCCAGAGTTGTTGGCCTTTTACACTGGGGCAGCAGTAATTTATGTCCTGAGGAAGAGACTTAAGGTGTCAGTAAGCAGTGCTGCTAAAACTGTAGTCAAAATACTTGACTATATTCCCACTGGATAAGTTGTTTTGATTAAAAAAAAAAAAAATCTCAAAACAAATCAAATCCACCACCTTTTTCTGTTCCATGAGTTGGCCTTTGCCCCTGCATATTTATTCTGCCTAATTACACTGGAAAGATTTCCAATTCAAAATGAAGGTTCAAAAAAAACTTGTTTGTGTGAAATGGAGAAGTGAACAGTTTAGACTTCCAATTGGAACCTTCAAAGCCTTTGTTTGACATTTTCTAAATCTGTCTCCTGGCTGTTTTAGGCTCTAAAAACGCTACTTCAATAATTAGATTGCCAGAAAAATTCCCACTAACCACCTAAATTTGCACTTGATGCACTTGAACCCGTTCCAGGTCGCCTGTTTACAAAAGACAAATTCTGTCCTGGTTCCTGGAATTACTTCTTACATTTTGGCATAAGGAAGCAGTTGTATCACAATAAAATAGTGGAGAAATGTTCACCTGAAATTCAAACTGATCAAGAGTGAGCAGGAATCCAGGCTTCCTACAGCCATTACTTTCCACTGCCTTAGTTTATTGTAATGTCCAGTAACAGAATAACTATTGCTTCTTTTTTGTGGTCATATATTTTGGATTTAGTTCCTTCTCAGATCCTCAACTGCTTACTGCTTGTTTAGTCACTTTCTTGATTACTGTACTGTTCCATCTTTGTCAAGAGTTAAATACCAAGCCCAAGTGGCCCAGCTGGTGTTTTGTGCTCACCACCTGGTGCAGAATGAAGGCAAAGCTGTCATGGCACAAACAGCCCCGATCTGGGAGCTGTGTCCCAGCCCAGCCTGGCTTAGAACTCGAGATAATTTTAGTAAGGAGGTAAAATACAAGTGGATCTTTATTTGAAGGCCTTCAGAGGCAGGCATAGAAAGATGTCCACAAAAGCCTTCAAATAAAGATCCACTTGTATATTGCCTCCTTATTAAAATTATCTCAAGTTTCATTTCTAGATTGGGGAAAAAGGCAACAGGCTCAGTGCTGAGCTGTGCTCCCTGGAACACAGAAATGCTCTGTGTGGGAGGCAGGTGCAGTGGATTCTCCAGAGTGTGACCAAAACTCCACTGGCCAAGCTGAAATGATTAAGAAGAGGCATTAGAAAAAATCAGACTAACAATGCAAGTAAAAATAATGATCGGAAGTTGTAAATAATTGTTTGATAATGGTTATGGAGGGAAAAGGCTGTTGCCAGATATGTACTAGTTGTATTGAAACTTGAACTACATTTTCTGCACAGCATCTTGGAAAATAATTCCATCTGTGATGTGAATTTATATTTTCTTCATGCTTAAAGGTAGATGATTGTATATGACAGACAGTAAAGAAGGTAAAAATTCCAGTAAAAGACATTTTAAAGAAAGAGAATAATGAAGTGAAATCTTTTAGACTATTCATAGTGAGAGAGTAATCTACAATGGTAGATGGTCTACAAACTTTCAATAGTATAGAGTAGGTTTCTAAGGTATAAAACCTCAAGCTTAGAAATCATTCTGGTTATGAAGTTGGGTTTTAGAGTCACTATTGGGTAAATTGGTATTTTGACATTCAGAGACCTTTTTCAAGAAGTAAAAGGTTAATAGCAAAGGCCTTTTCTTTTGTAAATTGTATTCTCTGTGAAAAGGGTTGTTGAGGGTGAATCATAAAATGCTTCAGTGCTTCTTGAAGAGAAAATGATAGAAAAGCAATTAGATTATGGAATCCTGAGAGTTCACATATAAAGTTATATAATTTCAGGACTTCTCTCCTATTTCTTCCACACTGACAGTGAATGTGTTTGAAATCAGGCTTACTGCTTGCCACCAGAAAGAGAAGCTTTATTTTTCAATTCTGTTCTTTTGTTTCCATATGTTGTATGCTCATTAAAAGAACCATAGTTGCCCTTTAAATCTCAACATTTCTAAACAATTTCTCTCGAGAAAAGACAACCATGATCACAAGGAAGTTTAATTTCAAGGCCCAACACATTATTTGCCAATCTTTGTAATGAGGAACATTAACATTTAAGGCTTTCATTTGTACTTTAAAAATGTTTAGACTCTCTTAATACTTCAAAGGTCTGAGCAGATCAATTTTTTGTGCCTGAAAGTAGAAGCAAGATTGGAAGTAACACTTTTGAGTCTTTTGTGCCCATCAACTTCATTGAACCAACAGCATCTGGTTTCCAATTAGGAACCATATTGGACACAGACTGCTCTCATTCCAATAGATTTTATGAATTTTCTATAGCAAGTGCAAGATTGAGCTTGAAATCTTCAATTCCAATGCCTTAGAATCACCATTAGGGAGTTTTATTTCCAAGCCTTGTCTTGGAATAAATGATATGAGGAAGCCTGTGCAGCCCAGAGACCAGACAAATGCTTTTTGCTCTGTGCAGTGTGGCTGGTCACAGTATTGTCCTGATGGTTATGGCTTCACTGGGAAATTTCTTGTACTTTTTTTCCCCCTGGGAGTTGGGGATGTGAAATCAGAAAGCCCAAGCATGCAGAGATCTACCAAATGTATTAACTAGATATGCAAATCTTTTGAAGTGGAAAATTCCATAAAATGCTCTCAGATCCTTCATTCTTTGGTGTTCCATGCCTTTCGTACAACATGCAGAGCAGATCTTGAAGAGTACTCTTAAAAATACTGTTCTGCAGCCTTCCAGATCAATGTACATACATATGTAAGCACTTACAGGGAAAAGCTGGAATTTTCTACAGTACTTTGCTTTCAATTACCATATCCATTAAAGACATCCATAAGGGAAAAAAAATTTTCTACTGTCAAAGACCACAAAATGTTCACATTAATAAAACATTGCATATTTACAAAATACTTTTAGTTCTTTATATTTAATGTAGACTTTAGCTTAGACAGAAAATATAATTCTTGAAGCATGCTTTGAAAAGCCCAGACTGCTCTATAACCTGGTGTGTATTATAAATCTTTACAAACTACTAAATGGAGGCCAGAAGGCTGACTTGCCAAGGTCATAGCCCCTAAGTAACACAAAAACAAAATCCAGGTTTTCTGGTTCCTGCTTTAAGCACTAGATATTTCCTCTCTGTGCTCAGAAGAATTTTTAATGTGAGTGTGTTGGCAAAACGGGGATTTAGCTGCCTAAGCTTTGCACTGAACATATTTTTTAACTTCTGACATTACTGAACTTTTCAAGTTAATGGTAGGAGACCACTCTGTTGTGAGTAGGTGAAGACCTGAACCCCTGATGCCAGCACATGCTAAATGATATTTTAACTTCTCTTTCTGCACCTTTTGAAGCAAACATCCTAGGAAAGCACTTATGCTTCAAAACCAGACAGTTGTGCTCGACACATTGGTCATGTGAACCATCCAGGGTGAGGTAATGGAACATTTCACACTGTGGCAGTGGCACTGCTCTAAGTGCAAGTGCTAATAACATTCAATCACAATACACATGTGATTTATAACAGCTTTGAATGCTTTATTTTCTCCAAAGATGCCAAAACTTGCAGCTTAGTTTTGTCCTCCAAGTCAATGCAAGGTAATAAACAGTCTTGCCATGTGAGAAGGCCTTATTTAGGGTACATCTTGCCCCATCTTTCTGATTTGGGTTCCAAACAGAGGAAGTAGTCAAATATTTAAAACTTTAAGTATTCAGATTACTGCAGCTCTGAAAACTTCTGCATTTAATCCACTTCAACGGTGGAGCAAGAAGCCTGTATTTAAATTTCTAGCTGTGATTTGTGCCCCTCTAACTGGGGGTTTTAACAACTGCTGGTGTAAACAGCCATGAATAATGAATTATTATGCCTTGAATCAGAAAAACAAACAACAAAACAAACCCTAAATGTCCTCTGATGCAGAATCTCTCAAAATTGCTTAGTTGCAATTTCTAGTGGAGATAGGAGAAGCTGAAGTTAAGGCAATACTGCTTCATGTGGTAGTCAGGGTCATGGGTTATACACTTGGACTCTCCAATCTCTCCTGTAGCCATTGCCAAGCCTGCTATGTCCTGCACCAAAAGGAACACTCTCAAGCCTGAGAGGATGCCATGCTGTGACCTCCTCAGCTTTTTATGTATTTCATAAGCATTGAAATTATTTAGATCTTCCAACTAATCTGGTTCTTCCTTGCAGAATTATTATACTCCCTGTAAACAGAATGAAATGGCTTTAGTATTGCTTGTTATATGCAAGCCATGTTCTTATTGATTGCAGATTTAAGAAGAAAATGCTCATTTACTAGGAGTGTTTTCTGTGGTGATAGGCTTTGCTTCCTGCCTTTTCCTCCTTCTGGTCATTCATTTACTTAAATGCTGAGCATGAAGCAGAAAAAGCTGTAGCAAGTTGTGAGTGTGAGACAGGTAACTCAATAGTTAATGCTCTATAGCTGATGGAATACATGGCAGGGTAAGCAGCAGAGGGAATATCATGTGGAAGGCTTGTTTCTGATATAATCTAATACAGAAAAACCTAATTTAATTTACTAAGCTTTTAGTGGAACTACCTTTTGTTTACTTCATAACATGCAATTTAAAATTCTTTAACACATTTAAAACATTTTCAGCAGCTGTGAAGGTGCATGATCCCATCTCAGTGTTGGCTTTCTGGTACTCCCTACTTTGACTGCTGGAGCAATAGCAGATCAGAAACTATAATAAGGAGCAAGTGAATTCAATATCATCCATTATTAGAATTTAACTGACGGAATAAACTAATTCCAAATTTCAAGGACAATTGTAGTTCAGTCTCTGAATCTTTGCAAGAGAGAAAATAGATTGTTTAAGTTTCATTCATGATCTCCTACGTAATTACTGTGCAAGGGAGCTCTGTTCTAAGTGGAAGAAATCCATTTAGATTTCTTCCATTAAATCAATTTAAATTCCTTGTTGTTTAAAGCTCCCACACTTTGTGTCCTCCGTGGTGAATCCCAGTGTGAATCCCAGGGGACAAAGTGGCAGAACCCTTCTGGCATGGAGTCACCTTCCCTCTTGGCACATCTCCCAGCAGGAGTGGATTCATGAGTAGAGATACACAGGTTGCTGATATTTTAGCCTATTTGAAGGGCATTTAAGGCTTCTTTCCTCGGCTGGACTTTCTAATCTCTATTTCAGAGGAAGCAGTAATCTTCAGGAGTGTCTTGGATCTGGTGGCTGTTTTCATTTTATAGTACTGTAAGAGCAGTACGTGCTTATTCCAGCAGCCACAACATTTAAAAACGAAGGCACAGGTGCAAAGATTGTTTGCTTAGCTTACCTCATTCTTGACAAAAAGAGCAAAACAAGGTTTTTTTGGGTTAAAGAGAAGAGCGATCGCGGCCGCGAGAGGGCACCGCGACCCCGAGGCTGCTCCGCTGCGCCGGTACCGGCGGCTCACCCCGGGTCCAGTCTGTTCCTAGCTCCTGCTAAAAACCCAGTTCGAGTTCCTCGGCATTGACAGGCTCCCCGAGTGTTTGCTCTGTGGCCTTTTTAGGCGATGTGCTCGGAGACTTTATTTAACTCGCTCTATGTCATCGCGTCCCCGGCGGTTGCATCAGTGGCTTTAAAATTAGGCGGGTTCGAGCCGAGCACGTTTGAAATGCCCACATCAGCCTGATCGTGTGAAGAAGCATTAAGTGATGTGCCTGATGTGCTTGAGAGCTCCTCTTTGAGCTGTTCAGAGAGCCTTGTGACTTATGATAAGATTCAAGGCTTGATTCCTTTGAAGTGATCAAAATTAGTCATTTCCTCCCCTCCCTCCGGGTTGCTGCTGCTGCTGGAAGCTCTGCCCTGTCGTGCAGGTAGTCCTGCAGCACAGCCTTCTGTGATGCTCTTTTGCTCTTCAACCACAGTGCCACATGCTTGGATTCCTTTATTGGGTCTTACTTTTTGCCCATAAACTTTTATATTTCAGGACTTCATCCAAGTGACCAGTTCCCATCAGGCCTCTAGACAACTGACTATTGTGCATGCTAAAAAATGAGCATTTGGGAGCCGTCAGCTGTCCTGCACATGTGCAGGCCACATGCACAGCACCAGTGCAGCGAGTCCTGTGCTTCTCAGACTTGTCACACTTGCTGCACAGCGTGTGCCTGTGCACAACTGCCCAGGAAGTCCCCAACAAGGGACACAGTGACGTTATGATGACACATCATGTAATTTATCTTGAAATTAACCGTAAACACTTGTGCTTGCGTATTTTGCGAAGAATGTGTTGGAAGTTCAAAATTGTCTAGAAAAGGGATTTTTTAATTTTTTTTTTTACTTACCTCTTCCCCAAGCAGCTGCTGGGATGGTCTGGTTCTGCCTACCCTGCTCCCAGAACTCAGCTTTCCTAGGCTGGTGTGGGGGGTGCTGTTGTAAGGTGGAGGTACTGATGATGTTGATGGTGGATTCTTGAGAGAAGGCACCTACAGAAGCACTTAGGTGGCAGCACTGCTTGAATGTAAATATACTCTGAACATCTGCTTAATAAATGTCATCCTGTGCTAAAGGGAAAGAAGCAAAACTACTTCTTTTCTTCTTTACTTGAAAACAAATATGTATTAGTCAGTTTTCAGAGATGTTCTAAGTAGTGAACTACTAATTTACTAAGAGAAACTATATTTCTTTGTACTATATTTTTTATTGCAGGCAAGATTTAAATCCCTGCTGAGCAGACAGCACACCTTTGATAGTAATCTTGTTTGTAGGGAGTTTTACATATATGGAAATGTTGGTAGTGTCTAATACTCAAGGAAATAGTATAGATAAAAGCTATCTAGCTTGAGATGGCTCCTAAAAATAACTTGCTAAATTTGTATTTATATTAGGAAGAAACACTTTATATATTCAAATTATCTGATAATTTGTAGTTTTGTGCAGTTTTGTGTTACACAGGCTGTGCTGACCTCTGCCAATGCCCTAGAAGGAGAATGAAGAGTGACTTGTTTGCCAGCTTGTGGCAATTGCTGTGAGCCAGAAGCCATAGGATGTGTGTAAAGGAAAACCAACAGAGTTAACACTCTGCTCCACGTTGTGTGTCTTGAGATTATGGGGCCATCTCCCTTTAAGAGCTGTTTTAACTGGAATGCAGAAAAATTTTTTATAAAAATTAAATATATTTCAAGGATAGGCTCCGCTTTTGGCTCATCAATTTTTCTGCCACTGAATTAGGTTCACTTGTCTTTTAGGGAAATTTTATTGTGAGGGATTACCACTGAAGCATGGAATATGTCAACTGCTTTGGATGACAGTGTTGAAGAGGTTTTAGAGATATTGTTTTTTAGAATTTGAAATCCATCACAGATAAACAGTTACCAAAAATTCCATCAGGCTATGATGTCTGCATCACCTACAATCTTATTTACTGAGCATCCAACTGCTTCTGTACCCCATCCTGAGGCGAGGGGTGTGTGCCTCTCCTTAGGGCTGTCTTCAGAGCTGGGAAGATGATTGCTAGTGAACCAGAACAGGAAAAGAGCCTTTCCTTGGAATGAGGTTGCCTGGCTGCCAAGGAAAGTTAGGTTCCAACAAAAGTATTTCCACTGTCAGAACGAGCTAAGGGCGTACACCATCAGGCTGTGTGGAGGAGAATTCAGAGCTTTCCGAGTACTTTGTCTTCTTAAGCAGTGTAATTTCTGTCTTGCCTGGTCTGAAGCAGCTGTTCCTTGTTCAAGAGCTGATCTCTTGTAGGCTCACACTTGAGGGAGGGTGCTTGCCTCAGAATAGATAGTGCTGAGTGTTGGTGACATGCCTGGAGCTGCCTGTGTGCTTTTGGCCTCTCGAGAGGGAGCAGGAGAGGGGCACGGCTCGGCCCCTCTGGTTATCACTGCTGCTTTGGGCACTGCGAGCCTGGAGAGGGCCCTGTGGCTTTGCCCCTCTCTTCTGTTCATGCTGGGGGTCAAAGTCATTCTCCTCTGCCTTTTGACCCAGGAAAGGAGAGGATAGTTTGGGGATCCAGGCAGGGTGATGCACACTTTCCGAAGCTTTTGGTTTCTGTGGATTTGGGAGAGATGAGGGGGATAGTGCTTTCTAATCTCTTTTGAAGCAGCATAAAGCAGCCCCTTGAAGGGGTGACAGCCGAGTCCCTCTGGGCATTTTCAAACCTTGTGTCACTTGCCACTGAGCCTTCTTGGGCTGGATACTGCTCTAAAGGGCCACTTCACTGAGCTTTGGGTTCTCATGTAAGGAGTTCAATCTCAAGGCTTGATTAAGGTGGTTTCTATTAAAAAAATACAATATTTCATGCTAATAATTCACTATTATATCAGAAAAACAACTTTCTTGCTTTTTCAGACAAAGACCAGGAGAACTGAAGGTTAACTTGTGGTCTTGCTTGTGTTCTTTCACAAATTTGCCTCCACAGGGAAACCCTCCAGTGTCAAATCTTTGCTTTTTACAGAAGTAGCTGCTTTGCTGGCTGTGAAGGAGGACACTTCACTGGTTTGGGCAAAAGCAGCTATCCAGGAGGGCAGGAATGACTCGGGTAATGCCAAACTTCAGTAATCAAAACATGAAGAAGACATTGCCAGAAATGAACAGGTTATTTAGGATGTGCTACTGCCAACTGGAAGACCGTATGTATAGCTTGTGGTGAACAACTTAAAGTGCTGTTTTTCCTACTAGCCCTTCACTTAAAATAGTAAATATTTGTAGAGAAAAGATGAAGGCACACAACCTGAGTCCTAATGCAACAGCCATGTCAGATCTTTGGAGTGTTGTGAGGGTTTTGTGGTACTGCTGGCCATGATCCTTGTTGAAAACTTCCCTACCCACAGCATCAGAGCCTACACTCCATAGTCATGGACCACAGGTCTGTGATGCAGATAAAGAAAATATTATCTGTGTTCCCAAGTAAGTTAGTCATAAACCTGTCTTTTGAACTATTTTTAAGTATGTGAAATAAGAAACAAGGTTTATTGAAACAGGCAGATGTTCATGATGTGCATACACCAGCTTTATTTTGGGTCAGGAGGTCACTGTGTTTGGTGTACTACAGGGAGACCCTTCCTTATAAGGGGGCAAGACTTACCTCAAAAAAAAAAGCCTCGTGGCAGGATTTTCCCAGTGCTCTAGGACTTTTCAGGGTGTGCTGCCTTTTTTGGCTCTCTTTAGGTAAAATATCTGAGCCTTAAACCGCACCAAATTGGAACAGAATGACCACGTGCAGGGACCCTGCTTTTGTCTTATTAAGCAAATTTTTCCAAGTTTCAAACTTTTGGTGCTGAACTTCAGCGCTCGAAGCCCAGCAGCGACCCCAGTCCCGGTGCGGGAGGCGCTGGGGCGGCGGCGGGACAAGGACGGTGCCGATGTCCGGGGAGCGGAGCCCGGGTGTCCCCGTGATGTGCGGGATGGAGCAGAGCCCGGGTGTGCCCGGTGCTGTGCGGGATGGAGCAGAGCCCGGGTGTCCCCGGTGATGTGCGGGATGGAGCAGAGCCCGGGTGTCCCGGTGATGTGCGGGATGGAGCGGAGCCCGGGTGTCCCCGGTGCTGTGCGGGGAGCGGAGCCCGGGTGTCCCCGGCCGAGCAGCCGCCGCCAGGGGGTACTCGGAGAGAGCGAACGCGGGCAACAAAAGGCGGCGGAGCTTCGCCGGCCGCAGAGGCAGCGCGGAGCCGCTGCGCGCCCGTTCCCGTGCTCCAGCCCGCACATTCCTTCCCGAAACCCGAACCGAGGCCGGGGGCGGGCTCGCCCCCTCTCCGGGAGCCGCTTCCCCCCGGCCGCGGCGCCCGGCGGGGAGGAGAAGAAGGGGCTGCGAGGGGCCGCGGAGTCCCCTCCGCGCTGTCCCCGGGCCGGCCCCGCTCCGCAATGCCCCGGTCCCTTCCCGGTCCCCGTCCCGGTCCCCGCGGGTCCCGAACTCGCGGCGCAGCGGGCCCGGCCCGGGCGGGCGGTGACGTCAGGCGCGCCGGCCAATGGCGCGGCGGGGGGGGCGCGCCCCGCTCCATCCCCGCTCCGCGCTCGGCAGCGGCGGCAGCGCCGCTCCGGCACCGCTCCGGTACAGCCCGACACTGCTCCGGTACTGCTCGGCACTGCCCCGCACGGCTCCGGCACTGCCCGCGGCGGGGGCGGGCCCGTGGCCGAGGGGTCGCTGCGAAGCCCCGGCCGTCCCCTCCGCGGGTTACCTGCCCGGCCCAGGTGGGGCGGTGCAGAGCGGAGGAGGCTGTTTTGGAGGTTGCCGCCGCTCCTGATGGATGTTTTGTGTGTGTTTGCCTCCGCTCCCGGGTTCTCTTTCATCTGAGGACGCATCTGGCTCGAGCTCTGTTAAACTATCTGCCTTCTGGTACCGTTCGTAGATAACAGAAAGAAACCTGAGCCCGAAAGGCAATTCCCCACCTTCTTCCACCTAACGTGACCTTCTCGGGCGCCTTTGAAGCTTTGCTGGTGCTCCGGCGATGATGGCAGTGGTGGGTTCCCTTGGGCTGTACTAAGAGCCTCTTGTTTTCTTTTCCCTTTTTTCTTAGAGGCATTTCATCTTTAAGGGCCGGCTGCTCGCGCTCACTTTTATACCCACTGAAGCGATCGAGAACCATGGTGTCTGGTGGAAGAAGTGCGTTTCTGTGCCTTGGAATGATCCTGAGCTTTTGGAGCTCCGTGAGTTGGATGCCTGTTGGAGGATGCCCGCATAAGTGTACGTGTATTGCTTCCAACGTGGATTGTCACGGACTGGGACTCAAAACTGTGCCGAGGGATATTCCCAGGAATGCGGAGAGACTGTGAGTAAAAACCGTTAAGGGCTTCTCGAGCACTTGTAGGAACACCTGGGACGAGTTTCCCAACACCTGCCTATCAGTGCAGAGTGCTCGGTAACAGGAGTTTTAGCAATCCAACACGGATTAATGTTTTCAGGAGGGAAGGGGAGGAGCTTTTCAGCAGTTCCAGCACTCCTGCCGCTGTGCCTTTGTACGAACGGATCGGTTTCAGAGTTTCACGTTAACTTTCAGCTGCCGCCCGATCGGGTTTTGCAGTGACTTGCTTGAAATGGAGTTCGGAGCGGTACCTGGAGTGCTCCCGGCTGTAATCACTGTCAGTGCAAACACCAATTTAATATGCAATTAGAAACCTGGATGTTTTCACCTGGCGGCTGGTAGCAGTTTCTCCTTACTTTCTCAGCGTGGTGATTTCATCACCATGGAAAACCGACTGCTTCCATAAACTAATTCAAATGGAGAAATCACATTAAGCAGCTTCTAATTTCTGTTTTAAACTGCTGCGGGGAAGCTGCTTATTCAATTTTTAATCTGCTTTAGGGTCTATGATAGCAGCGTAACGCTGTGGGGAGCACGGAGAATAATGAATGTGCTCGTAGCAAACCCCTTGTATTGTTAAGTTCTCGGGAGTTTTTTAGCTGACTGTTTTACTTGCTCAGTGAGTTCCTAGGGAGAAAGCTGAAAGCAAACTTGAGTTTTCTGATACAGTTCTGGCACTCGCCCGGTGCAGGGGACGGCGTCTCTGACGTGCCTTAATGCATAGCAGATGGCACATCTCAGAGAATGCCCGGTGCGAGATAGGGACACGTCCAGGGAGGGAGCAATGCTAAACTGAGCCTGTGCCGGTCCGGGACAGGGATTTATCCAGGGAGCGATTTAAACTGAGCCTGTGCCGGTCCGGGACAGGGATTTATCCAGGGAGCGATTTAAACTGAGCCTGTGCCGGTCCAGGACAGGGAATTATCCAGGGAGCAATGCTAAACTGAGCCTGTGCCGGTCCGGGACAGGGATTTATCCAGGGAGCAATGCTAAACTGAGTCTGTGCCGGTCCGGGACAGGGAGCGATGTTAAACTGAGCCTGTGCTGGTCCGGGACAGGGATTTATCCAGGGAGCGATGTTAAACTGAGCCTGTGCCGGACAGGGATTTATCCAGGGAGCAATGGTAAACTGAGCCTGGGCCGGACCGGGATTTATCTAGGCAACAGTGTTAAACTGAGCCTGTGCTGGTCCGGGACAGGGACATGTCCAGGGAGCGATGTTAAACTGAGCCTGTGCCGGTCCGGGACGGGGATTTATCGAGGGAGCGATGTTAAACTGAGCCTGTGCCGGTCCGGGACAGGGACATGTCCAGGGAGCGATGTTAAACTGAGCCTGTGCCGGTCTGGGACAGGGATTTATCCGGGGAGCGATGTTAAACCGAGCCTGTGCCGGTCTGGGACAGGGATTTATCCGGGGAGCGATGTTAAACTGAGCCTGTGCCCGGCTCCTCCGCACGGCGCTCCGGGGTGACCCCAGGAGAGCGCACTCAGTTGTGCCTCATGTGGATTAGCCCGTAACTTAAAATGCTTTTGAACTTGTAAGCAAATGCTGTAGATTGTATGGCCTGACTTCCTGTTTTATTTCCTTCTGGGTCATAGACTTGGGGAAACTTCAAATTCTCAGGCAGTTTTTCCTCCAAGGAAGAAAGCTGGATGAAGTTACTAAGCAAACAAAGTTTGTGTGCAAAGAGCCCTCCTAAAGGCTAAGTTCTGTCCCAGAATGAAATTTTATAGAATCCTTGGCTGTTTCTAAATGCATTTTATAGCACTGAGAGCTCTTAAATGATAGCAATATGGAGCTTTCTTACTACACTATTCTACAACCTTTAATGTTTTGTGGCTGTATCAGCCCTCCTTTTAACCTCAGCTGTGTGAGCAATAGCTTTCAGATGTCAGTGCTATAGAAACCTTGACTTCTCTGCCTGAAACCATGTACTCTAGAATTGGTGGGTAGCAACCTGGCATTTTAGAGCCAAAAAAACCCCCCCAAATCTGGAACAAAAAACCCCACAACAATCCAGTACCAGGGGAACGTGCCAAGTGTGTGTGATAACACGGGTGGTTTGTGTGCTTCACTGTGAGGTGTCTGAATGGTTTAAAGAGTTAAAGGCTAGAATTAAACTTTTAAACTGCAGGTTAAAATGATTCACAAGCACAAGGTTAGTTGGCCACCTGAGAACCATTTCATAAACGGTAATTTGTTATAGCTGAGGTTTTAGGGGGGCTGAATCCATGTTCTTACTGGGTTTCATTTGCAAGAATGAACATCACAGAGATGTGAACTTTCCTTGTCTGCTGCAGGAAGCTGAGCCAGAAAAAGAAGGCTCTTGGCCTTGGCAGGTTAAGTGTTAAAAAGAATGAAAGAGAGCACAATCATTGTCTTGGTCTTGTTCTTTTTGGTGTTATTTACAGATTTTAATTTTAGATTAATGGCTGCGAAAAGAACAATAGTAGTGATTTCACAATATTCAGTTTGAACATTTAACCTCAGAGATACCACCACTGATAAATCTGAAATGTAGCTGTGTTGGATGGCTTGTTTGGAGTTTTTTTTTTTTACATATATAAATAGTGTATTGTTGGATCATTCAGTGGCTGAAACCTTGTGGAAATAGGATACAGAAGGTCATGTGGTAACACTTTATCTGCATTTTAAATACTGTTTTCAGTTTTCAATTCTGTCAGTCCATTGTGAGCCTTTCACTGTTTTTGTAGTGTTCACCACCGTCTTCATTACATCTGTTTTAAAGCTTGTATCAGTTCCTTGAAATCTAGTTTTCTACTAATTGCACTAACTTGGGTTTTCTAATGTAAGCAGTAGAGGAAAAAGACTCTATTCCTCTGAGTCTAAATTCTGCTCCTAGATGAAACACCAATCAGCCACAGGATATATCACAGTATCTCATTTTGCCCTGTGGTCCACAGCAACCTGTAACTATTTATGACATAACAGTGGGTTGATGTGTAATCTTCTTACTAGTATGTTTAGCATGTAAATAAGACCAAATCATATCTGAAATCACAAAAATATTTTTAATCTCAGAGAAATGTTTATATGTTGGGAGAATAATTTTAACAAGTTTCTTGATGGCCACACACGAAGTGCCTTTTTAAACTGTTAGGCTCTGGAAGGGTATTTATTTCTTCCTGCATTCTCCTGAGCTAAAAATTCTACATACCTGTTCAAGTCGGAAACTTTTTGCTTTAATTAGTAAGAGATCTAATGGTACCACTTAAAATATTTTGCCACCAAGCTTTTAGAGTTATGTTTGGACAAATGTTACAGATTGTTTGGGCTAGTGGAGCCAAGTTAAATATTATTCAAATTTGTGTTAATATGAAACCCAGGAAAACTGAAAATATAACATTAAGGAAACAATGGGAAATATCTCTGGGGGGAAAAGAATTTCTTATTGAGAAGTTCTGTTAAATGAACTAGCTTTGATTACTTATTCTTCAAGAGAAATGAGATGCATGCTTGATTTATTTTTTTCTTTCATGAACACTTTGAAGGTCTGTAGGTTTGTACCTGTGATTTCTACCTTGAAGGAAATCCACAGATTAACCAGTGATCCCAGAAACAGAGTTATAAAACAATCCCATACTTTTATTTTTAATGTTTACACAGACTGCTCTTTAATAGTACCTTTGCAAATATAGCAAGTGTTAGGTTTGTGTTGCAGTTTTTACCTTGTTATTACATTCTAGGATAGTCTTCTAATTGTGTGGTTGAGATGGAAGCTTTGGCTCAGCTCTCATGAAGGGCTAAAAAGAGGTGAAAACTGTCCTGCTGCACAATGAAATTATTCAGTCTGGAGAAAATAAGTGGTGAAGCAAATCCTTGTCACTTCCAGGGGTGACTTTCAATTATCCTTGTTGTGGAGAAGGAATGCTCAGGATTGCCATCGTATTCCATATTTTCAGTATGTCCTGATGTTGCAGAGTGTGATGCTCCTCAGAGGCCCTCGAGCAGGGTGGCAGAGCTGCCCCTGTGGTTGTTTTTAGTATTTACTGATCCCTTCCACACTTGTGAAGCAACTTAGCACCTTACCAAAAATAGAAGGTGAAACTGGTAATTTATTAGATGATTTCTGGAGTGGGCACAGTGATTCTTATATTTTAGCTGGGCAACTGATAAGACAGTTTTACCTAATGAAGAAAATGTAAGGATATGTAAACACATCCATGAGAATCCCAAATATTTTACCTTTCTGAAATGTTCCTTAGGATTGCTTAATCAAACTCTCATAATCAGTTTCCTCAGCTGTGCTTCAGTTCTTGGATGTGATTATTTATATAATTTCCTTCAGTGGAAATGTTTTCTATATATGTAGAACATTATACATGTGGCTGTTTATAACACTTAATAATGCTGATAGTCACGTTTAGTTAGAGATGATGCATAAATGCAGTGAGCAGATCAAAGCCACCTGCCTGACAGTTGAGTTTTCTGCTCTGAAAGGAGCCAGTGATACTGAGACCCTGCTCAGAAGTCTTCTGGGTCAGTGTCTGCCTTCTGTTTGAATGTGGAGCATGAGCCTTTGTGTTTTTCCTCCCATTCATGCCTGGTTATCTCCCTGCCTGTTAGCAGCACATTATATATGTATAAAAGCTTCTTTGGAGAATTTAACCGTGTTTGAGTTCCTGATGAGTTTATGTTTGGTGGCTTAGGCTCTTGTTTAATTGATAGCTCTCCTGTGTTAGTCATTGCTTTGTTTTGTCTTTCATTTGAAGGATTCTTTACCTTGCTAAGTTGATAAAGCTTGCAGGACTAATCTGTTCTGTGCTTTGTCTGAGCAGCTAAATTGAGTGTGTCCACATTTAGGTGCAATTTAGAACCTTAGTCATCTGCTTACTCCTGAGTTTTCATGTGGTCTGGGGTTTCTGTTACACAAATATATTATTATGGTGGTTTTGGCCTAGGTGCATGGAGCTGCTGAAGTTGCACTGGCTTATAATAAGTCTTCAACTTCCTCATTTCTGTCTCCAAATTAAATCTAAGCTCCTGTCTTGAATGCTTCCATATTCCTGCAGAAGGCAATGTTAAACACATGCAAATATAATTATGTGACTCTTACACTGACATTCTGCTTTTCTAGAGTTCTTCCCACTAGGGATTACCACTCATTTGTTTTGTAGTAATTGTCTCCAAAACCTTGCATGGAGTATTTCTCGGATATTTTTTTTCCCTAGGTCATGTGTCAGTAAGTGGATGTACATGGCTTTGGCTTGGAAAAGCTTGATCTTGGAGGGACTGGTGCTGGGAAAACTCAGCTGAGTTCCCTGATTTAATGGGGATACTTCCCTTTCCTAATGCAGCTCTGCCTGCTAGTGCTTGAGTGCATGTTGGCACGAGCTTGGGTAGGATCAGTCTGGTGCTGTTAAATTTGTGACATGGTTTTGAAGTGATGGCAGCAGGAAGGAGGATGAAACTAGCTGTTGTAAATTGGTAGCTGCAGAAGCAAGTAGTGGCCATTGTCATGTTGCCTGTATTCATTTGCACAAATTTGGATTAGATTTTGAGATGAAAGAGACCAGGCTACTTCCTGCAGAACTTTTTAATGAGCTTCTCTGAGACTATTTACTTTTATTCATATTCTTACTTTTGCAGCTGAGTATTGATTCATGCAAAGGAATTAGGCCAAAGGAAAATTGCCCCCCCTAAAGAGCAGCTGTTGCCTTTTAGGAAGTCCTAAAATACAAATGATGAGGATTGTTTTTATATCCCTGGAATTTGTGCATTGTGTGGGTTTGGGGAGGCATGCAGCCAAGAATACAGGTATAGCTTACCTTTAGGGATGTGAGGCCAAAAATAACTGAATCCTAATAATCTTTTATTGGTTTAGTAGTTGTATAAAACTCCTTGTGTTGTACACTGTCATTTGACCTTTATAGTGAAAACTGCCTGTTAACTTTTGGAATGTCACTGCCAGTTTACAAACATTTCCAGTTGTGTTTAAAACAAAAGTAGCCTGTCCTGTGTGGACATTGACTTCTGATATTTGTTGTCTGTATTTTCAAGAGTATTTAAGCTATTCCTCAACTTCCACAGAACAGAGAAAAAAGATTTTCTCACAGAAATCTTACAAGATGTTTGGGGATAATGGTAATAGTGGAAAAGAACTTGACTCTAATAAGGATATTCAGTGAGTAATTTCAGTGACTGCATGTAAAGAAGTGAGTTTCTTTACTGCAGAGACTTTTCAGAAAGCTTAAATCAGGATATGTTCCCTCTCAGGAACTAACAGCTCAAATAACTTGGAGTTTCGTTTTCCCAAAACTCTTGACAAAGTTTGTGTGGTGCCCCTCGTGCTTGATTTCCCACAATGTGTGGCTGGGAGCACCTGTAGGAATCCACCCACACATCTTGTGGTCCCCCAGCTCTCTGAAGGGGCTTCTCTTTCCCTGTTGGGCTTATTTTCCACTCCTGCAAGACAAAACAGTGATGTTTGTCCTCCTCGGGGAGGAGGAGACACAGCAAGCTTATAACCTCAGGTGAGGAAGGAAGGTAAGTTTGGGGAGCAAAGCTAAAATGAACCTCAAGGGGCAAAGCTTTTTCAGGAAAAGTAATGTTGGTAACATGAAGGAGAATGACGAACTGCTAGGGATGTGTGGCAGGGCTTCCTTCGGGTGGTTGTCAGTCTGTATTTATAATCTGTTCATTCCTGCTGCAGGGATGCTGATGGGAGCACTGGTGGTCAGGAAATGTTGTAATAGAGGTCACTTCTATTCCCTGTCCTCTTGTGAGGTCTGAGGGACAGGCTGCTGGAAATGTGCCTCTGTCCTTGGCTCCTTTCTGCTGCTGAGGTCTCAGGAAGCTTCTAGAAGTTCTCATTGATTCAAGTGCTTCAGCACAACATGATCTGGATTTTGACCTAGGGCTGCTGTGGTGACTCCCATCCCTCTTATGTTCACTGAGTTTTGTTTGCCAGTGTAAAGCTGTATCAATTGTACTTTTTTTGTTTGTTGTTCAAGTCATATTCCAAATAAGAAAAGGCTGGGTTCCAGTCATATTTGGGTTGCAGTATGGCCCAGGCTGCTCTGTTTTCAGTATTTTCCAAATCTTTTCTCCAGAGATCTGTAATGCTTTATTTCCAAGTCTGTTTTTAGTGTTTTCCTAGTCAGACATATCATCATTTAAGATCTCAAATGGATCTTGTCAATGGCAAGAGCTGCTTCTTCCCCATTAGCAAATGGCCTTGTAAGCAGCTGACAGTTTGTCTAATGGCATTAAATGCATCAAAGATAAGGGGAACAGGTCTGTGTTCTGTACTCAGTGAGTCTGAGATTGAGTTGAAGGCCATCTCCACAGAAAAGAGAATTTAAGAGGCTGATTCTTACCTCTGCCAGTTATTTTCAGCCTTTTCTTTTTCTTCCCCCTGCAACTGAATCTGGTCTGTCAGTTGTCTCTGTCAGAATAAATTTTTGTATTTCGCTTTTACACCATCTGTTTGATGGCTGCAATATATGTTTTTAATCTTATGATTGATAGATTTCTGGAGCTTGCAATTACATTTTTACCTTTCTATTTGTGATGTACTTCTTTTCTTAAAACCCTAATTTTGTCTCTCAGGTAGAAATGAGAATGTAGCCATTGCTTCAAATCTCCTTTACTGTCACTGGTGAAAGGAGCATTTCTGGTAAACATGAGTGTGGTTAAAATGAGGCAGAAAACTCAGTTTTAAAGCTGGTCTTGTCTCGACTTTACATTGATCAGTCTTCAAAATCTATCTGAAATTTGCTTCTGAATTGATTATGGAATTGATGTTGCCCAGCAGTTCATTTTTACCTGTTTTCCTCAGTAGCTGCAGTACTGTTGCAGAAATTATTCTTAACTTTCTTTCAAAAGGACTCCTCAGGAGAGTCCTGTGTTCTTCCTGCCTGGAGGATGCTGTGCCTGCTTTTATTCCTGCATCAGCTGCCTGGAGAGGGATCAGCCTGGCGGAATCAGTACCAGAGAAATGATAAAGATTCCCAAACACCTGGAAATGCTTTTGGAATCCAGGCAGAACTGAGAATTTTGGGACATGTTGTCTCACTGGCTGCCCTGTGCACCCATGGTCAGCGTGGTTTGGGGCAGCAGTGTTTTGTTTAGGAATTAATTGGAATTAATGTTGTGTTTAGGAATTAATTGGAATTAATGTATTTAGGAATTAATTGCCCCTCCTCTGTGGTGTGGGGACACAGTGGTGATGTTGTGCTGTGTCCCTGCATCCTGGCAGTCACCCACAGCAGCTGCCTGCAGTTTCCCAGGATGTTTTCTCTGCACCTGGACAGCTGTTTGAATCCACAGAGACACAGACTGGTCATTCTGTTTCAGCCAGGGCTCCATGGAAGGGGGGAACAGACTGCTCTGGAGGTCAGTGATTTGGAGATCAGTAACCCATTTTTAACAGCCTGCCAACGTGTGTGGAAAGTGTGGGGAGGATGGTGATGAATTCCATTTCTGATAGATTTATTCTTTTTTTCTTTCCAGTGTGATGCTGTTTCTTGAGAGGAACAGTCCTTGTAAGACAAAAAAAAAAGAGTGTTGGAGTTGAGGACAGTGCCTTATGTATTCATCAGCTCTGTTTCATCTGCTTGTCTTCATCCCTTTGCTCTTTTTCTTTGCAGACAATCCTTTGGGAAATCTTTGTTTGCACACTGCTCAATATGAAGAAATCTTGAGCTATTGTAAGGGTGCTTCTAGGCATGACAACAGAAATGGTAATAAATTTCATTTTAGTGGAGCTGAGGTTCTGCTCTCCAAAATCACAGCACTATCAAATGCAGCTTTTAAGGTCTGTCTCCAAATTTTATTTGAAGAGCTGGATTCTGTCAAGGTTGGCTATTTCACTGTGGGGAGAGAGAGGCACATAACGGAGGGGAAGACTGGAAATCAAGTTTCTTGTGAAATGTGTCAAAAAATAAGCGTGTAACCATTAGAAAGATAACATTTTAATGGCAGAAGCAAGGTGCATGCTTGTGCATGCTAATAGTTAGGGGACTATTCCTGAATCCTTGGGCTTTTTTTTCCATTGGTCTTTTTCCTTTTCTCCCGTGGCAGCTAAGGAATGTGATAATTAACTGGTGCAGAATACAAGTGTTAGTAGACTGTGAGGTGTTACTGGTGTACGTTGTTGTGGGACCTAATAAATAACCCTGAAAGTTTCCAATGATCCCATGAGTTGTGGGCCTTCCTCACTTTCTTAGGTCAGAGCAGAACCAAGTATCTTAGGGCAGTTTAGCAAAACTGTCCTCCTGAATTGTCATCTCTGACATTTGCTCTGGGTGTGCACTGGGCAATATTGAGCACTTCTTCAAATATTTTAGCAGCTTTTTAAGTTGAAGTAGTACTTGGTTGTCTGTGTGTCTAAGAGGGTTTTTCAGTGTTAGCATTAAATGCAGTGTCATATATTACAATATACCACCCCAATGAAAGGATTTGACTTCACTTTGATGAGTTATTTCTACAAACAATTTGACCCAAAATGGAAAATATTCCAATTCTTGACTTCAGTTTTCCTTTGAAGATTGCAAAAATCTTGTCCAAAAATTGAAGGACTATTCCTTAGAATTTTATATATGTTGTATTCCTTGGGATGTGCTATCTTATCCCAAGTGAATGAACAAAGAAATCCTGCATTGTTACACATTCTCTATGTAAGAATATAATTTAACTTGGTAATAATGATTTTTCTGCTCTCCCAATAAGGAAATAGCAAACAGCAGTTTACCCATTCTCTCTGGTTTAGAATAGAGTGTGTAGCATATAAAGTTCACATAACAGATGTGATCACAGGACATGCAGCCCATTAAAGTAATCCTGCATATGTATGTACTGCTTGTCCACAGCAATGTATGGAGACAGCAATGTTTAATTAAAACAGTTGTGTTGTTTAAATATGACTCTGAGAAATTTCAGCAAGGAGAAGAAGAGTCCAGAAAGCAGTGTACGTGTCTTGTGCCTTCCTGTTTGTCCTCAAGCACGTTTTGCCTGGACTTTAGTGGGAACTTAACCCATGGATTTTCTCCAATTTTGTCTTTTGTCTGTGTGATGGTTTTGTTTAGACTGGGGAGGCATTATATTAGGAACGTGTTTTTTTTTTTTTTTTTTTTTAAATGCTGATTTTGGCAAAACCTGGATGAAACATCTTTGTTTGGGGAGGGCAGCAGTGGTTACAGCATCACTGAGCAATGTGGGAGCCTCTGGGTCACAAGCTCGTGTGAAATAGTTGTAGAGTGGTGAGAAGAGGCCCTGGCAGTCTCATCCTCTTGAAGTGGTAGAGCTGGTTAGAGATGGGGTTTAGAGAATACAGCAGGGCAGCAAAAAAGAGAACTCATTGTGAGGGAATGGTACAGGGAAGCAATTGTGCATTTCTGAAATGCCTAGATAAATGCAGCAGGGAGGTTAGCTGGAGACCAGAAAAAAGAGGTGAAGAAAAAAAAAAAAAGATGGAAGGGAAATTCTTGAGCAAAGAGAACTTGTTTTCCAGAAGTGGAAATAGATACTGAGAAATAAAGCCCTGAGGGAAAGGCTGGTTCTTCAGAGAGATGAAAACACACATCTGGATATAAGTTTCTCAGATAAGAATGTGAAAGTGTAGGAAACAGCCCAATGATCCCTTGGAGCTTTGAGTTTTAATAGATAACATGTGAAAAGGCAGCAGAAGATAAGGAGCAATCAGGAGTGTTTTGTGGATTTCTGGGGGTTTGTTTGGCATTGGTTTTGGTTTTATGTTCATCCCCCCCCCCGGAAAGTTCTTTAGCTAATTGCTTATGACGTTTTTTAGAAGACGAAAATGGATTGTTCCCAGTTGATGTTAACTTCATTTTATAGAACAGATGATTTCCAAGTTGGTTCTTCCATAGCCCTCATGTATGCAGCACAGTTAGTGCAAAGTGGTTTTATAAGCAGGAAGAGTTTCAGTAACTTGAAACATCAGATTTCTGTGCGAAGGCTTTAGGAAAACTTGAGTTTTCTGTTCATTTAGCAAACATTGTGAAATCAATTCAACTTTACTGCAGCAAGTAAAAAACCAAAAGTGGGATGAGGATGGAGGACAGGGAAGGTGGGAATCTACTTGAGAGTGAAGAAAATTGCTTGTAAATTGGTTGCAACATCTGGTTGCTAACATCAAGTCAATACAACCCTTCCTTCAAAATTCATTTTACATATTAAAACTGTCCTACGCATTTTATTGCAAGGTTTTGGCTTCCTCTGCTCCTCAGTGGCCTCTGTAGACATGTTACACTCAGCGTGGTGGTGCTAGGAATGACTCGAGTTGGTGAAACTGGATGCTTTTTACATTAAAAAACCAAAACCCTGAACAGCAACAAAAAGAAAAACCCCAAACATAAACAGAGATCTCACTTACCTTTCCAGGAAAAGATCTGGGAAGGGTTTCTAGTCTGTGCATGTCTGAAAGTGAGCAGGGTGATGAAATCAAGGCTTGATTTTCATGCCAGGCTTCACTAAAATAATTTGTTTGTTCATAGAATGTCTTTCCAAGTTAACAAGAATTTACAGCAGTCAGGAGCAGGTGTGAAATATTGCAAGGCTGAAATATCAGGTTGTCTGTATTAGTGAGGAGCACCCAAACTGCAGTTTCTTCACTATGATCTATTCAGTCATACACCACGCTGTTAAATGAAATACAAAATTAAAGCAGTGTGTGTTTTGCTGTAGTTTGCAGCAATGCTTTTTGCCCAGATGAGTTCAGAAGTGTCAGACATTGGAGCACAGGCACACCTCTGTTCATATCCTGATAAAATTGTCCATGTGGTAGCTGAGTGGAAATATGGAAATGCTGGGCATGGTCTGATTTCTGCCTTAGTGGCAGTCTGAGCTTTGGAATAGCTGGTCTGACCACCTGAAATCCGTGTAGCCAGCTGGTCCTGCTGGACATGAAAGAAGAGCTACAGTTGTAGGAATTAAGTAGGAATAGCTAAACAAGATCAAGAAGTGAAAAGAAGTAAAAAAAAAAGTGACCTTTTGTATATGCAGTTGTTAACCTTGGGTTTTTTTTGTATTAATTAAAATGATGCTTGAGTTCATCTGACACAGAACTGTACTTAGTACTCTTGATGATGTGCACATCCTGCCTTTGTCATATTAAACCATGTTTCTCTAGCAGCTGTATTTTAAAGTATTTTCTATTTTTTTAATGCTTCATATTTAAAGTTTTCTGCTATTCTCTGAAATCCCCATCCTGAAACAAAAGACAACAAATACTTGTTTGACCCTTTGCCTTTACAGAAAATGTAGAATCATGGAATCATTAAGGTTGGAAGGGGCTTCACGAGGTGTCCTGGTTCAGCCTCTGCTCAAAGCAGAACATGGAATTCAGACAGGAAATGTCCCTTGGGCCCTGAAAACCAGAAATTGCCTGCTGTAGTATTTTCAGTGACCTTTCCAGTAATAAAATGAGGCTGCTGCTGACCAGCCCTGCACTTTGCCATATTGTGCTTTTAAACCTTTCCAAGGCAGAGGTGATATTTGCCTGTGTTGGAGGTGTCAGGGCGAGGCTGAGCTGGGTCAGCCTGATCTCTGCTCCAGCAGATGTGTCCTGTCTTCCTGCAGGCTCGTTCAGCTCAGGAGCTCTCAAATGATGCTTGACTTCATCCTCTGCCACTCGTGGCTGTTCCTCTCCTCCTCTGCTGGGGAAGGCTCTGAGCACCTCAGTCTGTCACTGAGCCATCTCATCTTGTTTATTATTTTCTAGCTAATGCACTGCTGGGAGCTTTCCTTACTGACCCTTGCCAGCTTGAGCTCCAGAGGAGCCTTCACTTTGCTCAGACCATCACTCGAGGTGCTGTTTGTTCTCTCCCTCCTGTGCTGGAGCTCCATCACCAGGTGCCTCCTCAGCCCAGGTGTGCACTGGCACACGAGGAAGTGCCAGGACAACCTTCACCCCTTCTGTTCTTCCTGCAGTGACTCTGTCTTTCACCAGGGCACAGGTGACACTGCCAGAGGAGATCTGGAACACATCAAGAGCAAGTACAGGACTCTGGGGACAGAGGTGAAGGACACAGGAGTGTAAAATGTACTGTTCAACATTATGCTGTCAGCATAACGATTCCTTTATGTGGATAATAAAACCTTTACACTCTAATAATTAGACAGGAATTCCTGCAGGCTGAGACAAACATGTATTTCCTTGGAAGAAGCAGAATACTTGAATTACTCAATCCATTATGCTTCTTTCTGTGGGCCTTGGTATGACTTCCACTGCTGTCTGCTGTAGGGAATTCAGCCACTGCACAAGTTGAAAAAGTTAAGTTGTTTTTTTTTTTTTCCTGGGTATTTCTTAACATTTGTAATTTGCCAAATATTTTTTTTTCTTATTTTTATAAGGATGAGGGCAGAAGTGTGTTGTCTGCAAGCAGTTCCAGATCATTTGGACACTTAATGTGTGTTATTAACCAAGCAGTGCTGTAATGGGCTGAAGAATGGACAGCTTATTCACAAAATGAGGGCACTTAACCTCGAAGGTCCGTTTTCCTCATTGTTCAGACAGAAAGAAAACAGTCTGACTCATACCTGAAAGCCTTCTGTAATCAGAACAGAGGATCTAACCTCTTTTGAATTAAAAGCTGTCGTGTAGGTGTGTTACGAAAACGTGATGGACTGCAGCATGGGATTTGCACACTCCAACTATTGTGTGGCTGTTTAATTGCTGTTTAAATTTTCCTGAGGACTGAAACTATCCAGTGTCACACACGTGGTATCCAACAACTACAGCAAAAACGATGAGATGTTGAATTGTTACTCTTGTATAAGATGTCCTCGCTGCTGGATCCCAGTATTGCTGTGTGGATCTGTGCAGTTCTCGTTGCTGAAACTATGCAGAATATTTAAGAAGAACTGGTGGTTGTGGCAGGGCTTGTTTTTTTCTCTCTTCATGTTTCTCCACCTGTGGCTTGTTCTTTCTGCAGATCAGGCAAGGGGGTTTGTAGTCTCTGAGCCGCTGGTTATAGTTTGCAGTAGGATCTCCCCTTAACCTTTCTTTAATTTAAATTCAACAAACCCAGGTGTCTCAGCCTCTGTTCAAATGTCATCACACAGCTTCCTGCCAGTCTCTTTCCCGTCCTGGAGAGCTGCACTGACTCAGTATTGCAGATGGACTGTCAGAACACCCCCAGGATAAGACAGCAGTGAATTCTTTCAAATTCTCTGCCTGTGGTTCAGGTGGCCACTGCTGGAGTTTTGGGGCACAATGGGACTCCAGGAGACTTTGCTGCAAAGCCTCTTCCTGCTCATGCAGTACCTCACCTGTTTTTTTTATCAGGGATTATTTCCTCTCAGATGGAGGGCTTTGGATATTTTTCTTCTATTGAACTAAATGATGTGAAATGTTCAGAAAGTGCCAGTCTTTCTAGAGCTCGGTAGAAATAAAAATAAATTCTCATGCTCCTTTGCAAAGTCACCTGTTCAGAAGAAAAAAATAACTTGAGTCTTATAGAGATAAAATGTACTATGTTTTTTAAAAATGGAATTACCTCAGCTGAATATGATTTTGAAGTTTTTGTCTTTCTTTAGAAGTGATGTTCATACTTGCCCATGTGATTTGGAAACTAGTGGAATTTGTGTATTTCATAAAATCCAGTCCCAGGAATTCATTTCCTGCATTGCAAAACTTGAGATGAAAATATGTTCAATCTGAAGATATGCAGATTGTGCTGCCAGAGGGCTTCAGGATAGTGTTATAATTGAGTAGTTTATCACAGTAACTTTGAAGTTCTTGGATTGAAGGCAAAAGAGAGAATTGCCAAGTGCTTTCTGGTGGGAATTATGGTCATTTAAGGTTAAGAGGCTGGTGGCAGTTCATAGCCATTAAATAAAATTAGCTGCACAGCAGAAGTCCTGGAAAATAGTTAAAATAATAGAACAGATACTGGGTTCGTGAGGACTGGAAAGGGCAGCCAGAATCTGCTGTGTGGGTACATTCACACATGGGAGTGGATTTTTGTCCCTTTCCTGGTCCTGGTTTTAGCATGTTCCCAAACCAAGAACTAAAGCACTCTTAAAGAGGAGAGGCTTTACTGAACAGTTTTTGCCTCCAACCCTGCAGGTAGCCTTCCTAAAAATCAAGAAGGTTTTCCTCGTGGTTTTAAGTTTCTGGAGTGCAAAGAGTAGGCAGGTCAAGTGTGAAAAAATGCATTACTTTGGAAAATGCAGATTTCTTCCAGCTCAGGTGCTGCGTGTTTGGTGACTGGAGATGGGGAAAACAAAGCACAGAAAAACTTCCAGGGGATGACTCAGCTGTCACTCAGGAGGGTTTGGGCTGACAAAGTCCTTTAGCAGGGCAGTGGCACAGAAAAAGCCTCGTTTCTCAGGACTCAGGGCTGCTTCAGTTACTTGGAGGAATTGGCCTAATGAAAAACATCAGTAACTCCTAGGTCCAGGAACCCGGATTAATTCATTATCACTTGAATTTTAGCTCCCATGTTTCCAATGTTGATTTGCCATTTAAAATAAACCCTTTGGAATGTGGTACAAATTAATCATAGCAAAGGATGTGTGCTATCACTTCACAACAGGTGCTCTTAAGTTTCTTGGAAAATTATTTTTCTTCTGTTCTTCATGAACATTTGGAAGTTGCATGAATTATGTCCCAGGCGAGGTTTGTTTTGATGGGAATTCTAGATGGTGTGTTGGATCCTGACCTGTTTTTAGGGGGATCAAGAGAGGTTTTTATTAGTTCATAAGCTTTGTTCTGTGACACACAAATTTTAGGCATTCCTTCTTGGAAAATACCAAAAATGAGGTGAAGAGAAATGCATCTTCCCTGTTGGTTGAATCAAGATTCCTTTCAGAGTGTTGGGTTCTGGGCTGATTTGTTTGTCCCTACTGTGACAAATGTGTGTAGCTTTGAACTGGTGTGTGGTAATAACCACTTTGAAAATGTAACAGGAACAGAAACTAAACTTTGTGTTTGAGGTTCTGTGACTAGAAATTAATATTTACCTTGCTTAGGAAGCAGCTGGACAGGAAAGAATCCTAGTGCTGTTTAACTTGGGTAAGAGCTGGTTTTTGAAGTGTATTTAATTTTTCCTTAAATACAGTTTCCCTACTGCTCTTTTTGAGATGAGCTTTTCTACTGCTCTTATTGAATTCTTTATTGATGTAAATGAAGAAATATCTGAGGACTGTAATTAAGTCTGATGCTCCTTCTCCTTAGGTAGCAGGATTTTTTTGTTTTCTATGGATTTTCATTTTGTGTAACGTTGTCTTAGGTTAAAGACAAATCATATTAATTAGACAAGAAATATTTTTCAAAGTACTGCCCACCTAGGACTGTGTTTGTCACTGAAATGCAAAATCAGCTACTGCCATGAAATTATTGGGCACCAAGGATCTTCACTTTTGTTCTTAGGAATGTCACTGTTTGCCAGATGGGCACCTGAGAATTCTCTGAAACAGAGACAAATTTGTTGTTCTTGAGCACTTAGATAATAAATGGCTTTAACCAAATGCAGCAACTGTGTTTCTTCTAGAAAGGGAACTAAATTCAGGCAATTTCTTTTCTGACCAGAGGGTTACAGAATTAGGCCTGAGGTCTGGTAGTTTTCCTGATCAGAAAAAAAAGACTTGTTTTTTTGTTTGTTTTTATTTTAAAGCACAAAATAGAACCTCATCTTAAAGCAAACACAGCATTTGCAGTGAGAATATCAGAATGAGTTTGGTTTTTTTGTGCCCATGAACTTGTGCAGTGCCCATGTATCAGAGGCTGCAAAACCAAACCATTACAGAATTGTAGAGAGAGAACTGGTTTGGTTTGACTTCTCTGTGCCTGGAAAAGCACAGCTTGGGAACCAGAGCTCTAAAATGAGCAGCTGATTAAAAGACCCCAAAACTGTAGTCTGGAAGATGTAGAGGAATTAAGTTAGGGATTGACCTGGGTATGTTTAAGAGTCACAAGTATGATGAGGGCCCAAACTTTATTATCCAGATTATCGTGGATATTATAATAGACAGAGGGGTCAGATGGTAGAAAAATGACCTCTGACTGCAATAGGAACTTGCTACAATCTAGTAGTGTTGCTTTGAATTTTTGCATCCTTGTATATGAAAGGATTTGGACATTGCATAAGGTGTTTTATTTATACATATCCACTGAATTACTGAGCTGAAGATGGTGCAAGACTTGAGCATCTGCCTGCTGTTGTTACTGGCCCTTCTGTAAGAGCTGCAGTGCTCCTTGTGGGGGTGATGGGGCCGGACTCCATCCTGGTCCTGTGCATCAGGGAGGAGGGAGCCTCCGGCATCAGGGGCTGCGTTTGCCAAGGCTGGGGAGCCCCGGAGGGCTGGAGCACAGAGTGTGAAGAGACAAGTGGATTTACTTCTCCAGTCATTAACTTGATCCAGTCCAAGGAGGAGGGCGGGGGCTGAAACAGTGTCCGGATGTTTTGGAAGAGCTGAGTGGCTGAACAGAATAATTATCAATCGAGATGTAGCAGAGGAAATCTGTGCACTCCTGGCACGCTCCTGGGAATGTTGATGCTTTAAGACATTGAAAAGTCTGTCTTAAATTCACTTGATTGTCTTTAGAGAAGAATGAAAGATGAAGCAATTCAGAGGAATTATTGCAATGAAGCAGGATTTGCTCCAGTTCCTCCAAGCATCCCTGTTTGTAATAAGTGTGTACATTGTGTGACTCAGTCTTCAGCATCTACAAAATATGTGTTGAATTAAATTGTTATTAGAACATAGCAGGACATGTTTATGAGTAAAGCTCCCTTAATAGCTCATCTGAACTCACTTTCATGATGTCTTATACCATTCTAGTCCAATTCATGTTTCTGTTCTCACTGAAATAATTCCTTCCACGTCTGTTTTCTTAAAGCTACCACTGTAGCTGCATTGTTGTTAGCATGCTTTATCCTACAAATTTTGCTAAAATAAATTAATAAATTGACAAGGCAGACCTAATGTCAAGAGCTTTACCAAAACTGGTACAGATGTAATTTCTGCTTTCTTTTTAATGGATAATAATCAACTTTGCTGCTGACACTCCAGAAGATACCTGTATTCCTTAATGGAGTTTTCTTAGATGTTTTGAATTGATTAGACTGTCTTATTTGAATGTGAAAAGACCAAGAGTAGTAGCTGGGCCTGTGGGAGACATAGATGTGTTGAGTAGGATTCAAGATCTGCTTGGTCCCACATACTACCCAAAATGCAGGAATTCTGCACAATAAGAATATTATGTAGAATTATGTCATCTGGACATAGATATGTGTTGAAGGGAAATATAAATTAAATTTGCCTTCATGGTATTATTTTCCTCATATCTTAGACTCAGATGATTTCTTTTCCAAGAAATCTGTTTGGTTCCAAGAGTCTTTTTGAACACTGATGTGTTTGAAAGCCAACCAAGATTACATGTTAAGGTTTAGCTCTTTGTAGTTGAAACCCACTAGTGAGCCCATAATCAGCTGCCAAACTTTATAAAGGAAACATAAAATATTATGTTGCCCACAAATACCAGCTGTAAACCACTAATGTCTGCATTAGTTCAGTAACTTCAGAGTCACAAAGTTTAATTGACTAATGGGGTAACCTGTGGCAGTCTGCTGCTTTGCAGCAGTGTTAGACCTACTGTGAACAGGAGGAGGAAATTTTACGTAGCTCATCACAGTTTTAGTCTGTTTTTCTTCAAATGGCAGATAAGCCTTGAGGCAGAGCATGCTGGAAAAGGCAAATGTTCAGAAGGTAAACACTGTTTTTTAAAACAGACAGAGGCTGCAGTTATGGTTTGAGCAAAGTGAACTTCATGAGGAATGTTTCTCTTAAGGTTAGGGCATGGTGCAAGTAATTGGAATAACAGAAATGGAAACCTTTCACTTAGACACTAAACTTTGTAAGTGATTAATAGGATGATTGATATTGTGTATACAGGATAGGCTGTGCCAATCTGCAGGAGTAGAGGAAAAAGCAATCTCAAGATATGTGTTGATCAGGCAATGTTAAAGTCTTTCAGAACAGAGCTGCAGATTTCCCCGGGGGAAGAATATTGAGTGTTCCTGGGGCTGAAAGCAGAGAGGAATTGTGCTGATGTGTGGGACTGGTGTCTCAGACTGGGTGTGGTGCAGAGGTTGCTCTGTAGATGGCAGGAGTGGTGGTTCTGCATGCACTTGTTGAAGCCAAGTAAAGCTGTGCTGGGATCAAGCCTTACCAAAATACACAAAACCTGGGGCCATGGACACCGTGTTGCTCCATGTCCCTTGGCTGGCTCCTCTCTGCCTTGGGGGATTCCAACCAGCTTAATGCAGTGTTTTGCTAGAGCTTCTCTGAGATAAAGGGAAAGCTTGTGATGGAATGCCATGAAAAGCAGATGGGGAGCAACGTGCAAGTCAAACACGAGCTATTTACACATTGCTTACTCCAGACCTGATTCCTTCCAACGTTTCTTGCAATCAGCTCACTGGCACACCAGTGAGTAGTTAATGATGCACCAGGATAGAAGAACTGAACTGAAAACAGAAGAGGAAATTAAGCTGGAAAATTTGAAAGATGTAGGCAGTGATTCAGAGGTGTTCTCAGGGAAAAGCATGAGTCAATAGACAGGATAAAGACAAATGGAAGAGAATGGCTGGTACAGCAGTGAAAGTGCCCTGTACACGCTCTGTGCTTTCTTCTCTCCAGTGAATCTTTTAAAATACAGCTGACATAAGTCACCCAGGGGTACAGGCTGTCTTGTTCATAGAGCTGAAACATAGGAACTTTTTGCCTCTCGTTTCCTTATCTTTATCCTTACTTCCCATCATTGCTTTCCTGACAGGAGAATGTTTCTTGTATTATAGAAATGTCTCATGCTAAGATGTATGAACTAGCTCATATAGTTTGTAAAATCTGTTTATAATCCATTTTATGATGTAAGGATTTTATTAGGATTATTTTGATGTCTGTCGATAACCATTAGAAGTAGATTCCAATATTCTTAAACACTTCTTTCTGTGCTCTGGTGCATCACATACTGCTTCAATCCAGTCAAGGTCTTGCTTATTTGTTAGACTCATTGAAAGATTGATGTCAAATGTTTAAAAAAGTTATGCCAAAAATATTATACATTTTGTGTCTCCATGCCATATTTTTGATGGCATGAAGACCAGAAAAGAAGAACAGATGTTTGTCTTGTTCCTGTTGGATAGCACTAGGCCAGGGAGAACAGTGTGGACAGGACTGAAAACCAAGAAATATCTAAGGCCAAATAATAGGACATGCTCAACTGGCAGAATTTTAGGGGTTCTTGGCAAAGGCAGGTCTAGAGGGGAGAAAATGGCAAAACAGGACCTATGGCACCAGTGAATATTTCAGTCATCTGGGTAGGAGCACACTAAGGAGTCACTGAACTCAGCTGTCCTCTTTTCAGGCTCGCTCTGGCCAGTTTCTGCAGCAGGTGGGACTTACTTGGGTTTAGAATAATAATTTTGAGGCCCTGTACTTTTGTTTCAGCTGTTTTGTACTAATTGGGTCTTGGATATACACACCCTTTTACAGAATTGTAGTCTGAGGAGGAAAACAGCATTGAGTGAGCACTGACACTAGAACTAAAAATGGGAGAAATTTTATCTGTGAGAACAGCATAGAGGAGGAGGAGGCAAAATGCATCAGGGTCAATGACTTGCTTTTTGAGATTTTAATGCAAATGTTTGTGTGTACAGTTTGAGCAGCTGGTGGGTGATGGAGATACTTTCTGCTAATGGAATTGTGGGTGTTATAGTGTCTGAATGCTGCTTTCTTTGTCCTCTGCAGGGATCTAGAAAAAAATAACATCACAAGAATCACAAAGACCGATTTCACGGGGCTGAAGAATCTTCGTGTCTTGTGAGTATAACACAAAACTTGTCTGGTTTTTATGAGGCTATTTTAGGGTGATACTACTTAGAATTTCCATAATTTCAGAGATCAAATTCCAGTAATGTGGCACATAATTCAGTTGTTGGTATTCTTTTAAACCAGGCAACCTGAACAGTTTGTCATGTGAAACAGTAAATTTTAGTTCTACACTAAAGTGACTTTAGTTTCAGAGCTGTTCAGTTGTTTCTCACCAGCTTTGAATAAGTCATGTGGAAAAGATTTTGGTCTGCTTTACAATCACTCATGCATAAATCAGTTATATTGAGACACTAGCAAATAGGACTTTCAGATTTTGGCCATTGTAAGGTACAGTCCCATTTACATAATTTTGCACAGTATTAAGCAGAAGCTGATCAAGACTAGCTGTAGAACCTGAACACGAGGAAACTGGTGAGGTTTTTTTTTGTTCTAGTGTACAGTCATAAATACAAAGATTTCAGGTGGTGCTGTCTTATGATCTCAGTATCTATCAGGAGTTTAACCATCCCTGTAGATGGGCCTTGAACATCAGACTTTGCAGACTTTGTCATTCCTGGTTTCCTGTATTCTCACATGAACCTCAAACAACACCACTAAGTTAGTGATGAAAAGTTTTCCTCTGAGTATCTTCTAAAGCCCTTAAGGCTGCAACTGTTGAACTGTTACAGATCTTTAGTGATAATATAAGTAATATTTAAGTCCTGCTAAGGAAAAGTTGAGTCTTTGCTCCTGCTACCTTAACTCTTGTGAGCAAGTTGTCACATACTAAGGAAACACCTCAAATCCATTGGGAAGACTTTTTGTTCTTGTGGTGTTTCTCTCATCTCTAGCAGAGGAGTTCTTTAGATTTCCTTGGCTCCCATCCTAACCGCCAATACCATTTTGGGAGTCTATTAAAATGCATGTTCTATACTATATTAATGCCAGTATTTGTTTCAGTTTGGTTGGGTTTTCATAGTGCCAGACATTGCCTAATGCTGCTGCAGTCTTTTATGCCTTCAGGAATAACCAAAATGTACAGCTGCCATCTTTACTTGGAGCTTTTTGTCCTGTGTTCATTCCAGGTTTATGTAACTCATTTGCTCAGACTGAGTAGTGTGGTGTCTGCCACAAAGTTGGAATAAAACGTCCTTCAGATTTTTCCTAACTTTTCTTTCGTTTCTCTTATTGTCTCTGCATAATTCTGTTGCTAAACTCCTATTTTTCCTTTTTTTCCTTCCTGCCCTGTTTGCTGGGGGGTATAGTGAGTAGACAGAAATCCCAGTGATTTCCCAGAAATCCCAGTCTGTCCCAGTGTTCCTAGAAAGGTAGCCTAGTCCTGTTTGCACACATTAGAATAAGGACTAGGAACAAGTGACCTGGAAACCTGTAGCCCTGGACAGCAGAAAAAAATCCTCCAGTCTCAAGCAAACACCACACATTCGAAATACTTCTTTGTGCACCTTTTCCTTTCATCCCTTACAGCTTTATCTTTTCCCTTTTCCTAATACAGTATTTCCTCCCTGTCCTTTAAGCAGCATGACTAATTCAGGAGCCTGAGTTTTGTAGTTTTACGTTTCCATCTTCTTGGTGTAATGTGTGGATGCTGTCCTGCTGTCTGTGCCCTCAGCTCCTGCCCAGTCAAACAGCTCTGAGCATCCTCAGAGGACTGAGGGCAGAGCAGTGGCTGCTGAACAGGCAGGAATTGTGTTTTCCTCTCATCTTCCCTGGGTCCAGACTGTCCACAGGTGTTCACAGGGAATACTCAGAGGTGTTTATTCTCTGCATGAGTGCTCTCACAGAGGCAGGACTGGGTGTGTGCTGGAGGGAGGGAAAGGATCACCTCACTTGGGGCTGTTGGAATCTCTCTTGCTTGGCTTCCACTTCACCTGTCAAGAGCATTTCTGCTGTGGCACAGGTTTTGGCGTTTCTGAATGGCAGTTATGGCCTGCACACTGTAAATCAGAGCGAAGTCAGTCTCCTTTGCTTGTAACTTATCCCAGTGTTGGTGTCAGGAGGAGAGAAAAGCAGGATCAGCCACAGTGGAAAACTGGACCTGTCCCAGGTGTTTGTACCCTGTTGTACCGTGGGGCTGTAGGGTTGTGTCACAAAGCTGCTGCTCCTGAGGGGTGGAACCTCTTTGGAGCACGTAGAGGATTTGTATCATACAAATACATGCATAGAAATTTGTATTTGTATTTGAAATCAGTGCAGAACAGAGTCTGGACAAAAAAATACATTGCCATTGAGTTGTGGGCTGTAGAAGTCGGGTATCTTAATTTGGCACATAAATATCCTGGAAAGATTGGGAATGTCCCAGGGACGTCACTGCCAGCCTCCAGACTGGCACCTTTCTGAGCAAAATGTGGTTACAGAAGTTTAGGGACAAAAATATTTGCCAAATGTGGAGATCAGGAGGAAAATTTGGAATAAATTTCCTGTTGGTGACCAAGAGAAGCAATGCTTCTCTGCCCTGATTATTTTAATCATCTCCAGTTAACACTGGTGTTGATACTTAGGTGAAAAGCATTTTGATAATGTTTGAAGAGAAATGGGAATGTTCTTATATTTCGTTAAAATTAACTGGCATTTCTGGAATTGCAGACACTTGGAAGAAAATCAGATCAGTGTGATAGAACGTGGAGCTTTTCAGGATCTGAAACAACTTGAACGGCTGTAAGTATCTGTATTTATACCTGTGGAAAAGCTACAGACTTTGTACTCACTGTTAATGATCCATAACGTATAATGATAATAAAATTAACTTTCTTCAAGAGAGAGAGAGAGATGAGTACCTGCCTAAATTAAAGTATGCTCTTAAACACGGCTGAATTTATGTTACATGATAGCTAATACTTGAAATAAAATATAGAGTGGCTGCCAAGAAAATAGAACTGGCAGTGAAACCAGAGTCTCAATAGCATTATCAAAAGGACATTATCTAGGCAAGTCTTAAAACTGGTATGTGGAGGAAAGATTTTTTAATAATAATTTAATATTATTGTATATATCTGTATTTTATATATGTCTATGCTGATGGAAATTGCCATTTTCTCCTTTGAGAACCACAGTATTTCTGAAAATGCCTTTATATCTAGTTTTCTGATTCATTTCCTCTGAAGTAGCATAATGCCAGTGATAGCAGTGGATTCCAGGGTATCATGGAAGACTTAGTGGAGGAGGGATTGTAGATTTCTTCTGCTTTTGGTAGCAATTAAGTTAATTTTTTTTCTTTTTTGGAGAAGGTGAATATAAGAAGTCTCTCAATCTGGAATCAGTTTTTAGCAAACTCCTGGCCCTGCAGGAGTATAAATTTAAATATTAAAAAGGACAAAGTTAATTCTGCATCCAATTGCTGTTCTTAGCTGGGTTTGCTCCTTATCATCATCATTAATTCTGTCTGCTATGGTGGGAGCAGGGCAAAATCTCTGTAATACTGAAATACCTTGGAGAATTATTCTTTGTTAGAGGTAGGTGACCAGAACAATATCTCAAGCTGGTTTGGAATGCAGGCTTTTTATGCTTGGTTGGTAACTGTTATCTGCAAGGCATTTCTTGTAGGACTTGTTATTTTCCCATTGATATTTTCTAAAGCAGCTTTCAGGAGTTAAGTGCCCACTAGCAATTATTCAGGAGAAGTCTGGTGTATTGAGCTAATGCTGTACTAAAGCTGTTTCAGATGATCTCAGGATTAGATTTGCATTTGAGTTGTTTAATGAGGGCACTGAACGTTTAAAATTAATTTACCCAGTACTTTTGTCATGAATCAGAAAAAGCTCCATCTATGGCAGTAAGGGAGATGAGTTTTAAATTCTGATTATAGCAAATTTTCACCTATATTCAATTAGAATAGAGTGCAGAGTTTTGCCATAGCTTATTTATTTCAGAAAAAAAAATACCCAACCCTAGCTTAATTTTCTAAAATTAAACATAGCTTGGCATTGTAGAATGCTTTTTTCACATTGTATGTAATCTTGAAGAGTCAGTATCCTAACTACCAAGTCCTAGTAATCTCATTTTATATACATTTGTATACATATATAAATAGGTCTTTCTCATACCTACATTTAGATTAAAAATTCATACAGTTTTCTCATATCTATATTTAGATAAAGTTTCACATAGTTAAATTTTGAAAGAGTTTTGAGGAACTTCCAGGAGAAGGGGCTGGCTGTTGGTAGCCAGAACCCAAATTCGAGTGTCATCTGTTGTGTTTCTGCAGAGCCTGCTCTGCCAAGAACTGAAAACAATATATATTGTGAAAGCAGAAGGCAGGAAATATGATACCTTTAATAGTGTCTCTTTAAGTCTGTGATGTTTGAAAGTTTCAACTTGTTTTTTTTTCTTCCCTGTACGAACTCTTAACTTGGCCTGTTAACCATACTGCATCTCTGCTTCTCTTTTAGCATTGCCTGTCATTAAAATATTTCCTAAATTAATGTAGTATGAAAGGGAGGTCTGGAAACTTGCAACTTTTTGGTATTTTAGTTTAAATCACTTTTAGGACAAAACTGTAAATCTGGGGGTTTTTTTGCTATGAGTCAGTAGGCTTTGGAGAATGGACTGTGGAAAGTTTGGCATAACTTACAAAGGCTAAATTGCAACATTTTAGGTAATATTAAAGCTATTTTATTAAGTATTCTCAAACATTGCAAAATGTTAATGAAGAAGGTATGCTGGTTGCATTAAAAAAAATAACCTGGCTTTTTTCCATTTAATTTATTTCAAATAACAAATAAAAAAATCACTTACATTGCTTCGATTTTTGGAATAATGTTCTTTTTTGATCTATTGAAGTGGATGCAAAAATAATCATTAACTTATTTTTAAACAAAGCAGCTGTACTAGGTCAAACTTTAAAGAACAGGAGTAATTTCTATTCCTGGCAAAATACCACATATAAAGGTTTTCATTCAAAGTAACAGTGGAAGTATGGTCCACTCCTCTCCTCAAGCATTCAAAGGGCTTAAGCTCAGGTGAATATTGGAGCTCACTTTATTTTTACTTGTCAGGACATTGAAGCAGTTCCATTGTTATTATCTGAGAAAATTAGCAAACTTTTGTTTCACGTGTCCTGTAAAAGTAAAGTTTAATTAAAATGTCTTTAGAGCTGATACCCACTGCTGCCAAATATGCCATGGAGGTGACTCACCAGTTATTTGGATTTAGTTTGATTTTTTATTTTTTTTGGTGGGACATTAATTCTTAAAATGCAAATAAAGGAGGATATTGTCAGAATTGCATATTGGCTGAATAAAATTTGACCACATCAGTTGAAGAAAGAACATTATGCAAGGTTTCTTAAAATGACAGACAGCACAAAGCTGAGAAATGAAGCATTGTGGGAGTGGAAGGTAGAAGCAGCTTCTTCTTTTGGCATGTTTGTACTCAGCACTTGGGAAATGCAGGAATCTAAGCCATTGTCTCATAGCAAAATTCCATGTGTTCAGTGTAAGTTCTGCTGAATCCTAAGGTCCAGAAGCCTGAGAAAGACCAGTGGTACTCACCACAGTGGAAAAGCCAAAATGTTTCCAGTGCTTTTATTGCAGCAAGGTTGTACAGCTTTATTCTAGAGCATAAAAATCAGTGGTGAGGTAGCTGACCCCCATTTTGGATTTTAGCATTTCAGTTTAATGCTTTGCTATTAACACCGTGTAGGATTTTAGGATAAATGATGATGAAATTTCACATGCCAAGAGAATCAAGAGGCGAATTGGTGGGCCTGAAAGATGAACTGACATTTCTTCCAGAGCCAGATGTATGTCACACATTTCTGTGAAAAATGAGGCAGGATATAAGACACCAACAGATCCTGACTTTTCCACGGCCAACTGCCAGAAATCGTCACGTAGCTCTGTAATCTTCAAAAGAATGGACTTTGGCTGATGGCTGCTTCTTTCTACTCAAATTAGTGTCTTTAGCAAGCATAAAAGGTCTCAACATCTGAAAACACTAAAACTGTGTTTTTGTTGTTTAGGGGAGGGGGGAAAAATGTATAAGCGTGGCCAAATCAAATCTTCTCAAAGTTGGGAAAAATAATTAGGTCTAAGAAAATAGCAAAAAGCTAGAATCCAGATTTTAACCCTGGTATGGTTTTGGTTTGGTGTGTGTGTGAAGACAGAGGTCAAAATGGAAATTATGTTTGATTTTAAACTGCAGTGATGCTACTGTGCATTGAGTCTTTGTAAGCAGCTTCTCAAACTCTTGATTGAGGTATTAAAGTGTATTTATTTGGCACAGTGTACTGTAAAATTGCTATTAGTGACCAAAGATGCTAAGGCAAAGAATAAATTGTTATGTGGTGCTTCACAATCTGGATTTCATAAATTGAGATTGAACATGCTTTAAATAAATCATGTAATACAAAAAGCATCTTCCACAATTACCGTGCTGAGTGGAGAGATTGTAGGTGCTTCAGAGTAGCTGGGAAAGTAATAAAAGCGTTGGGCAGTTCTTTGCTGCTGTAAACAAAAGCCAGTCCTTGGCAGCAAGGACCAGTCCAGGGTGTTTACACAAGGTTTGCAGTGTGTGCAGTTGGGATGTTTCTGCTGGAGCTGCATGCACTGCACGTTTCAGAGGCCACATGGATCTCTAAAGATGTCACACAGTTCAAATCTAACCTTTCAGAAAAAATAAAAAAACCTCCTTGTTTTCGGTTCCCATTTTCCCGTGGCATGGTGGGTAACACATCCCATTGGAAATCCGTGCTCACAAAATGCTTATCTGGAAATTCAGGAGAACAAAAACACCCTAAAATGGATTTAGAGCTGTGGCTGGGTATTTAATCAGTTTTATCAATTGCCTATTTCCCTCTTGCTGCTCCAGGTACCACAGGTGAGTTGGTTTAGTACCAGGTTTGCTGCCCAGGGGCTGCTGGAGGTGTCTCTTTGCCCATGGGACTGATGGATTCTCTGCTTTCACACCAAAGACAGCAGCATCCCCCTGAGCTCCTGAGGAAGTGGCTGTGGGATGTGTCAAAACCTGAGCTGCACTTTCCTGCTGGGCAGAATTCCTGCTGCAGCAGCTGCCTTCACACAAAAAAACGATCCTGTGGTGTCTAATCCCAGGTCACAGTCTGGGTGTCAGTGGTGCCATCTTTTGTAAATGGGGGAAAACTTTTTCTATCAGAGACCACTTGTAAACTGAACCACTCTTTGTGGGAGCTGGCAAAGAACAAACAAAACTGAAATTCCCTCTGTGACACCTGGAGGTGTGTTCTGGTCTCCTGGTTAGAAGGATAGATCAGTTCTTGGTTCTTGTGCTGCCTGCAGCTGTGAGCTCAGCAATATGAAGCTCCTTGTTGCATTGGCTGATGCCTGCAAATTTAAGTAATATTTATTGATATTGGTTAATATTTAATTAATATTGTTTGTAACATTTTTCCCCACATCCTCTGAGAAATTATTCCAGTCATAAAAAAAAAGAGTCCTGTAATTAACATCTGACAAAGCAGTCTCTCTTACCTTGCATTTTCAAGCAAATTTAGCATTGCTTTTCACATGAGTGTCTGTGTGACTGTTTACGTTGTGAGAAGTCCAACATGACAAGCCAGAATGTTTTGGGTGGGAGTATCTGACAGGGTGTTATTGGTTTTATTCCTGGATGCTGATGGGACAGCCATGGAGATTGGAGCACTTGGTGCTGCAGAATTTTTCTAGTGTTATTTCAGTCCCTTCCATTCGTTTTTACTCTCAAGTCTGGGGTTTGTTCAGGGCTTCCCTTTCAAACAACGTCTCTGAAAAATACATGATAAATTCATGAATTTATTTGGAGGGACTAATTTTAACTTGCATGAGTAGAGTCTGACTACTTTGTTCAAGAATTGTGTTGCTTTGGAGTATGGGTCTGCAGTTTCTAGGGGCTGTAATGCAGTTTTTACTGTTTTAGGGTGGCCATGTCCTCATCACTACTTCACCTGCTGTTTTCTGACCCTGACAGCCATAGAGTAGCAGCAACACCCTCATGTAGCAGCTCTCCATCTTCAGAGATTTCTTATTCCTGTCGTTGCCCAGGGCTGCACAGTCTGATCCTGCTGCTGGCTCAGAAGCAGGAGGCTGGGGGGAGGCTCAGCTGTACCTGCAGGGCTGTTCCCTTCCCACAGAGTGCACAGAGCAGCCTCACCAAAGGCACCCCCACCCAGGGCTGCTGGAGACACCGACCCCCATCCAGCTGAGAAATCCAGGTGGAAAAGATGGAAAACTGGCAGAGGAGGATGATCCATCCTTGCCCTGAGTGCAGCTGCAAATTGGCACTGCTGGAAATGGGATGGGCTCCAAGTCAGTCCCAGAAATGGGGACTTGCTGATTTTCACCTGTTGTAAGGAACAGAGCTCCCTCTCTTTTCCAAATGTAATTCTGCCCCTGCTGAACTAGCTGACCACCTTTTAATTATCAGGTAATTCTGCCTTTCCATGGAGAGGGCTGAGGTGCTTTGGCTGCTGTTTTATCATGCCTGGAGCAGAGGTATTTAATGGACTTCCAGCTGCCCTTCATCCCTGCAGGAGCTCACACAGGATACCTGACTTTAGAGGAGACCTGTCAAATCATCAGTCAGGAATTCCTGTTTCTTATAAGACTTGCTTAACAAAACCCAGGCAAATTCAGTAGCTTCCCTGAGGAATGTGAATTACAAAAAGAAGATAAAATAATAAATACAAATTTTATTCATGAGATATGATGGAAACTGCTATGCAAGATGCAAATGGGGGATTGCTGAGCCCACACAGGACAAAACCAGTAACAAGGATGGAGTGGCTCTTGTGGATCTATATGGGGGAGTGTGTGTGTGTCTACAAATAAAAGGATAAAATAGTAAAATAAATATTAACAGATTGTGAGTAGTGCTCACTTCAGTCAGCCACCACTGGGGAGGAAGGCAGGTACCACCTTGTGTCCAGTCTCACCTTGGCACACGCTGACAGCTCACCTTCGTTAATTCTTGGAAGGAAGCTCGTTAATTGTGTATTGCTTTTGGTTCAGCATTATGTGCTGCTCTTGGCTCAAACAGCCAAAATAAATGTTCCCAGGATCTGGCTCACATGCTTCACTTATCTGTCAATACTGTGCACTGGCTGCTCTGGAAGATTTCACTGAGATGTATTTTTCTTACACTGGTTAAGTGCCAGTAATTTAGAGAAATGTCAGTTCTTGTTGTAAGTGATGTATCAGATATGGTCAGGAATGATTATTGTTCTTTTTTTTTTTAAAGGAGCTCTCTCATTGCTGTTCCCACACTTCAGAGATACAATCAATAAAAAACTGGGAGAGGAGGGGGGTTTGCAGCTCTTAGTACAAAAAGTCATTTTTTTCTGCAAGGGAATGTTGCAGGATGTCTGCTACATACATTTCCATATAGAGTCAAGATTCTCACAACAGTTAAGGATAGGAGAAAATATTTGAGTAAGGCCTGGGTTCATGCAGATACCCAGTTCATATGGTGAAAAAAGTATTCTATCATTTCTATCAATTTTCTCAGAAAAAATGTTCCTTTATTTTGGCTCATTTCCCCTTATTGTAGATTTAGCTAATTTTCCCTTATTTTAGGTAATATTCCCTTATTTTGGTAGTACAATAGTAGTGACCATGAATGCTAAATCATTTTCCATTTGTACTGTGAGCAGTGAATGCACATCCCAAAATGAAACATACTAAAGCTTTAAGACTGTCTTAACATTTTTATAGTCCAAAATATGTGAATTTCCCTTTGAATTTTGTTGCTTCCATGTCTGTAGCAACCATTTTTGTCAGGAATTATTCCTAGCAACTCATTGAATTTTCTTCGAAAGGTCATCTACAGAGCTGAGGTAACTAGAACCTTGAAATGAGAGAATTTAATGTTATTTTTAGAAAAGCCAAATAAAAAATGGATTTATTTTTATTTTACTTAAACTCTGATAATATGAATTCTGTTCATGGTTAAAACTGAATACTGTGTAATATAAATGTGCACCACAATAATCAAGTATTCTATATTCACACAGAGACATTTCTGTAATGTCCATGTCTCAGTATCTCAGGATTAATTAGTGTTTACCTTCTCCTGCCAATAGGGGCTTGCAGGTGGAACTTGTTTCTTTTTTGGGAGACACAGTGGTTCGAGTGTAAGTATAGATCACTAGAGGAGTACATGTGTGGTGAAACAAAAACAAGCTTGAAATGACTTCTAGAAGCAAAACCTGGGTCATTTTCAGATGCCCTCAGTCTGTGTTTTTCTTGTGCAGAAAGTCACTGTCCTGTTCAGTGTCTTAATAAAGCTGTCTGTGGTTCTATTCTAAGTGTTTCAGTAGTTTAAACCACATGGTGAAAAGGTCAGTTGATTTTTAGAAGCATCACTGGGAACATGACTTACAGAAGCATAAAGAAAAGCTGAAACGTGAAAAAAAAAAATATCTGGGGCTTTTTTTGGAGGCAGACTTTGTCATTCTGTGGGTGCTGAGTATTTGAAAAAGAGCAGTGCTAAGCTGTGTCATGTGCTCTCCTCAGGGTGTTATCTCAAATGAGAGGCATCTGTGGCTTGGATCTTGATGGTGGGGGTTTTTTCATTATTTTAAAGCTCATAACTTTAATTTTTATTGAAATTAATCAAGCATTACTGCAGGCATTGAAATATGGGTCTTTCCTGCACATGTGAGCTGGTGTGGTGTGAATACAGGTTATGTGCTTGAAAATATTTTGTATTTCTTGCAATCCATTCAGAAAAAACGTAAAGATTGCCTTTTCCTTTCCATATGACCCCGTTGAAACGATGGCAAGCTGTCAATTTGCCAAAACAATTCTGCATTTGCTGCACTGGGCTGAAAAAGTAGGTGCAGATGAATTGAGGAAATCAATCCCTCAGTCAGCCTGGCAAAACTTGCTCCAGTGTGTGATAATGTGTGTTCCTGTACCCAGAAACTTTTATTGGAGTTGTACTTGATGTGAGGGCCACAAACATTCTGAAATGGTAAAAATGTCATCCTTCTGCTCTTGGTGAGTCCCTTGCAAGGGGTAGGGCTTGTCCCTGTAATCTGGAGGTAAAATGGAAAGAAGAGGTAAAAAAGGAACCAGAGAACCTTGATCAGCTGATGCTTTGTGAGTCCCCTGCACTACCTGCTGCTTTGGGTTTCTACTGAACCATCTTTATTTAGCAAAGAAAAAAGCAACAAAAACCCCCAAAACCCACCAACCAAAAAACACACCAAAAAAAAAGCCCCACACCACCAAAACCAAAAATTAAACCTGTGTTATAAATTAGTTGAAAGATGAATCCCTCCCAATCTTTCTTGTCCATGAGTTTTGTCCAAGATCCCTATTTCTGTGTTTATTTTTATGAGACTCTTGTTGAAATAAATTTTAAAATGGTTCAGCATCTGCCACTTCCTTACCCTTTGGGGACAGTGAATGAAAATAGTTTTCAGAAACCACTTCTTCTCTGAAGCTGTGTGGAGGTGATATTTTCTAATAGGGTATGTACAGTTGGAAAAGGGATAGTCCCTAGGTGCTGTGTTTATGTCCTGTGGGCTCCTAGAGGGCACTAATACCATCAAATTTCATGGTTTGCTCTGTCTGTAGCACATAATTCCATAGTTATCCATTACTCAGCCACTGCTGGCCAGCCAAGCTCTTGGTTATGGCTGGTCCAAGAGCAAACCTTTTATTTCTTTTGCGAACATCATTTAAAAAAATAAAAAAAGTAAAAATTGGCCCCTCTTTTCCAAGGGAAGCCATTAGCAGCTCTGTCAGTAGAGCAGCACAGGAGGAGTCCAAACACAGGAAGAGTTCAGGGGAGGCTGGGGGCAGTAGCAAGGAGCAGGATGCAATGCTTCAGTGGGAGGGTTTGGTTTGCATTAGTACTTCTGACCAGGGCCACCAAACAACGAGGTTTATTTTAACAACATGAAAATAAACGAACCTGATTTCATCAGAAACGTTTTTGTAATAGGTCACTGACCCACAAGAACTCATGGAAAAACAAATTTGGGTCTCATTTATGCAGACAAGAGGTTCTGTAACCACAGGATTCTTGAGCTTCCGAAAGCAGTGGTTACAAAGCAAGTGGAATAAGGACACTTCCACTGCAGTGTAGCCACAACTCAGCTGGAATAGCTGATCAGCACTGGACATTACATCAGAGCTTTTAAACATTATTCTTTTCTGTGGCTTGTTTGTTTGATTTTAGCAGGTTTTTTATATACTTGAAGATTTATGAGGATATTTGCTTAAGCAAAACACTTAAGGATTTAGCTGTCATTTCTTCCAGATCTGTAAGGAAATGCTTAAGTGTCTGTTACTGTTGGGTAAGAACTGCTGCAGCAGTGGTCTGGAATTATTTGGGTGAACTTTATTTAGTTTAAATAATTTCATGAAAAGGGTTTTGCTTCTTTGAGCTTCCTCATATTAGATGGATTATGCTGCTTGCCATCCCAGAAATACCATAAGTGTTGGCTGAATTTCATGCTGTTGAGCACAGCAATCCTTAAATAATCTTGCTCCTGAATGAAAGGATGATGAATTCAAAGCACTTAACCTCCTTTTGTTCTTGGAGAATACACGAATATGTAGGTCTTGAAGTCTCTCTGCCATGGATCAGATCAGTACAGTCTTGACTTTGCTTTTCCTGTGGCTCAGCTCCATTTTAGCTGTGTCTCTTGAACTGGAGCTCCCCTCAAGCTGCACCTTCCTTCCACATGGAACAGAACAAAGCAATGCATTTTGGTTTATATTTAACTTCATGTGAGGGTCATGCTCTCAGTTCCTTGGAGATAATATCTTCTCTGGATCTTTCTGCTTGTGTGAAGGTGTTCTAGTATGAGGATCCCCCAAAAAAGGAGAGGATTTTAGGGTTCATGCAGATGTTATGGATGTTCTGTATACATTTTCATACTTGTGTTTGGTAACTCTGAGTGGAATAGATGTCCTGTAGTGTATCAGGAATACAGGAGAGAAATGGGTGCTGCTGGATACTGGAACACTTCAGGGCAGCTGAGCCTGCATTTGAAAACCTTCTGGGAAAGCAGAAGTGGATCAGAATAATTATCACAGAAATTGGGTGCTCTCAGCTTTTAGACAAGGTGGATTTTGTGGCTGGTTGCCCTTGTGGCTTCCTCAGGAGATGATGTCCTTTGGCTGAGCTGTGATAGGGAATTCCCACAGAGCAGCTGAGCTGTTTCTGTTTGATCTGTTTGAATAGGGCAGCACCTTACTGGTATTGGCTTTTGGTTGTCAGGTTGGACTCAGGTGTGCAGTGTGCTCTTTATCATTTCCTTATAGTCATTCCATTGGCTTGGGAGGATGGCCTCTTTCTGTAAGCATCCAGTTTGATTTCAGCAGGAGATGATCCTGCAAGTCTTCCTTTTTTCCTGGTTCTGCTTGGCACAGATCCCTGGGAGAAGGAGCACCACAGTGCCCTGAGCATTCCTTACTATATATGGATGGTGTGGGGAGCAGGGCTGGTGTTGCCTTATTCAAACAGGACTGGGGTTCTGTTTCTTCTGCTAAAAATTACAATAATAGTTGTACTTAGAAGTTTTCCTGCTAATTGTTCACAGCAATTTCTGACTTCTGGAAATAATATTTATATAAACTTTTAAGGCTTGTCAACAGGGGCAGCATGGCTTAGAGATGTGAGCACTAAAATTTACTTTTTCCTTTCTTCATAAGCTTTCAGCCCTGACCTGGAGAGAATACTCACTGGTGTAAAAATATGGTTTAGTCATGTCTGTATTACTGTCTTTACAAAAATTGATGAAATATGAAAAGTTACAGGCATTTAGGGGTACTCCAGTAGATGGTGTTCCTTAGATTATGTTCCTGATCCTTTCACCCTAGTCAGTGGAGTAATGAAAAATTAACCCTGTTTTTATCATTCTCTATGGGTATTTTGAAGTTACAAAGTGTGAGTTCCTAATTTTTTCAGATTTGAAGGAGAACTTTCCAAAAGCTTTTCAGAAGCTGAGAAGCAGCTTCAGCTGAGACCATCTCTGCCTAAGGGTTTACAGATCAAGCTTTGTTGGTTTCTTTGGGTGATAGTTAAAATAAATTGTTTATTTTTGTACATTAAAGTCTTCTGCAGACAGGTATCAGCTCCTATACTGCATGTAATTCAGTAGTTCTGTAGACTTGTTACTCTGTTAAGAGACTGGGCATACACCTCTGCTTGTCTCTTCTGGATTGAAAGGATTTTCTTGCTGTTGTCATCTATAAACACTCTGACAGTTAAGAGTCTCTATTCTCATCTTCACTTAGGTTGGTGCTAAGGTTTCTGTCCATTTCTGTATCACTTTAGGGCATTGATTGCAGGTTTTTATGATCATGGGAAAGTAATTAGGGCATTTTTGTTTTTTCATGTTGGTTTTGGGAAAATGTTGAAATTTAAACCTGCTCCTCCTGCTTCCCTTGCCAGTGTTACTCGTTTGTTCCCAGCCAGAGACCATCTGTGTAGTTCTGTCCCCCATCCTAATGTCAGATATTTTCTTATGAGGAGATACTTATGAAAAATAAAAGATGGATTTTAATATTGAAAGCTCTGAAGTGTTACAGAGCCACAGTTCCTGTGCTGCTGAAATGCACAGACATGTACTCTGCACTTCGGAGAGAGGGGAGATAATCTTCCTCAGTGTAATGAGAAGTTGGTAATAAAGGTTATTACTTGTGACAGCTTTGAAAATGTGAACCAGGACCACCCAGCCTGCTCAGTTTGTAATAAGGGATCTCAAAGTTATAGCTCCTATAAACAGTTTTCCTTCAAAAAATGGTCCCTTAGCAACTTGCAGTGGTATCTCTCCCAGATTTTTGTAAAAGATTCTGAAATAACACATCACGTGGATAAAGAAGTTCATTTATCCCACACCATAATCCTGTAATATGGTTGTTCTGGGCTCCCTCATAGTGCCCTTATTGAAATTCCATTATAGATCGTCTGGCTTTATTTCCTAGGGCAGTAATATAAAGAGGTGATGACAGAAAGTAATGGATAAGGTTGACTTTTCTTTTACTGGGTGCTGCATCTTGACTGTTTTTCCTTACAAAGAGGAAGTGATACAGAGCAAAGGAGAAGTTCCATTAATGATCACAATGGATTTCTTGACTCTAATAGGATTTTCTGGTGAAACCATTGCAGGCAATTGGCTGTGCTCCTGTTCCTGCTTCCCAAGCCAGTGCTTCAAAGAAAAACTGAGTTACTCCTTTGAGTTCAGTAACTCTTGTCTTTCTGTTTGAGTCTTTTATGCATTAAGTCATTTTTATTGCCTATTGGTTCTGCCCAAGCTTGTGATGTAACCACTTCTTCCTTAGAGTAACTTGCAGGAATCCTTTCAGCTGCATTGTGTTCCTGAGCCACATCTCCAAGGACGATGCCATAGAGCTCTTGACAGCAAAGGAGAAAGAGGGACTTTGGTTACTGCCAAAAGGGAGACCCAGATGTTCTGAGTGTGAAATAAAATAAATGGCCAAGCTGGGGAGTGAACCCAAAGTTACTTGGGTAATTTCTGAATATTAAAGGCTGAAATAGCTGGACTGCTCCTTTAAAGCTACCCATTTAACATCTTTAAAAGCACTGTAGTTTTGATTTTTCTGTTGGAGAATGAATTGTGTAACAGGCAGAAATGTGAATATGGATGTTAAACTTGAAAGTTGTTGAACTTGTGTGGAAAGGAACTGAGTGCTACTTATTTCATGAAAAATATGAAGTGCTTTGATTTGGGTCAAAGCTGGCAATGCTCAGTAGAAATGCAGACAGGATTTGAAGGCTGAGGGGTATCACACATTTATGGGGTTAAAAACAGATAATTGCTCTATTTGGAAACAATAATAAAACTGTCAGGTTTAAGTCTGAGCCTGTGTATCAGCTTAAACTTCTGGGTGGAATGTGTTCAGTAATATTAGTCAATGTAGCACTGCAAGATATTTAAAATTAAAACCAAAAATATGCAGAATATATTTTTGCTGTGAAATTATCTAGCAGAGCCAGGTCCCTTGCTTTTTTCCTCCACAGCCATGTAAATTTGGTGTTGCTGCTCAGGCCTTGAATATTTGCAGTTTGGCTGAGTAACTGATAGTATGGTATTAAAAATTTTCAAGCCGACTCAGTGGCATTATGAGAAATCAAATTGCATTGAAAAACTGCACAGTTTGCCAAGTTTGAATAAATAATGCTTGCATTGCTTTTACATTGGGCTTTCATATTGATTCCATAGTCCATGGGAAGCAGGCAAGTCCTCTTTGAAGGGACTTTGAGGGAGGAGATTTCTCACTGAAAAGGGAGTTTGGGTTTTCTCTGATTTGTTTCTTACTCAGACTAAAACTGTCCTGCAGCTGTGAGAAGAAAGCATGAAGCTGAAAATGCTCTGCCCACAATTATATTTGGGTTGATCTGTTAATGCTGCTTCTCAGACCCTCTCCTTGTACACCTTGTATATAAATGAATGAGCTGTCAAAGGTTGTGATTGCACAAGCTTTTGCATATTATCCAAATTAATTGTATAAGAAATGCTCAAGTTTAATACTTTAGATGCCCCTTTTACCTGTTTATTGGATTTCTGAACCTTCCAAAGCCTTGCCCTGGTGATAATAGCCCTGAGAAGGAAGGGATGTTCTGCATGTGAGAGGTGTAACCCTGCAGGACTGTTGGAATGTCTTCTCCTTCAATTTGCAGTAGCAAAGAATCTGGTTTGGATTCTTTTTGCAAAAAGATTAAAATAGCTGCAAGTTGAGCAATATTCTAGTTCTGCTTCCATATGCATTTTGTTCTTTTCCATCTATGCTGATCATTCCTTCAGTAGAGATTAAATTTAGCTCCTCTTTGCTCTTATTGTGAGTGGAGCTCCAGGAGACAACAGAACCAGAACTGGGTGTGACCCATCCAATGGTGTGAGCATGAGGGATGCAGCTGAAATCAGAAAGTTTCTCCTCCAGGAAGAGATGACCTCTGCCTTAAGAACAAATTGGAAATTTTCCTACCAATATTGAGGGTTTTTTTTACACACCTAGAAGTTACCCAGAAGAAAAAAGCAAAATTATAATTAATATTAAAATAACCTTTGTAAAGTGTAGGTCTTTTGCTCCGTTTGTGTCAGAGAATGATTCTGATGAACATCTTCAGTTTTCCTCTAGTCTGCTAGCACTGCTTCTTTCCAGGGTTCAATGGTTGTTTTTTGATCTGTGTTTTAATAATCAGGGGAATCTTAATAGTTAAGTTTCTCTCCTATCCCAGCTTCAGACAGAGGAAGGAATATGATTAGCCTGGTTGGAGCCAGGAAGGCAGGAATTTCACAGTTAATAACTTCTCCATTGTTTTTTTAAGGGCCCTTGATATTCTGTGATTGACACAGAGGTTGTTTCCCTCTCCCCCTTTGCCTTCAGGACACAGGAACCCCCAGTTGGGCAGCAGGGCAGAAACTGGTGCTTGTTTATATATATGAGCAAAATGTTTTTGGGAGGTGAGAGGAAGTGTTTGTCCTGTGTTGGAACAGTGTGTTTGATGCTGTGTGGGGCTGCTCTAAAGAAAACATAATGAACCAGAGGGCAGCAGGGTATGTATGGACTTAGAAGGGTCACAAATTCTATTAGTCTGCATTTTAGGCCATTTGAGTTATAAAGAAAGAAAATGCAGTTTGTAACATGATAAAGCTGTGAATTACAGACATTTATGTACTCATTTTATATGAGAATAGAAGTCAACATTTAGTATGAAGAATTAGTAAGAACTATTAAGAATGTGTCAGTGATATACAATAATTTCAGAGGCAGCAATATTTGACTTTTGCACCGAATTCCTGCAGACAGAAGAATGAGCTTTTAGCTTTTATCCTTTGCAGCTCCCTAAACATCTTTCAGCAGAATCAGGGTGAATCTGAGCCTGGTGGGAGAGCAGTGTCCTGGTGGGGTGGGCTCCATGCATGCCCTGGAGCTCCTGGAGACCCTTGGCCTGCACATCCAGGACTTTGTGTGCCCTTGGTGCCTGGACAACTCTTTTGGGTCACTTTTGGGGACCTGAGGAGCAGGCTAACAAAACAGAATATGCCAAGTTCTGTCTCCTGTGCATGGCAGGGGTTAAAGGAGTCTGGGAGATGGAGGGAGCTGCAGTGTGTGGGGATTGTTGACTGCACAGCCAGCATGTGTCTAATCAGAGTTAATAAATTTGACTCGATGCAGGTATTGCCAGAGCTGATATGACTCCTGGAGAGCCTCTCTGCACAGTTCTTCAGCTTCCAGGAGGCTTTATTAGTCTGGGCTCCATGCTGTGCACATCCAGAGCTGCTTCTGATCCAGCGCTGGAGCTGATCTGTTCGTGGCATTGGATGATTATGCATCATTCTGCCCTGTGCTCCGAATTCCCGGAATACTTTGCAGGTCTTATTAGCTGTAAAGCATCCAGTTCAGAATACACTGGAGGCTGAGCAGCTGCATTCCCATCCAGCAGTCCCAGCTCAAATAATGTGGACCAGATCTTGCCTGGCTCAGTGCCCCAGATCCCTCCCCGTCCCTGGGTGTACCTGGCTGCAGGGCTGGTGTGTTCCCAGCCTGAGGGAAGAGCCCAATTCCAAGGGTTTCTTTTTGTGCTGCATCCCAGGTGGCGTTCCCAGGGGGAGCAGTCCCAGGGATTCAGTTTGATGATATTTTTTTTAAACTTGTAGTCTACTGTTCAGATTCACAAAGCTGACCTGTCATTCCTCCATGATGTAGCCACTTAAAACTGCAAAACTGGCTTGGATTTAAAGTCATTTTCCAGGTATATCCTGCTGTTATTTCTATTTTAAGTCACTAATTTAAAATCAGGACTATCTATATTTGTCAATAAAGTACAGTCCCAGGAACAATGTCCAGAAAATAATTTTACAAGATTCTGACTTTTTTTGTTTATGAACTACTTTTATTTCACTGTTATGTGGCTTCACCATTTTGTTATAAAATCCAAAGTACTGCTGTAATTAAAATTGGAGAGCTGTCAGGAGTAAGATTCATGCAGTAATGGGATGGTAATGGGTCTAGGCAGGCATGTGGGAAGGGGCTGCAGCCCAGCAGATCCCTGAGTGTGCCCAGCCTGTGCTCTGCACCTCTCCTGAGCCACAGCTCCATCCCTGGGCTGGCATTCCTCACCTTTGCTTCACCTTGCCCTGGAAGTTTCCCTCTCTGGCCTAGAACTGATACTGATAGGTGGGGATAAACTTCAGCTCTTGTCAAATGATGTGTTAGGAACTCTTCCACTGCATCTCATCCATGTTTGGCACTTCTTTGTCAAACCAGAGGAAACAGTGCTTATAAATGACCATTCAGAACATTTGGTCTTTTCATTAAATAATCTTTAAACACGTCTCTGTCTCTTTTTTTTGGAATTTAAAAACATCCTGTCTGGTACTTTGATACTTCTGTATTGAGGACTTTCTTAATGTTCTTTCTCTCAAGCCCAGGAAGAGAAACAAGAGGTGTAATTGGGATTTTTTTCCTAGGTTAGTGGTGACTTTCTGGCACATAATAAATATGAGCATGTTAAATGTGTCCTACATCAAGAATGTCTAAGTTTCTACGAGGTGATCTAGTCTTATATTTCAGTAGGTATTGCAGTAGAAGTTATAATACAGTAGGTGATGCTCCACAGAAACAACCCCCTGTTCATTTCCTTAGTTCCCCTGAGAATCAAACTATGAATAAAATTACTTCTGGTGGAAGTTTAAACTTGAAATAAACCTTAGGAAGTGGTGGAGGGTTTGGAGAGTCCCATAGCTTGTAAAAAGACATGGATGGACACTTGTCTTCAAGTGTTTGGTGCTACATTAATTTGCTTTATCAATTAGTGACATAACCTGGCATTAGAGAGCTGCAAGCTCTGGTTTGTGGCAGAAATAAATCTCACCTGAAGCTTCTGGAGGATGGAATCTATGCAGGAGCACTGACCACTAGTGCTGGGGGAGTTTGAAAATCAAGTTTACAGAAGTTAAAGCAAGGGCAGAATTTCACTGAGTTCTTGGCCTTGATACACAAATTCAGTTTGCTCTCCTCTGCAGCGTGAAAAGAATTTCACTTATAACAATATCATACTGAAAATATTAAGTACATTTAGACCCGTACAAAATGTTTAGTGCCTAGTGAAGAGCAGGTCACAGTGTGAACTTTGCAAGGGTCCTTGTGTGGATGTCACTTCATATAATGTTTGAAAGAAAATCAAGATGGAGGGAACTTCAGGTTGAGATGTTAAAATGCTTGGGAGAGTTAAAAAGGGCAGCTTCAAACTTGGTCCTTTTACTACCACAGGTAGGAGAGTGTTGGCCCATACAAATAATAGGAAATAATTTAAGATGTTCCATCTTCTGGATGAATTTGATAGTAAATTAGAGAAAAAATCTTGATGTTAGGTTTCCCCCCCTCTGGGTTGTGTCACTGGAAGTTGTAAATGTTTGACTTCTCAGGTTGAAGCTTGCTAACCTGGAAATATGATTTCTTGTTAGTACATATATTTTCTTGTCTGCCTGTTTGTGTGAAACCTCCTGTTCTAGAAACTTAATCTGATTTTGGGTAGTTTCTTTGGTTTAAACAATAAGCATGAACTCAGCATTTATGAAATCCTTGCAAGTAGAGAAAAGGATATTCTTCAAATATATTCCTGGGATGTTGCTTTGAGATGAGTCAGATGACTTTGGGTTGGCAGTGTGTAATTATGTGTACATTGTGAGATGTGAAATGATAATCAGACAGGAATAAACATTTGACACTCTGTGTAATAGATGCATTTCACTGGCACTCTTGCATTTTGGGTGATAAATAAGTTGATTTTGTTCAGTGTTTCTCAATGACTAGTGGTGGCCTTGGTGAAGGAGGATGGATGAGGAGTGCTAACCCCTGAATAAGTAATTTTTTTTGTTCTATTTCATCCTGTTATTCTAAAAGATAAACATGATTAACTGAAATAATGACTTTGATGAGGGCTAAGTAGCACATTGCCATCAACCTTGAATTAAATAAGATTGTTTACTTAGGTATAAAATTGTGAAATGTCACGTGGATGTAAGAGAATCCAGTTTAAATTCTTCCCGTGTGTTTTCTCAAATGCAAGGCTAGTATCTCTCATATTCTTTAGAAGTTCATTTGCTGTTTTGTTCATTTATCTCAAAAATGCCATTGAGTAGTTGTTAAAAGCCACAGGAAATAACTTCAGCAGATAGAAATATTGGTTCTCATGTGGTGTGTGTAATGCACAGTGCTCAGGCTCTGTGGGCCTGCAGACACAGCCTTTGATCCGTTCTAGGTGTCAGAAAGAGAAGTTAAAATTCCCCTCTCCTCCATCACCCCTTTATCTTCCAAGACATGTTCATATGGTGGCCATGTGAAAACTCTGCCATTTGAAACCCCACAATGTTAGTTTGATCTCAGGAAGGCCTTTCAGTTCCAAAATGTCTTCAATTCTGATAGTAAAATTACTCAGCATGCAAGAAAACTGGAAAGCAGATATGGGGTGCTAAGTACAGTGGGTTTATAAAAGTTCCAGGTGTCTTTGGAGATCAAAACTTCAGCAAAAATAGATCTGCTATCAAAGTTAACCTGGAAGGTGGATTGGGAACAAAGGGGGCACAAAGACAGGCTGGTATGTGAATTTACAGAACAGCTCAGCTTCCCCTTTATGCAGGGGGGTTGTTTGTAAGGTCAGCCCATACAAATAGCATTCATTAGGACTGTGGGAACAGGTGACTGTCTTCATTGAAAAAGAATTGAAGAGCAAGAGTGTGTCTTCCAAGCAGAACTGCTTTTAGATTTTGCAGAGCTGTCACACGTTTTATGGAGAGGAGGCTCGTGCTTTTTATAGTTACAGGGCTGGAATAGCTTGGAATGGTTGTTTTCTAAAAACTGGCAAGTTGTCACCAGAGTAAAACTCATGTAGTGAGTGAGTAAAAGGGACTAATATATAAACACTAATCTGTTCTCTAAAATGTTCCTGGAAGAATCTTCAGGATTAATATTCTATTTCAAATCACCATGTAGTCATCTGGTTACCCATATGTTCATATTTTCTACAACAGTGCTCAGGTTTTCCAAGTGAAGTTTCAAGAAAATCTAAAAGAAATTATGTATACTACAGGAATAATGGCTAATCTGGGAATAATTTTGGTTGGTCAAGTTACTGAATTTACTGTGCCTACATTTTTTGAAGGAGAATGAAAATCTAGATTCCTGCCAGTAGCTGTTCCTGAAGCAGAGTGAGCTGAGTGTATGATTCTTAGTAGGCATCCACAGGAAAATTTAGAAGTTATGTTTGTGTGCTCATCCCTGTTAAAACTTTGTGGTGCCTGTCCCTCGACTCCCCACCTTGTGGATGTGGGCAGGTGCTCTACAAATGACACAGTCTGGCTCCTGTATGAATAAAATGCACAAAGCATCCAATGGCAAGTTCACAGCATGAGGTTTAGTGCAATGGGAACTTCATGTGTTTATGTATAATAGAATAAACTTTGTCAAGTGGAAGATAATCTAATCTATTTTTTTTTTATTCTCATTGTAACTGTTTAGGCGTCTGAACAAGAATAAATTGCAAGTTCTTCCCGAGCTGCTTTTCCAGAACACACAGAAGTTAACTAGGCTGTAAGTATAATCTGATTTATTTTTCTGTGGTGTGTTTCTATTTTATGTTCCTTATTGTGCAGATTCACGTGTTGTGTTTTGACTGTGGCGAGAGGTTTAATTTTTGTGATATTAAACTGCCAGTTAGTGAGGGTTTTTTAGGGGATGTGTTATGTTTGCTTGTGTGTAGCTGTAATTTGGTAGAGCATAAATACCAGAGGGAAGAGAAACCACAAAATTTTTCTGTTCCTCGTGTATTCACCAGGATGACGTCAAGGTGATTTGTTTTGAACTCTCTCTGTAGAGCTACAGAAACCATGGAAAGTGTCAGGTTCATGTATCTGGTTCAGGCTAGATGTCCACAAAAGGAGAGTGCCTATACTTGTTTTAAAATAATGGAGGTAGTTACAAATTCTTTAGTTTGGAAAATGATCTTTTCAAGTAAGTCAAGGCTTTGCCAGATAGACCAGCAAAGTTATGGCTCCTGCCTGGCCAGGCAGAAAGAGGAGGAATTATGGAGAGGTAAACGATTTTTTTCCTTGAAATATAAAAACTGTGCTATAAAATGTTTAGATGGCATCAGGGCCCATTTCATCAGCAAGAGAACTTGGCTTTTTTTTTTTTTTTTGTGAGAGGAGGAAGAGAGTGGTGTTAGAACAATAACTGGATGATTTCTAAAATAGATACATTTTTAAAAAGTGCACAAGAATAAAATTAATGAGCAGGTGTCTGCGTAGTTACTATCAAAAAAAGAGTCATCTGCCTTTTTAAAGGAGTAGTCACAAACTGTTTGAAATAATTTTTTGGATTGTGCCAAAGTTAAACTCATGATCCAGACTGGCTTTTTGAAATTTGGTAAAGCTGTTCTTTTAATGCTTGAGTTTGTTTATGGAATATCAGACACTAAGACTTGTAATTTGGTTAGTGGAATTGTGAAGTTGTTACAGGATGGGTGAAAAAGTTCTCCATTCATGTGGAGTTTTTATAATTGTTTTAATGCATTAATGTGCAATCAAACAAACCATTTAGACAGTACAGTAAATTTTTCTTCCCATGGAAATACGAATCACATGGTGATAGTGCAGATTAATTTTGGAATCAGATAACTTTAAAAAAGGAGAATTTTGGTTTATGTTGAAAGAGGCAATCTGAAGAGTGCTGTGCAACAAGTGATATTGGTAATTTGGAGAAATTCTCCAACGAACTTCTGGTGTTGTCCAAACTTGCTCATGAAAAACTGTACAAGTCACTGCCACAATTCTGCAGATGTATGAAAATAAAAAAATATAAGCCTTAACCATCTTTCAGTCTTAAAATCTGCTTGGAGGAATCTTTGTTGGACTTGTTTTTTGTCATGACTTTTGAATTCATTAAGATATATATATTTGCTGAATGGATTGCTTGAGCTGAACAATTTGGTTGCATTTCCTTATGTTCTTTGCATGGTTTTGAAATTTTGCATCTTGCAACTCTGCTTGAGTATAAAGTGTGAGCTGGGACATAGTTGCAGACACCTTTCTCTGGTCTCTGGAAGGTGCCAGCTGTATTTATTTGTTAGAAGAGTTGCTTTAGGTGGGTTGGTTGTCTGAGGATATGATGCTGATTTCAAGAGAAAAGCTTTTATAGAGTTCACCTGGATCTCAACAAATTCCAGATTAACATGTTGAAAATTGCTCTGTGAGTGGTCTCATTGTACCTGGATATCATGGGAAGAGCTCTCTGGTAATTTGTGGTTTCAGAGGAATGCTGTGTGTGTTGATAACTTGTGTGCATCTGTCCTCAGGAACCAAAGAATTGAAGTGAAAGTAGCTGAGGCTCTTCAGCACCACCGAGTGTGTTTTTCAATAGGTCCTGTAATCATGATACATTATAGCCCTTAACAGCGAGGGCAGTAATTTTGCTTTTAGAATATAAAGATTGTAATAAAGTTCCATAGAATGGAATGATTAATCTGAATGCTGTGTAATGCCTCCCAACGGATGCTGTCAGAACATTTGTCTTTATTCACTGACATTCATTCAGTCTTGCTTACTGTTGAGCAGTGCATTAGATAGATCACTTCAGCACTGTTTGTCAGAAGAAACTCGCTTTTTCTTTTGAAGATACGAGTGTTATATAAATAGAGTGTGTATTATAAGCAAATAAATCCTAGCTCAAGTGAACTGTTACAGTTCCAAGTGTAGTTTGGTTGCGTGTTTTTCTGTCGTGGGATAAGAGTGAAAAATTTACTTCCTACTAGAATCTGTAAAAACACACACACACATATATATGGTTGCTCTCTGTTGTTTCATGGTGCTGTGTTGGTCCCACTGCTGGTAGATTCAGAGCTGTTCTCTCTGGCTTGTCTGGATCCAGCATTCCCCTCTGCTCTCAGATGTTGAGTGGAGGGGCAGTGGTGCCTGCATTCCTCCCTGCAGCTGCTCTCACCCAGCCTCTCCAGAAGAAAGCAGAGCTGAGAAAGTGATGAAAGGGCATAAAAGCAGTGAAACAAAAATCGGGAAGAGAGGCTGATGCAGGGGTGAGGTAGATTCTGTGGAATTTACGAGGAGTGAATTTAAATGAACATTAAAAAGTGTAGATAGTGCTGGTCTTAGTTTTAATTTTCCATGGTACAGCTATAGTACTTCTGCTGCCATATTTTTCAGCTCTTCACTCTGAGTTACTCAGACGTTACTCCATTATTTTCTTCTTAATAATTGTAATCCTCATAAAGCAGAAAGTCCAAAAGTCGAGTATTTTAACTGTGTACAGTTAAATAAATAAAGTTAAATACAGTTAAATACTGTTAAATACAGTTGCTACAGTTCAAACAATGCAAAATGTTCAAGAACTCGGTGCAGTATGTCCAAATTGTAAGATTTAGTTTTATTCATTGGAACAAGGAGCTCCTAGTCTTGTCCATGGAGGAAATAGAGGTGAATTCTGTGATTCTGAAGCTGCCCTCTCCAGCAGGCATGCAGTGAATGTAACAGTCCATGGCTTTGTTAATGAAGGTACAAGCTCAACTTTTTTTTTAAGATAAAGCAAAATAGAAAGATGATATTCTAAGTTTGGTATCTTGATGAAAGTGTGAAAATTGAGCATGTTTAGTATCATGAGTAAAACGTGGTGGAGATGGAGTGACTGAGCTGCTTAAACATGGAGGAATTTTGTGTGCCTGGAGGGTTTTGGGGAAGACTTGTTAATGTTGCAGGAGTAGTTAAAGGCTGAAAAAGCAGCTGAGGGCTTTTCTCAGTGTTCTGTCAGCCAGGCTGAAACCTGGGACTTGACAGGAGGAACCAGCTTTGGCTGTGTAGATTGGTGTCAGCAGAATCTCTTCAGCCCTGCTGCTGCTGCTGGGAATCAGAATGCAGGGCAGGTTTCATGTTGATGATGTGCTTTAAAGCTGCAGGAAAACCTGGGGGCTCTCGTGCTCAAGGTTTGGGACAGCAGTGCTGTTGTCCCTGGTGGGTTCTGTGTGTGTCACCAGGTCTTGCACAGTGCATTCCCACTCAAATCCACTTTCTGCTGACTACTGAAATTGAATTTGGAATGCTTCTCAGATTATAACTGTGTCCTCAACCCTCACTTCAACTCCAGGTACCTTTGGCTTTTTCTCTGAGCCTCTCCTGAATTCTGAGCTTCAGGATATCCTTGCATCTTTTACAGGGCTTGTTAGGCTGCATTGTCACATCTGGTTGATATTACAAACAGGAATATATATAGTGAAATAAACCTTCAATGGAATATGAGGCATCCCACAAAATGAGTTTCTCATAAGGCTTTGAGCTTCTTCTTCTAGAAAGAGTGGCTTTGAGACTCATGGATTTTATTTGCTTTGGTTTAGATAAGGGTTTTAAGTTTAAGTTGGATGATGAGTGAGGCCTTGATTAGATTCTCTAGTGGAAATGTTTCTCGTTGCTCTATTGCCTTCACTGCCTAGATTTTAAAGCTTCTGAGCTGTTTTATCTGGGATAATTATCCAGTAATTCAAAATGCAGGCACTTTTAATGAGAAAACTGAATCAAGGAAAAATATTTTTAATGAATTGAGAAATAAAAGTATGAAATATCTTTTTTTTAATAGTTGCAGATACTTACTAATATCTATCCATAAAGGAGCAGATATTTTTAATACAGGTGATAAATGCACAGAAAAAGTATAAGAAAATGAAGCATGCAATTTAACAGCTGTAAAACTAGGTTTTGATTCTAAGGCAATTACTTTCTTATATCTGAAACAAGTCATGAAATTTTTCTGCAAAGGTTGTAAGCAAAGATTTGTGCCTGCTGGAATCCTGTTTCCTTTGTGTGCAAAGCTGGTGTATAAAATGATTGTAGTGCATCTGCTTTTCACTAAAAAACAAGTATACTAGGGGGTCCATGAGATACTTATTTATCTTTGAAAACAAAAGGGGAAACAAGCTCATTTCCCCACAAACACCCTGTCATGTAATAATATATTTGTTTCCTTGTTAAAGCCTTTATACCTCAGGCTAGCTGCTAAGTAGCCATGGTAAAGCTCTTTTGTACGTGTGGAAAAAAACCTCTTAGGCTCTAAACTCAAGTCTTGCAGTGAGAATTAATGCCTCTTCCAAATTTATAGCCATGGACCATTTGCTTGGTCTATTTATTTTTAATGAACTGTCTTAGTTGTCACTTGACTGCGCAAACCAGGCTCTGGAAACAGCGATCCTGAAATCTGATACCAGAATATCAGGATAGTGGAAGCATCCATTAGTCTCTGAAATGAATTTGTTTACTTTTTTGAGTAGTATCAGAATCTATATTTTATTCCAAACTGAGTGTCTCAGTGTGGGAGCAGAGCCCTGTGATCCTGAGCTGAGACAATTTGAGTCCATGGCTGGGTGTTCCCAATACCTTCCTGTTTAAATTTTCTAGTCATGGTGTCCCAATATTTTATCACATTCATTTATAGTTATTTCTAAAGTAGGCTGCATTAGCACAAGCAGCAGAATGGAGACATTGTAGATAAGTTATTTGTTTTAATAAAATGGCATTTCTCTCAGTATCAGGAACAGCCACTCTGTAGTGAGTTGCTTGTTGTTGACATGGTGTATTTGTACAAATGTGTGAGATTTGTCAGAGCTGGATCAGTGGGATGCTCTTTTCTTATCCAGTGGAGTATTTTGAAAGTTGATTGATAGATGGGTAAAATAGTGAGTAAGTACTTGCAGCACACAATGCAAATTCTGTGAGTAGCCTTAAAAAGAGGCAATATTCAGTTTTAGCAGGATCACACAACAGCTGAGGTTGTGTGCTGGGCTGGCCCTGGCAGGTCCCCAGCGCTGCTCTGTCCCTGCTCTTCTCAGCAGGGCAGGGAGAGAAGATATAATGCAATGATAATTGTGGGGTGAGATAAGAGCAGGGAGAGATCCATCACCAGTGACTGTCACAGGCAAAACAGACCTGACTTGGGGATATTAACTTTATTGACAATGAAATCATAGTAGGGCAGTGTTTTATTTTTAGAAATTGCTATTTGCCATCTCTTTCCTTGACTTGGTGTCAGTGTGTGTATCTGGTTTTGTGTAAGGAGTTTCCTTGGATAATTCCTGGTAGGAGCAGCTGGAACCATTTAGTTAGTGCTTTACTAAGCTGCCCTTGTTAGACATGGATGTGAAGGTGTTCTCACCTTCCCTGTGGGAGGGACACTGCTGTGCTGCAGGCAGGTGTTGGCCCAGGTGAGCCAGTGCCTCCTGCCTGGCACTGCACAAGTGCAGGGTGTGCCAGATTTTCCCAGTGCCTGCTTTTCCTGTGGAGCTCAGATGTTGATTGCAGCCGGGGGTTTGTTGCACATGGCTGTGATTTGCCCAGGATTTGCTGCTGGAAGCCCTGTGAGCAGTGTCACTTGTAAAACCTCGCCTCCAGCCCCATCCCCAGCCAGCCCAGAGCATCAAACCACGACTCCTGGTCAGATTCTGCCTCTTTCATCTCATGGGTGTCATTAGAAGCTGTGCTTGGAAAAGCAACCAGATCATAAATTTTCTGTGTGTCCTCTTTATTTCTCTGTTTGTTCTCTTTCTAGAAAGAAAGCTCTCCCAGATTGCTGCCTCAGAGCTCCATTATCATTTCCATTAAAGCAGGATCCTGACAATTCAATTGTTGCAGGAGTTTGAGTTACGGTGTTGCCATGACAAAAGAGCACGGGCTTGTAACAGGGTGTTTTTGTGGCTCTATCCACATCCAATAATTGTAGTTTTACTGTGTATAGATCACAGCAGGTCTTTTCAGAAGACAGTAAATAATTACAGTAAGTGTTTGGTGGTCTCTGGGGTGCACTTCTGGCTTGGGAAAGATGTGCATTAGGTCAGGGGCTTGTGCTGCAGATAGCTGGATGACATTTGCACCATTTATCAGGCTGAAGTCATTCTAGATCTTCTTTTGAGCTCTGCTTGTAAATAATATATTTAACCTTTTTTTTTTAATACAAGTACACGCCAATTTTATTTGAAGAGTCTAAGAATCTTCTTCTGCCTAAATTAGTGCAGAAGAATAATAAAAAATATATAATATCTGTAAACTTATTATTTTGAGAGTAGAAAACAAAGGAAAACATGTTGAAAAGCAAGAAGGCTTCCTCTTCAGTGCTGCTTTTTCCCCTGTGTGAAATTGGTGATTTGAAATGATAGTGTGCAGATGTCTTCTTTCCCCTCTTAAGGGAAACAGGCACGACTGGGGAAGAAAGGGTGTTTTTGTGAAAATTGCTGCTGGGTTTTAGTGGCGTCTCCCTTCTAAGGAGGGTTCTACTGCCAACTTCTGTGATCAGGTCATCTTATTACAAAGCTATTTAAGGGAGTTTGTGGCAAAGGATTATACATTTCCAGAAGAAATGCCACACATGCAGATTAAGCATAAGTCTGCTTTGGAAATAAGTTGTTTTACTCTGTTAGCTGAGTAACTACTGCCTTGCATTTCCAATGTTTTTTCCTTTGCTACTTGAAGGGTGACATCTTTCCATTGATATTCAGCTGCAGAAATCAGGAGGCTCCAAAATAGTGGGATTAATTTGCCATTTAATTATTTGGTAGCCTTAACCATGCTGCTGGGTGTCCATTTTCCTGATGTTGGGGTTTTTAAAGCACTCTCAGGTAAATTCTAGTTTCAAATCACATGGCTTGTAGATAGCACATTAAAAATACTGTCAATATACTGTAATTGGCTGCTCAAAGCAATCCTGAACTGAAAAATGCTAACACCAACAGCAGCCTTGTGAGCTTGCTAAGTCCAGTCCCTGATTTTGCATCAACAGAGCCCTTGTAAGTAGTTTCTGCTGCTGCTTAAAATTTCCCTTATTCTTAGTATCAAACAAGGAGTACTGACAAATTCAGTGTGTGCTCTCAATTAGACATTAATTCCCATCAGAGTTCATTCTTTCTGAGGGCATCCTGGAGGTGCTTAGCAAAATGAGGCTTTTCTGAACTTGTGCAGAACCTGCTGCTGCTTTGAGTGAGTCCCAGCAGGGGCAGCTCCGTGGTCAGTCACCACCTGGAGAGCTGCACACGTGGGCTCTGGGTTCTGTGTGTGCTCTGCCAGCTCTGAAATGTGTCCTTATTAACTGCCTTCAACTTCTGTCTTCGGAGTGATGAGTTTAAATGGGGGGAAAAGCAGTGACTCAGCCTCTGGTTACCAGGGCTTTCACATCACTGAGCTGTTATGTCTCAAAACACAACAGTTGTGGGTGGGCATTATTGGCTCGCTGTTTTCTTAGGTTACTCTCCACAATTTGGGCTTTTTTGCTTCTGGGAGCAGCAGTCCAAGTTCTGTAGCTCGCTGAAGTGCTGGTTTCTGGTTCTGGGGTTTGATTTGTGGTGGTGGCAGGGCCAGGGAGCTGCTGCTGGGCTCTGCAGGGTGGATTTGTCTGTGCCACTCACGGCTGCTTTCAGGCTTGACAGAGGATTGAGTGGCTGTGGAGCTTGCAGCTGGAGATTAATTAGGTTATATCACAGGTATATTATTACTGGGGGATCTGACCTGATGGTTTATAGGCAGTTTCTTTTCCGGAAACTGGATAACCTTGGTAGTCTGGGCAGCTCCGAGTCTGTCAGGGTCAGATTTACTGCTTTTGCTTTGTTAATGTGGTTTTTTTTGGCCTTGCCATTAGAGCTAGTCAGCAAATGTCAGCACATCACGGTGTACTTGCACTCAGCATTGCTATATGGATATTGCTTTCCTTGTTTGCAAACTTCCTTTTAATCAATTAGTTATTATGTGAATGTTTTTTGCCTCTCCCCTTCGTCTGTGCTCTGAAAGGAGCTGGAAAATGTTTTCTGAGTGCTCAGTGCTTCTGAGCTGCTGGAGTCTTGTCTGTGGTTAGAATGAGCAGTGGGAAATTCACTTGTAAATTGTCATTACTGCAACTAGGTGACAATGCAGAGTGAATATAACTCTCTCTTCTTTTTGGTGAACAGGAGATTAGAATACATTTGGCATTATTTTCACACTGAGGCAGTTTCCTCACACAAAGCAAATGTAGGAACAGATTGAACTGATGACCCGAAGTGCAGACATCTCATCTACGCAACAGGAAAAATATCATAATGATAATGTAAATATTTCTGCTGCTTTCCATAATAGACTGTCATCCTGAGGCCAAAGATGAGTTTACATTCATTGTCTTGTAAAAGTCCTTTCAAATACTTTGGAAATATGTTGCAGATAACGAGAATTTCTTTTAGTGTGTGTGGATGGTGGAAGTAGGGGACCTGATCATTGGTGCAGAGATACTAATGAGTGTTAAATTACAAGTGCTGCACACGAAGTCTTGATTTTCATCAGTGTCTTTAAAAAGAAAAGGCCATTTCCCATCAGCAGTTTTCTGGCTTCAGCTCTTCTGGTTGTTTCATGGCAGCAGAACCCTGATTTACCTACAGAGATTTATTGCCCAGTCAGAATGCCCCATGAGGAAGGATTTGGTGGGTAAAACAATGCAAGACCAAATGCTTCCTTGTTTTAATTATCATTTGGTTTTCTTCTCGAAACCTGCAATGTGTACAATGGGAAGCTTAAGTCAGGCTGTGTGGAGCTTTTCCATGTGTTTCACAGGGGTAACAGGCCGTGCCTGTTTAAAGTATTTCAGACACTTAAAGGTCTCGAAAATGAAAGCTGCTATTACTTTTAAATGCACTAGGTTTGCTTTTGAAATACAGTCATAAATGATCCAGGATTTCATTTTGAATCCAGCCCCTGCAGTTGGGAGAGCCATGAGATTGTAGCCTGGGGCGTGTGTGTGCCTGTCAGAAGGGTCAGAAGCTGAACCTGGGGATTTGATCTGGAGCCTGACACAGCTCCACATCCCCAGTGCAGACTGCACTGTAAAACTTACAAGGGTAGAAAATATTCATGAAACAAAATTAAAATAACCCGTGCAAGTCATTAAATGTTACGGTGCTAGGAGAATAGATTGGCAAGGGCGGTTTATCATCAGCTTGCTCTCATGACTAAGGCAAGCATGTTGTACAAGGTGTGCCTTTGAACTGCTTTTATTTCTTCACTCAGTGTAACACACTGAAAACAAAAGGTTATGGCACCATGTGTTACACAAAGTCCATGAGCTGATTTTTAATGTTTCCCTTATATAATACTTTGGAACTTAGTGAGATTATTCAAATATACAGTAATTGCCACTGTTGAATATTGAGATTTTCTACAATGAAAATGCAAGTACTATGAGAAAATTGACTGAAGCATATTTGAAATTAAACACCTGCCTTTTGCTTTGCTCTGTTAAACTCCCTGATGGGCTGTTGCTAAAGATATCTGTGAAATGTTTTCTTCAGGAAACAGCTGATATGAATTTACTCCATTCCTATTGATCTATGAAGGAATATTAAGTTTAATGTTTTGAATGGTTTCCGTGCATGGCACAACATCAGTGCTCAGTGAACTGTGAGGGGAAAAATGCTGACAAGAAAAGCTTCTGATATGAAACCAAATATTATGCTTATACAGTTAGTTTCTTTTATTGAGAGAATAATCTTGTATCCCACCACCCAGCAGCAGGAACAGGACTCCCTGTAAGTTCTGATACTCATTCCTGGGTCAGCCCTGCCTTGCTGTCCTCCCTGGGAGTGAGGAGGTTGCTGAGTGCCCTGGGGCATTCAGTCTCTGAGCCCAAGCTGATTTCTTTACAACGAGCATATGCACAAAGGGACTGTATCTTCAAAAGCATTGGGTGGAAATTTTGCTTTTTTCTCCTTGAGTTTGTACTTTCCTGCCCTACTTTTTCCTAGTAATTGCTTAACCCCATACCTTAGAATCCCTTACTGGGAGCAAAGCTGATGGTATATCGGGCTAGATTTTTTAATAGGACTTTTTTTCTGCAGGAGTGGCAGTCTTTGCAGTGTCTTGGTGTTATTTGATCCCTGAACTCGCTGGTATAGGAGGGATTTCACTTACACACCTTCCCTTCCTCGGCTCCAGAGGCCTCATGTTGCTCCTGCTGAATGAGGAGCTGGCCAGGGCTGCCCTGGGAACACCATCCTGGGGCAGTGCACTGCCATTGGGCTGGCTATAAAACCCGAAAATCCGTGTCCTCGGCCGGCTTGGTTGGGAGGACACGATGGCACATGCCCGTGTGAGAGAGGGAATCTCGGTTTTGAGATAGGAAATGCACAGCTGTGGTCCAGAGTGTCCCCTCCTGTGACAGGAGCAGTTATTTGACATTGCTCAGGTGGGCTGCTCGGCTTTGGCTTTCGTTCGTGGAGTGTTTTGATAAAGTGTAATTTACATGCATCAGGAATTACAGGCTCCAGAGGGACCGTGGTATTTTTTTCCTGACAGGACAGAAAACAAATTTCCCATAAGCCTGGGGAATGCAACATGCCACTTGCCCCAGTTGGTGGTGAACTTCAAAGGAAAACAATGTTTCGTTTTACTGGCCTCGGGTTTTGCGCTATTTTATCTTCAAAACTGGTATTTCAATTGCTTGGAGGGAATTATTTTTCTTCACTGCTTGTTACTCTTTTTTTTCCCAAATGGCATTGCTGGTTTTTAAAAATGAGGACCACCTCACTCTTGTGCAGCTGGAGCTTATTCCAGCCCCTCTTTAATGAGGTAAACCCATTTCATTGTGTTTAAATAAGCATAGGAACAAAGGGCCAGTTGCTGTGGATAGCTGTGGCTTACAACAGCCCATGTGTCGGGTGTCAAACTTGGCAAAAATATCAGCTGGATTGTTTTTCACTTTGTAGTTAAGGTTTGTAAATAAATGCAATTGTATGGAAAGTGTAAATGATATACCTTTAAAAGTAGAGACTTATTTATTACTAGTCTGGGTTTTTTTTACCTCTCTTAATTCACTTGACAGAGTTCTTCCTTTCTAAAGAATGAAATGAAAAAGGGAAAAGGATTTTAGGGCACACTGAGTATACCATGGAATAAGGAAAAGTGAGGACTTATCACTCTGTCTTGACTCAGGAGTTCATTTAGCAGAGACTTTGTGAAGCATTTTCTGTGTGTGTGCCCCAGTGCTGGAGTGTCAGGTTGGCAAGAGGAATGCCAGACTGAGCTGCTCTTTGGGCTTTCAGCCTGGCCTCTCCCCTGTGTACCCTGACCTGAAAGATCAACACAGTTAAAAACTGAGGGGAAGCAATTTTTATGTATGAAAATTTCCAATATTCATAAAGAAACAAGCTCTAGGAGTTCCCAGTGAATATTCAGGAGCTAGAGGGCTGCTGGGGATGCTGCAGTGTTGAACAGCCTGTGACAATGCTTCTGTGTAACTTTAAACTGCACTTTTTACATTATTCAATGCTTAGATACTTCATTGAGGTCTTTTCTTAAGTAAATTTCCACAATTGACTTCATCTGCACAGGGTGGGGGGATTAGCTGTTTAAATAGTCAGAGGCTTGTCTTGCATCAGCACTCACTGGGTTGTTAGGAGTTTTTTCCCCACTAATGTGCCTGCTTTTTAAGGTTTTCTTACTTAGAATTGTGGTAGCCAACCCATTTGTTTCTTTCTCCTGTAGAAGGAGATTTTTCTGATTTTCTTGCCAGAAATATAGGAATATATATACAATACAATATAAGAGAGATGGAGCCTATTAACCTCATCAACATTTAATTGGCTGTGTTTTGAGTGGGAAATTGAACCATATGACCTCAGAGGTCCCCTACAATCTGAAGTATTCTGTGGTTAAATATGTTATTTACAGTATTTAATGCTAGGGCTTGGAAGCTTTTAGCTGGTTCAAGGTTTGGCAGATACTGTGGATGGGATCCAAACTGTGGAGTTTTTGGGTTTTTTGTCTTTCTATTCAGAATGAAAGATGAAATGTAGTAGACAGGATTTTTGTGGGTGCTGGAAGATCCTGTGTTTGTGCTCATCATCAGGATGTTAGAGTATGAGATGTTGGTTTTCAGCTCCCACAGCCCTGGAAAGTCATCAGGAGCCAGAACTGATGAACTGCTGCTGAGGAAAGTAAATTTTAGCAGTGTCCCACCCTAAACTGTGCTGTTTGAATCCACTTGGAGCATTGACTTTGGTGTCCTTTTCAGAGGTAGGATGTGCCTTGGTGTTCAATGTTTTTACATTTTATCATCTTGCCCCTTATTGTGGGAGGAATTTATTTGCTTTATCCCTTTTGTGAATGTTTCTGCTTTGCTCAAAACCAGCCTGTAAAACCAGAGTGGCTGATCTAGGAGGCTGTGGTGGGGTCATGGTGTAACACAGGCAGAGAGGGGCTGCCCAGATTCTGTTTGGAAATGGTATAAAAAAGGAGAAGGAAAAAGGGAGTATTGTAGAGGTGGCTCCTGTTCTCGGGGTTTTCCTTCCCAAGATCCTGTTCCAAGTGGATTTGGATGGATGGAGGATCAAGGTTTTCCTGCAGGAGGAGGCATTTCAGGACTGGCCTGCTCTGTGTTCACATCCAGAGGTAAAATCTGAAAGGAGGAGGAGGTTGGGCTCAACCTCCCATTATCTAAGAACGTAGCTCTTGAATTTAAATGTTATTAACTTAGTTTCAGGTTGCAGCTACAGAAAAAGGTTTGTTCTCTTTCTCGTCTTGATCTGATGATCTTGATTTAATTTTCAGATTTATTTCCAAACAGTCTCTAAGGTAATGTTACTACAATGTCAACAATCTATTTAAATTACAGAAAAATGCCAAGTATTTAAAAAAAAAAAGTGGTTAAAAGGAAATGTTGTCCTAATGTCCACGGGGTTCTGCTGAATTTCATGTTTTAAGCTGCTGCAGCACTACCACTGTCACCAGCCCATGGCACAAATGGGGTTTGTATGGGAAGATTCAAATGGGCCCAACCAATCATTTCTTGATTTTGAAATTTGTGGTAAAGTTCCAGCTAAGGAAAATAGAACACTGTTTCTTGCATGATGGTACTGGTGAGACTTCCCTCAGACACTGAAGGGAAGGACTTTGTAAAAGTGTCCTCAGGAAGGCTCAACTTGATTCATTTAATTAAGTTACTGAATTACAAAATTTTCCTTGAATGTGTAAATCAAAAGGTTTTTTTCAAGTAGTGTTGTTTTTTTTATCTAAAAAAAGGTTCTGTGAGTTTTTCTGGCAACCATCTATATACAAAATATGAAAATAAAAGTTCCAAAATCTAACATTTGTGTTATGCAGATGAATTAATTGAGAGTTCTCAGCTAGTTGGCCAAAGAAGTGATTTATGCTGTGGAGACTGGCATGTCAGGGACAGGTAATATGTGAAGTAACTGTTAACTATGTGGATGAGACAAGTACTTCAATTTTAGGAGGATTTATTTTTGAAGAAAAAAGGAGATATTTAAACTGCTTTTCTGATTTAATTTTATTTTTGCAATAAAAGACATATTCAGTTTGTGAGTTGATTAGAACCATATAATATTGTTTAGTGGTTCCTCATTTTATATTTTTACAGACTGAAGACAGACATCACGTCATAGCCCTGCATCTTAAATAATTCCAGATAGCACGACTATCTTTAATTACTTAATTATCAAATTATTCTCTACTTTGTTATTTTGAAGGGATTGCAAATAATTGAGTACACACTTTACACAGGAATTTCTCATGAATCCATACATCCCACTTGTTACAGTGTATTGATGATGCTTATTGAGACTAGCACATTACTGGTTGCCATTTCATAGGGTTATACATTTCATAATTCAAAAGAGAAAATATAGAAATTACAGTTGCTGTGCAGTGCTCTTATTCCTTTGAATTACACCAAGGCACCTGAGTATTTGAAATAAAGGATGGATATTGTATTTTTTTTGCTTATTGTCAACTCTTCCCTTGCTAAAATACGTTTAGAGACTTTTTATGGCAATTATGGCTCTTTTTTTGCAGAATTTTGTGTAGGTGTGAAAAAGTTAGTAGCATTAATTTCACTTGTAAAAAATATTAGAGGACAAAAGAGTGATCCATCTTCTGAGAAGAGGAGCCAGAACTGGCGTCTGCCAGCCTGGAAGAGGATTTTGTGGCATTGTTTCTTTCTGCTGGGCTGCTTTGGGTTTTCCAGGCTAAGTCATGCATGGCCAGAGGAGCTGGGTGAGGATTCCTGACCCAGATTCCTGATCCAGACTCCTGATGCTGCAGTGCCAGGGTGAGTTTTCCCTGGGCTGGGACAGACCTGCCCATCTCCTGCAGCTCCTGCACTGGAAACTCTGCAAGCACACATTGCTTCACTGCCTGCAATCAAAACTGGCACAAAGGCCATCGTTATAAACCCCTGGGAAGAAATGCAGTCCTTCTGAACTTCTGCTGACTGTTGAAACAAACCCCACCCAACCAAAAAAAAATTAAAATCAGACAATTAAAAAAAAAACAACAAAAAAAACCCCAAAACAAACCAAAAGACCTAGTGCTGTGTTATGTTTTTGCCTTTGCACAGCAGAATCCATGTTTTAAATACTCCAAGTTACAGAGAATGAGGAGAGCAGCTGGGGCTTCAATTCTGCATTGCTGGTGGTTCTGACCCTGTCTCTTTGCACTGAACTCAGGTGTTTGCAGAATCCCTCTCCTGGAAATCTGACATTGTTCTGCTCAGCATTTCCAGCTGTCTTAGGGAATAACTTGGGGAAACAAAAATCCTGCGTGGAAAAACATCTCTTTAGTGACTATAAGTTGAGTATGTGGACTGATTTTTTTAAAGACCTATTGGAAAATATTAATTATTAGATAATAAGGCAAAAAAATTACCTGATAAGGGCTAGGAATTTTGGAATGTGGTGGGCAAGACTCGGTGTCCTGATTGGAATTTTCAGTTGCTGAATTAAGTGTTTTATTTAAACAGCTTGGATTCGAGAGGATTGGATGGCATTCTGAATTAAGTAACTTTCTGTGGGTTAGTTTACTGTTAGGCAGCACTGGTGTTAAGAGCTGGTGATTTATTTTATTGCAGGTAGCCAAACATCTTTGTGTGCTGGTTGTTCCACATACATTTTACTCACCCTCTTGGTAGGTATTTTTTTCCATCACTGCTTTTGCATCTGTTGTGCTGCTGCTGAGTTGCTCTTGGAAACCATTTCTTAGTATGGACATTGGGACTGTTTTTCGAGAAAATGCAGTGCTTAGTAAAAACAGCAGCAGTCCAAATAATTACCAGTGTGCATACTATTATATATTCCATAAAAGTGTTGCAGTAATGCTACTCCTTGCCTTCAGTTTGCTGTATTATTGGCATATTGTATAAATAGCCAGATATTGAGATACCTGGGAATTTTGGAATGAAAGCTTTTGTAGAATTAAAAATTGCTGGGTTTGGGTTTTAATGGGAATATTGGGAAAATCAGACACTACTTGAATTGTCTGAAGTTATTACAGAATAAGTAAATTCTAAAAAGACTGCATTGTGATCGTTGCTGTTCCTGAAGTACTGATGTTTTTTCAGCAGTTGTAAATCAGTGCTTAAATAGTCTCTTGGTATAGAGACAGGACACAAAGGGTTTAGCTGTGCCTTGCCTTCAAAAAAAAGTCATGGAATTTTTTGGTTAAACACAATGAACTTGAAACGGTGAAATCTGAGTGAGTGACCTAAGTAATTTTTGTTGCAATTTTCTTCAACACTTCCATTGCCCAGTTTTTGTGGAATAATAGAAGGACACAGATCAGAAATTGAGTTATGGCTCCTGACAAAATAGTTCCTGATATTAATAGAAAGAAATCAAATAAATCGGAGCCATTTCTGAAGAGAATATGTGATGGTGAGCCTGGAACAGCAGCCAGGCTGGAACAGAAACAGGCCTTGAGTTTATGAGCTTGAGATAAATATTTAAAAATGCCGTTTCCCTACGTGCAGGGTGTATTTTTCACATTAAAGTTTGGTTTCCTTTTAAAGTGTGTCAGATAAGAGCACCTGCTACTGCTGCTGTGGGCAGGTCTGGAAGCCCAGCCATGGCCAGGGAATGGCTCCAGGGACTGAGAGGAGGCAGAAAATGGTTTCAGTATGGGCTGGTGGTGAGGCTGAGAGGGGCAGTTTTGGGGAATTTCAGCTATGTCATGGGAAATGGCCACAGCCAGACTTGTGATTAGCAGGAGAGAGCAAATCCTCTGGGTCACTGCCAGGGTTCAGGAGGGCAAAACACTGCTGGGCTATCAAATTGTTGCCATACTTTGTTTAAAGAAGAAAAGGAGGGGAAATATAAGTGGGGAAGGGGAAAAAAAACAGCCTAACAAAGAAGCAGATTTTTTTTTGGGTGTCAAAGTTGCCATCATTTTAATGCTGTTGACATGTACATCCTGAGCAATGCATGAGGCCAGAGAAGGGCTGGAGCAAGTGCATTCAAATATTGAAGGTATTGAGGAAATCTGAAAAGTTAGTAGCTACTCAGTTGTTTGGTGGTTTGTTTTTATTTTTAATTGCACTTAAGATTTTTTTTTCTTCTTATAAAATTGACCTACATCAAGGGCATTTATGTGTTACTGATCCCAAAATGACTTAAAGCTGATTTTTCTGTATCCTAAATGCAAAGATATCATGTGGCATATTGAGGGAGTGTGAAAAAGTATTTTACTTTTTTTTTAACAAATAACAAAAGTATATTCTGAAAGGACACTAATTAGAGCCAAAAGCAAAGTAGACAACTGAAAGTACTCTCAGAATGTTAAAATCCATTGAATTTTTCTGGTGTGAGGCAAGCCTGCTGTATGGGTCAGACCTGCTGAGTGTGATTTGTGAGAGCACTCAAGTAGGAGTTTCCTGGTTCTGGGACATTGCAGCTTTCCCAGTCAAACCTCTTTATTCATTCAGCCCAGGTAAGTACACAGAGGTGTTTTGTTTTGCCCTTCTGTGGCTGCTCCCCAAGCCACGGGGCCCTTGGGGCAGCTCTAGGGGCAGGCACTGGGGTGAGGTTGTGCCACCTCTCCCTGGGACAGCTGGTGGCTGACCACAGGCAAAACCATTCATTTTGTCCTCACCCCATTTCTGCAGAACAGGCTGCGGGGTTGATTGTACCAGCCTGCTTCAGTGGGAGCCCACAGCCTGTGCATGAGGCTGGATCTCCCTGCATCCCTGCCCTGAGTCAGCATGGCATGTGTCCAGAGGGATGCCAGGGCTCCAGGCTGCTTGGGGTCCTCCCACCAGGAGCTTTTGTCCCCCTGACAGCGATGCTGCCCTGGCCTCCCGTGTGGCTGTGCAGTGTCAGGGAGCCCAGGGCTGTCTGGAGAACTTGCTCCCCTGGATGTTTGGCAGAGGGAGGAGGAATGGACTGGGGTGGCAGGAGAGAACCCCAAATCCTTTTACCTGGGCTAGCCCTGAAGCTCTCCAGCCTTGTCTCCTGATCACAGGTGTGGGTACTTCCAGCAGCCAGGCAGTTTAACAGGTCAAAGCTGATTGTGCCAGACCTGGAAGTGACAGAAATGCTGATGAAACTTTCCACAGAGCCTGTGTGTCAGACCTTACATCGTGCTCCAATTTATTTTCTGAACACTGAGCTTTTATTTATTTCTTGTTCCCTCATAACACTAATGACATTTCCAGTTGATCTTTCTTATTTTTCATTTCCTTACATGTTTCAACTTTCAGTAAATACAATTCCACATTCTTTACTCATGTGTAAGTTAGAGAAAACTTACCCTAAAAGCGAGTCCGTGCAATTTACATGTCACTAATTATATTTTGCTCTATTAATCTGATTGTTTGAATTAATCCACCCAACCTATTTCTTTAGTAAATGCAGAACACTTACAGGTTAGTGTTTCAAGAATAATACTGTAAATGAGCAGAGCTTTGCAGACTTCTATGCCAAATGCTGTGTAGATGCAGAGTTCTTTCCCACACAGAGCTGTCCTTCCCCCACTCCTCTGCAGCAGTGGGAATCAGGAGCATCACCCATGACTCCTGGCACAGAGCTTAATATCTGCTGTGGAAGCCTGGAATGGTGTCTGCCTTGGTCCCAGATATAAATATGGGACTGTTTGCTGACCAGCTGAGAGTGTACATGGAGCATTTGGCTGGAGGACAACATTCTAAGTCTTCATGGTGATAACACTGATACATTTGGGTTGCCTAGAAAACAAAACCTAAGAAGGTGTGAGTAGTATGTATATAAAGTATTCAGAGTGAATCAGTGTTGATTTTGATATATTTCTTTGCAATGTTAGGTTGAATGTCAGCAGTCAAGTAGGCTCTTGTTAGTGCTTGAGATTGATGGGTTGTCTCTTAAAAAACATCAATTTCCTAAACAAGAATTCATTCACTTAAAAGTAGCTAAACCAGGTGTAGAATAGCCAGGTTTTTCCCCACAAATAAAGCTGTTCACTTGAGGTGGCTTCTGAGTCTCTGGTTTGGTCTGAGACTTTGGGTTTTAGATGTGTTTCATTCCTGAAGGATAAATGGACTGGATGAGCACAAAGTGCATGTCTGTTTTGTGTTGTCACCAGTGGCTCCTTTGAGGACTCTGTGTCAGAGTGACAGGCAGGGTCTGAAAGGGAGTTCTGAGGAAATCTTAACTTCTTAGCTGAGGGATTAAGAGGTCACCACGAGAACTTCTGGGCACGTAGTGCTGGAGTCAGAGGCTGAGGCAGTGCTGTGCTGAAGTGCTGAGTGTGTTACAGTGCAACCAGTGACAAAATATTACTGGTGCTCTTGGAAAATTGGGGGATGAAATGGAGGGAGGAACAGGTATGAATTGTAGGTCAGTCTTCAAAGGATGGAGAGGTAACAGAATGTCTAACACAGTACCTGGAAACATAGGAATTTCTTGAAGTTTTCAGCATTCTTAAAACCAGATGAAAGCCTAAAAATGCCCAGATGTGTAGAAGCGTTTTGCAGTGTGAATGCATGAATACCATAATGATTGACACGCTCAGTCACTTTGAAGTATGTTTTAAATTATGTTGTTTTCATGTAGTGCTGCATGTGAAATGTTTTGATCTCACATAGGAAGAAGAGTTAGGTCTGTAACAACCCCATGCATGGTGTGAGAGTGCTTTGCAGTGTGTTTCTGTGCCTGGAAAAACTGGCATCTTGTTCCCTGTCATCAGCTCAAGATGCGAAAAGGAAATGTACAACTGCTGAAAGTTGTGCAGAGAATCTGGTGAGGAATCTTCTGTCTTTGAAGATCTCCATATGTGAGGTATTCATGCATGTTTTGAAGATGATTTGGTTCTTGGGACTCCTGAAGGTATTAGGGAGGAGTAGCAGGCTTGTGTTTGGCAACAGCTTAACAGCACAAACCAAATCACAAATGCATAAATATGGTAAGTTATTGTCTCTGTCAAAACTGAGCACAGTTAGAAGGCTCTGTCCAACTGTGATCTGTGTGGTCTGGCTCCTGGCAGTCAACATACTGGAAGTGTAGAATTTAATGTTCCAGAAACTTATCTGCAAGGAGCTGTCTGAGCTCCTGATGGGCAAGGCTTGTGTTGTCAGAGATCAGATCATGTTGTTCTGATAGCAAACCATCCATCTTGTTCCTATTGGCTGCCTTATTCAAGTGAGGCTAAATTTCCAGAATAATGTGCCTTCCAAGTACTGAGAGTGCTGAGGCTCAGTTGCTGGAGGGAAAGGTGTGCTCAAGGAGCTATTTGAAGTGAAAATACACGGCTTGAAAATCATGAAAAGTTTCTGAAGGGAGTAACTGGAGTTCAGAGAGAGACTATAAATTGTACCTTTAATGGACCTGCATGCTGGGCTCAGAACTAGACCTATAGAAAACAGACAGTGTACCCCTTAAAAATAAGAAAAATCTGCTTCTGTTTCAATGCAGTCTTTCTTCCCTGTATGTACCTTGCTGTATTTGTAGTTGCACCCTGCAGCACCTCCCCATTGCTCCAGACACCTCCTGCAAACCCTGCTGCTTTATGGCAAACTCATTCCAAAGAGTCACAGTTTTTAATCAATTCTGGAAACATACAGAGCTGCATGGTGCAGTTCATGACTTCCATATCAAACTTGATAAAGGTAAATTAATTTTCAATAGCAGTTGCTGCAAATCCCAGGAAATTGTTTGTGTGGCTTTGAGGATATTCTCTGAGAACAGAAGCGGTGCATGGCAATAGGAAGGAGATTCCTCCCCTCTCCTGCAGGGTAACAGTGTTAAAGGGAAAAAAGGACATTAAAAAGAGGTAAGGCCAGAGTCAGCTTCCATTCTGAGACTGGTGGAGCAGGGCTGTTGAGTGGCCATGGAAAAAAACCTCCACAGTTGTGAGAGTGGGTGATTTTCACAGGGCAAACCAAGCCCTTAGTCAGGGAATTGTGTGTTTGTAAACAGGATGCACTAGATTTACTTTTCAGACACTAATATATGTTAATACTTGTCTTCCAACCTTGCTTTGATTTCCTTGGGGCTGATTCATTGCTGGGGTTTGCTTTGCACATCCTTACTTGGATTGCTGTGTAGGTCTTCTGTGTTTCTTCTGAAATGAAGTCCCTGAGGGTGCCAGGTCAGAGCTGCTCTCCAAGTACCAGCCAGCACACAGGGGGAGGGATGGTGATAATGGACAGACTGGGTTCTGTGTGTGGGTGGTGTCTAAAAGCATTTGCCCACACTTTTATATCATGAGCTGCAAGTCAGTCGTGTGCATTTGCAGTGACTTTGTTCTGAATTAAGGTGAGCTGGTAGACGTGCAGATTTAAAGCCAAAATGGTCCCTAGCTACAGTGCTTCTGGGAAGTTCTGCTGTTTTGCCACAAAACAGATGGAGCTTTACTAAGGTGTTTCATAAAAATTCTGGGGATGGCTTTGACAGACAAATCAGGAGGAGAATTTAGCTCTCAGATGGCTCTAAGCTGTCCCAGGAAATTCTCAGCAGAATTCTCTGTCTCTGGTGATTAAAAAAATCTCCTGAGAACAAGGACTGTGAATGTTGGATTCAGAGAAAGGTCTGTTGCTTCTGTAGTAATGAGACATAATTGAACATAGTGTTTAATTCACAAGATTGTTTTCTGAGGGATATTTGGGCCTCAGGAAGAAAACAGATTGAACTAATCCGGGTAGGCATTTTTTGAGGAGTAAATTTGAATTTTTCTTTGCTGTTGGGCATTAACATAAACTAGGCTGAGCCTAGTGGAGGAGTGCAGTTCTGGTTTTAGTCTTCTATTCAGACAAGCTGAAAATACACTCCACAGCTTGGCCATGTCTGCTTTTCCTGAGCAAAGCCAAGGTGAGTCAAGATCTTCATTTCAAGCTGTGAAAACCTTTTGGCCACCTTTGCATAAAATGACTGAGCTTGTCAATTCCTTGTAACTTTGGTTTGTTTGTTTTTTTTCCTCTTTGGCTTCTTGCTAGCAAAGATTGTCTCACAATCCTGTGTCCTGTGTCTCAGTAAATGTTGTGTGAAATTAGAGTTTTGTAAGCTCATAGTTCTCTTTGTCCATTCCAGTGTGTTTGGGTAATGAGAATGAGCCCTGTGATGCTGCTCCTCAGCCTGCACTGGGAAATCCTGTGAAGCAGAACTGTTGTGGCAGATGAGGAAATATTTGTCAGGAGGTGTAAAATCAGAGATAAATTAAGTTGAAATACTGGTTAAGTGTGGGGAAGAATCTTTGGGAACACAGGAGGAGTCTGGAGGTGAGTGGCAGGGAGGAAGAGAGGTGGGTTTGGGGTAGACCCTCCCCTGCCTGGGTTGGGTTGTGACTCCATGCAGGTCATTGGGAGTTCCTGTGGAGCATTTCCATCCGAGCCGTGGCTCCTGTCAGTGGTTGCAAGGTTTAGGGGCAGGATTTTACTCTGAAATGGCACCTGGTATTCCTTCAGCTGCACAACCTGAGCATGGACTGAGGTGGTGACTTGTCAGTGGAGAATGACTGCAGGTGTCAGCATTCCTGGAGTCTTGCAAGAACATTAAACATTGATCTTTCCAAAATCATAAATAGATCTGCAGTTGTTTTTACAGGCTGATAAAGCATTAACCTCTATGGCTTTAGAAATTTAAATTAACTTTAGCATTTTTTTAAAGCTGAAACACTAAAATGAAGAATTACTTCTATGGTATTAGAGGTGTTAGAATATTGATTAGTGGCTTAAATCTAACCTGCTTTTGGAAATGTTCTCCAATATAAATGTGAAAATGAAAAAAATATAGGTGATAAAATAAGTGCTGTTCTTCCCTAGAGCCTGTTCTGCCTGTTAAGGTGTAAGCCATAAGAGTTTATGTCTTCCAGAAATAAAAAATACATCTGTTTTCTCAACTGGGTGTATAAATGTTATCTCTGCTGTTTCCATTGTGAGTGTTGCTTAGCCTAGCTTTGACTTGGTTATAATCTTTATTTACTATTTGTTTTCTGATGCTACTTTCGACTCTTGATATGAAGTGTACATTGACTGTACCATGGAAATGCAGAATCACAGGTGTAGTTACCATGGCATCTCTCTTCTGGGTTCAGGAGTGTGCAAATTTTACTTTGCTGCTTAATCTGTAAGTAATCTAAGGACAGATAAACTTAACATTTTCCTTCGTATACCTTAATGTAAATTTATTTTCCCATGTCTATTTTATGAATTTTACAGGCTATTTATAGATCTGTATCAAACAGATTCTATAGAATCTAGTGTTGCTAGATTTGTCTGTTTTTTCCCCCATTTATTTTTTAAATTGTAATTTCATCTGATGGAAGGTAATCAGTGCATTTTTGGATACAGTCTGTACGTTAAAAATAACTTAGCTTGCTGCAAAAAGATGTTATGCAGAGAAATCGAAAAGTAAATATAAACTTAAAAAGGAGATGAGATTACATCTCTGACTTATGCTTAGGCATTTTAGGAGGAGGTCTGCTCATCAGCTTCACTTCAGAGTGGATTTTTGCTATTAGTGAACTTGTGATGCAGAAAGCTTCAGTCAGGCTTTAAATAGAAAAGAGTGTACAGCTGTTTGGGGTTTTTTCTCATCCTAAAAAGGCAGGCAGACTTTAAAGCCCAGTTCTGCAGCTTCTCCCTTGTTTGCAGCATTATCAGAGGGAGAGATAAGAATGAGTTTTGTCCGTGCCCCTTCTCAGTGACCCTCCCTTGGCTGATCTGGCTCCTGTAAAGAGCTGACAGACGATTTTCCTGCTGCGATGAGAATGGGAAGTATTGAGACAAACGGTACAAGTTCAGTCACAAAACACTTCTGCAGGTGCCTGGGGCAGGGAATTCTTGCCTGTGCTGCTCCTGCCAGCTGAGCAGTGAGGCTGAATGAGCTTGTCCTGTTCAGTGATGAACAAACTCAGCTGTACAGAAAACCAGCTGCTGTTCAAAGGCTGTGAGGTGGCATAAAACAGTGGAGCCCAGGCTGGTTCAGGTGGAGAAGGGTGGTAAGTTAACGACCATTCCTCAGAGGTGAGCAGGGATGCAGAGCCTTGTAATGTAAATATTCCGAATAGTTGCTTTTGGAAACCTATGTGTGTTTTTCTTCTGGGCTTTTTAAAATCCAGTTAGCCAAATAACCCAAACAATTTTCTTGTATTTATTTAGGCAGGAAGCCAGCTGCTCAATTTGTCCATATTAACTATCTGAGAATTTAGAAGAATAAATATTCTATGTAGTTTTCATTCTCGTGAAGTATAAAGTAAGTTAAAAACCTTCCCTGTAAACGTCCACCTTACTTTTGTCTATGGATCAACAATTTCTAATTGAAAAACTGCCTCATTTCAGGACGATTAATTTAGCAGCTCACAGAAAATTAATGGTGATTGTAACCTTTGGACAAAAGCATCTGATTAATCATAAGTATTTTGTGTGCAAAGATTCACAAACTTCTGCTGATTATGAAGTAGGAAAAAAAGTCAGTTTATTTTGCTGAAATTATTTTTAAAAGCTCTTCATTTAGTGCATCTCCCTTCCTGTAAAAAAGCTGCTACTTCTCTCACCTTTTGACTTCATAAAAGTTTCCCAAATAAAGTTGCAGTGTTTATTTGGAAGGTAAATGTTTATTTTTGTGCCTAAGGACAGGATGTGTTTGCGCCTGCTCTTCGCACTTAGGAGGGGAAGAGGAAGAGAGCTCCTGAAGCCTGGCTTTGGCCTTGGAGAAATCATCACGAGGTTTCAGTCTCAGCAGAATTGCTGGAAAGGGGGTGGCTGGACCCATGAAGTCAGAGCTGATGCTTTTGTCTGCCTAAGCACAGGTGACAACTGCAGTGACCTGTTTGATCCCACAGGCAGCTGTGAGAGAGGGTCAGAAAATCCACTGGGATGGACAAAGCTGCAGAGCACAGGCACAGCAGAAATCCTGCTTCAAATAGAGGAAATAACAGAATACAGACCAGAGATACTGGGGATGCAGCAGGTCTTACTTCTCAAAGATTTATTAGTTGAACAGAAAAGCAACTGAAAGAAGTTTGTGAAATAATACCTTTTAAGTGAAATTAAACTTCTTGGTTTCAGTCTGGGTAATTAGTGTGAATAAACAGCACTTTGGCTAGTCAGCAGGAGATGCAGGAGATGCACAGCTGCACCTCTCTGAGCTGTTCCTGCTGCATGTTTGGTGCCCAGGGCATTGCCCAGTTCTCACTCCCTGGGCAGGAGCTCCGTGCCTGGTGCTGCCAGGGGCACCCAGCAGCCCTGGAGACCTGGGGACATTCCAGGTCCCTGCACAAAGCAGCTGACTGCAGGGAGAGGATGAAGAGCAGGGGGAGGAAATGGTGCTTGGCTTGTTTGTTTGCCCAGTAGCAGAGTTACAAACTCACACGTGTGTATTTGATGGTTGTAAGTGTGAAGGTTCTTTGGAATCCTTAAAAACCTGCATTAGCTGGTGGTGTTCAGGCAAGCACAGTTTTATCAGCGACTTTTGCAGTATAGGCAGTATTTGGGAGATCACTATTCATTACAGAATTTGCTGTAATAAAGCAGCTGGTTCCTCTGGGCTTTTATTTCTTCCTGTTTCTATGATTTGGTTTTTTTTGGTGAGCGAAATTCCCTTTTCTGTTTGCTGTCCTGATGTGACAACCAGAGCTAGGTAAACCCCATTAGGAAGATTGGGGCCTTATTGTATAACCTTACAGGAGCTGAAATGGAAACCAGCCACTTGAGTTGATTGCATTCAATTTACATTTGTTGGTGGGTGATACAACACCTGCAGCATCGATGTCTGAAACCTCCTTGGGTAAAGCACAAAGAACAATAATATCTGACTTCTCCAGCAAACTTTATTTACTGTTATCAGGCAACTTGTCTATTTATTTATTTATCAAGGCTGCATTTTATTGACATTTTTGCTTGGTTAGGGTGTTGTGTTGTTTCCAAAACCATGTCTGTGGTATTTGACAGATCTGAATTGTAAAGCCAGATATGTGTCACAAATAGCACAGAACGAATTTTTGCATTTCTGAATATTTATCAACATTTATATGAAGCTACCTGTCTTTGTATCTCTAGTTAGAATTGTTGTAGGATTCAGTTAAATCAGTAATAATATAAGTTCTCAGATATACCAAAAGATTTTGCAGAGTCAGTTCAACTGTAATGAAAAATCTTCCTTTTGTGTAAGTTATTAGTGAAATTCAAAATCTGGCAGTAATTCCAAGATGAACTGATGTGTAGGTTAGGGGTGAGGGAAAGTTGCCCTGAAATGAGCTAATGAGAATCTGGCTCTAAATGGGAAATTAACTCTTGTATTTAGGAAATAGGTCAGGCTGGTTAACAGGCTATTATCTGAATTCAGCCCTTGTTTGTAAATACATTTGCAATTCCATTGAAGACTCATTGTTGGGTGCTTTGTTTTGCTTTTTTTTTTTTTTTTCCTTTTCACACATAGAACCATTTGATAACACTTTAATCCTACTTTGGTTGTCTGTAGAATCTTTATTTAAACTTTTCTGAAAATGAAGAATTTGGTCTTAATTCCTCTTGTGGGCAAGCTGCATTTTTTTTTCCTATGCTATTAATGGACATTTAGTTCAATATTTCAGTCTCTAGATGAAGACCAACTTCTTTCAAGCAGTGAGAGCTAGAAATCCATCCCAGGGCTTTGTAAGTTTGGATACACAGAAGGTGGTGCTTTCCTACCACAGCAGGTTGGATAATGGCACTTTTCCTCCTGTAGTGGAACTTCTGGCACCTGATGTGCAGGACAGGGCTGGAATTTAAGAAACTGCTTTGTTTTTAGATATTGCTTGGCTGCTTGCTGTGAGAAGTGATGTTCTGTATGCCCTGTATGAGTGGCTTCAATAACTGCATTTTCTTTCCTCAGAGGACTATGAACAGAGTGCTGCCATTTGCTATCTTTGAAATTTAAATTCTAACCAAATGAACAAAAACACACTTTGAGGTTTTTCTTCACTTTTGGTTATGTGGAAAAGCAATAATAGGTATGAGAGAAAGAGATGCATGGAGGAGATGTTTTGTTTCATTCCTATCCTTTTTGAAATTTTTGTAAAAGGCTGCACTTAGTCAGCAGAAATAAGAGCAGAAATGGCTGGTGACCTGTGTTATACAATTGTTTTTGCAACCTTAGATTCAAATAAATAAAGAAATTTTAAAAATAGGAAAACACTAAAAATCAAAACAACCTCCCTCAAAACCCAAATCCCAGAACAGAAAATCATCTCTTTTTAATGGTGTCACTTTCTGCATGGATCTTCCTAATGCTTTGTGACTTTTTTATCTTCCCCATTATAGTTGTGGGTCCTGCAGTTGAAGAACACTTACAAACATCTGTTCATTGGTTGGTCCTTTAAATATCTAGTGCAAAATTTGGGAAATTAACTATGAGCTATGAGTAGAGTATATCTGGATTCCAAAGTTTTGTTTTTATTCTCCTTCCTTCTGAGAGAGTCATATAATCCTCCATGAGGGTTCTGAATGTTGATGGAGTTTTAAAATGAACGGAAATTCAGTGTTTGTGACGATTTGAGAAATCTTGAGAACACTGTGAACTTTGTGCATGTGGGCATTGGCAAGTGCAAGTCCTTTTCAGCAATTAACTTAAACTCAGCTACCTAAAGCTGAAAGGCACTGGCCAGAGGAGAAAATATAAACAGAGTGATTCAAATGAGCAGTGTTGCCTGTGTGTCTTAGAGGCAGGGCAGATTTGGAGGAAAAGCTTATCTCCCATGCAAATTTAGTGTCTGCTCTTCCAGACTCTGCTCATTTGTAGTGACTTTCATGGGAACTGCTTCTGATACTTGGTAACCAGTTTTTAATAATAAAAACATATTCAAGGAATTTTTGAAATGTGATGTTACAAATTGTATTTAAAGAAATAACAATGCACTCCTTAACTTCTGTCTACTGAAAAAATTTAAGAACGGAGTATTTTGTGGTGTTTCTGAAGGAAACATGGTTATTCACTTTTAGGCTTTTTAATGCTAATATGTAATAACAGCTACTGTTATAGGACAAGTGTTCCTGTGAGGTTTTACTGACAGCTGTGGTGATGGGTTTGGCATCACCATGACTGGCTTGTAGCCACGACCTCTGACTTTTTTTGCTGATGCATTGTTGGGATGTCACCTCAGAGGAACAGTGATTTTATCTGCATGTTTTCTTAGACTGAATTATTGGAGATTAAATTATTGCATTGGCATCATGGTCTGCATCCCGTTAGCAAAGCTGACAGACTCTTGTTAATGGAAAAAGAGCTATAGTTAAATAAAAATACCCCAGCAACAAAGCAAAAACAACCCCCACAAACAGACATCTTTAAATCTTTATATTATATTTACAGTTAAGCCAATCAGGTTTTATTTGTAGTAGTTTTTAAGGGAAATGCTCAGGTTGAGAAGTAAGAGGCTGAAGGAATCCTGGGACTGTTCATGGAGGCAGCCCAGAGCTGTGCTCAGTGTTGATATATAGTTCCATAATGTGCAGGAAACGTGTCGTTTCACTTGGTGCTGCAGGATCAGGGGCATAATCCATCTCACCCACTGTAGTGTGACGAATCAAATCACTGTCTGACAAGATCTGCTGCCTGGGAGCTCTGCAGAGATGAAATGAGGTCTAAATTCAAGGGCATGTGAGAATAATACTTTAGAAAATACCTGGGGATGAGAATTAAATGTACCAAAAAGAAGCTAAAATGTTTAATTTTTAAAGGCATATTTGCTGTGTATAGGTCAATAAATTAATGCTTTCCATATTCTGTGCTCACAAAAAGAAAAAGCAGAATGTGTGTTCTTAAGCAGTTCCCCAACAAGGGCTAGTCCCATTTCTGTCATTAACGAAGGATAATGTCTGGAGTGGCAAATGTCCAGAAAAAGCAATCCACTATAAAGGCATAGTTACTTCAGTCAGAGAATTCGAGCTGTGGTTAAAGTATCAATATTAGCTTAAGAAAGTATTTGGCAGAGGGAGAGTCCAGAACACAACTGGTTACCTTACACCGTGCTTTGCTGCGGCGCCTTGCCCTGCTTGTCACAAAAACCACTTTGGAGCAAGAGGATACATCTTAATCCTTCACTGTGAGGAAGAGGCTGGTTAACAATAATTTCTGAAAGTCCTGCTGTTTCGTGGGTCACAGGTGGAGCACAGAGCTGTGTCCTGCCCTGGAAGTGGTGTTTGGGTGAGGAGGAAGGGATTTAACATCATGGTTTACCAGTTCCTTCCCCAAATACAGAATGCCTGGGTGAACGTGTCACTCGTGGTGCACCGTCTCACACTCTGGCTCTCTGTACCCCTCCTCCTTGATGGTTGTGGGTTTCCTGTAAATTCAAGGCTAGGGCATCTGTGCATGAGCTGTTGGGTGGAAGAATTCCTTCCCTTTTATTAGTATGCTTGTGTAACCAGTTTCAAGCTATCAACACTCCTTCACACCCTTCCCCCATGCAGATATTTAAAAATAAAAATGAACTCAGTCTTGAAGTGGGAAGCATAAGAACCTTTGTGGGTTATTCCAACTGCATGAGTATATATGGGGCTAAGTATTGGTCAGATAGGAAGCTTAATTTCAAATGACTCCTTTGGGAATGTCATTCTGGAGGGGAACAGTGCTCTGCTTGATCCAGCTAAGTCATGTTCACTGTCAGCATTGCTCATTTGCTGTCGATGTCTTTCAGGTTATTTTAATGTTTTGGCCAGGTTTTACCTTAGATATTCAGCTGTGAGGGTCTTTATGCAGCTTCCAGTGCAGAGGAGCTGCAGTAATTTGTGTTCAGAATCAAAACATTTTCTGTCTTGTACAGAAATGGGCTGTTCTGACACACCCTTCAGTATTTTCTAATTAGAACTTAATGAAATGCAGAAGTTCTGCCTTGTAAACAGATTATCTAGTCTGATACAGCAATATGAGATTAATTGGAAATGTGCTGTAACCTTTAAGGGGATGTGTGAGTGTCCTGTGTCCATTCTCATGTTGTCATTCTCAGGAGTTGATTCTGTGGTGAAAAGTCAAGAAAGGTTAATCTTTTCTTAAATGAGATTAAGGTTAGGGAGCAACATGATTTACATTCCAAATATAATTAGTAATAAATGCATAAAATGCACAATTACTTGCTTTGACTGTGATGAAGATGATGGAGATTTGGGGGGGGGATTTTTTGTTTGTTTGGGGTTTGTTTTTTGTTTTTTTTTTTTTTTTTTTTTTGAAAGCAGCATCAATGCAATTTTGGAACATAAGCTGATCCAGTAATGCCCTGAGTAAAGTTAAAACCAGGAAACTGCTAATTAGATTGCATTTTGCATTAGTTAACAAAATTTTAATTTCTTTAGCAGTGTGTTTGTTTTGTTTTGTTTGTTTGTTATTTTCTTGTCTGAATCTTTATCCCTTGAAGATTTTTTTCCTTGAGTAAGGATTTGAGATACAGATTAAATTCAGGACCATTGGTATTGAATGAATCTTCTCTGATTGTAAGGGTCTTTATAGAAGTATTTCCTATTAATTAATGGTGTTGGTATGAAATTAGTTCATCTTGGATATTAAAAAATTTCTTGAGTGGCTTGGAGTAAAGAGTGTTTTCATAATGGAAGAAAGGGGGCATCTTGAACAATATCAAGACCAGCAGATTTCCCTTATATTTTCTCCTTTTTAGTGCTCAGATCTCTTCACAATGCAGAGGTTTTTGGGTAACTTGATTAAATTATTAATATATCAAGTTCAGGATTTTATTTGCCTTTTTTTTCCCTATAGTTTTACCTCTTTTAAGATGATTCTAACAAGAGAATGCACACTATTGCAGTGTTATCTTGACTTGATTATTTTGTGATAGATGGCTTTGGCATTCTCTAGTCTCATCCTTCCAAAGTATTTTGAAAGATTTTTTTTTATTCATAATAAACATCTTCTCTCAGAAACTGATAATAAAGGTCTGTTAAGAGTAGGAATTAAAAATGTCAATTTGTTTGAACAGCTTGTGTTGTTTTAGTACAAATTGTTTGGTGAGTACACAAGGCTCCAGTTCCATCTGAATGGCACTAAATTATGCTGAACTAATTATATTCTTGCTTTATGTGGCCTGACATTTAATTACAGAAATTAAATTCTCTGTGCACACCTCACCCCACGAGTGCATGACATGCAGCTCTTTGCTGTAGCTCTCTTTCACCTGCTTTATCTTCCCATCAGCTTTTCATCAGCCACAAAAATGTATTTTCATGAGAGCTTTCACATGAGATGTTGCCTTCAAGTTGCAGATCATAAGCCATGTAAGCAATTGGCATAGGTGCCATTTTTTAATTATTTCCAAAAGTGTGTATCAGTCTTAACTGATGGAGTTGAACTCTTTTCAATAAATTATGATTTGACCTTTTTTGTTCTCCATGGAAACCAGCCTTTTAATAATGCTACTGTTCTCCAGCAGCTTTTGTGATGTATCTGGATCTGTAAGCAGATTTTAAAGGAAAATAATTCCACACCAACACTCCCTTCACCCCCCCTAAAGAACACCATTTATTTTAAATTGCATTTTCAAGTATGAAAATTTGGATGAGGCATTGGATGAAATGGTAAATATATCATCTGAAACCACTGTGGAAACAGAGACTGGTGTGGCAGAAAGGAGCAGTCAATTCCCAAAGGGTTGCTCCTGTTGGGAAACCTGGATTTGCCCTTGCAAGGAGCACTCCAAGGAGGAGGAATATTCCAGGGTGTCCCTGCAGTGGAATTAGGACAGGGTACAACTGTATAAAATGCATTTGCATCGGCTCACAGTGTAGGAAAGAAAAAACTTAATTTCCTATAAGCATGTTAAAATACAAGTGGATCACCAGAAGTCAAGTTTAAGCACTTAACTTGTACTGAACACAACATACAATGATTTTTGTCCTGTGGTGATCTCTGAAAAATCTCTCCGAAAATTAAATCTTAATCTTTGATATTATGTTGCACTTTCCTGTTCGGTATTAACTTTCAATTAAATATTGGAGCTAGAACTGATCTGTGAAGTGTATCAGATCACTGTGACACATGATGGCCTCTGGTTCTACCTGGAGTCATTTTAAAATAGGATCATGATCTTGTCAGAGAAGTTTTTTCTGGACTCATAATTAGCTATCTTTGTTTTTCTGGGTGATGTTGCACTTTTGAGATGCCTCAGACTCTAATACAGACTTTAAACTTCCCTCATCTGTAATCATGTAAAAGAGATGATTTGGATTTTTGGAGCAGCGTCTGGGGAATTCTGAGGTGGATGTTCATGAGATGATGTTCATGGTGTTCACAGCTCTGGTCCAGGATGAGCAGGAATTTTCCCAAGGTGTCATTGCACAGGGAAGGAGACAAACGAGGACGGAGCTGTTGGTCTCACCAACCAGCCTGTCAGTTTGTGCCCATTTCATTGCTTCATCTACAGAACCACCAGCTTTGTCTGGTTGTCAGTCAGCACATCATTAGTGTAAGATGCTCCAAAGCAGAGCTGTAGCTGCTGGAGAATACTGAAAACAGAACCTGCAATCTGCACAACAGCTGAAGCATTTTAGTCCCTTTTCAGCGTTCTTTTGCTTCAGAGAAGTTTTTAACATACAATCTTTTCTGTTCAAAAGCATTCTGATTATGGTCATCTGAGACAAAACACCAGAGTTGGGATTTGTTGTTGTTTTGGTTTGGTTTGTTTTTTTTAATGCTGCTGTAGAATTAACAGCTTTGTCTTTTTCTCTGTGAACGTTAAAGAAAATGAAGTGTCCTGAGATCTAACATATTGCCTATTTAAAAAAAATGTCTGTATCATGTCACTGAGTACTTTGTCCAAATGTAGTTTTAAAAGACTGTAATATTATGTCCAAATGTTGCTGTTTGGAATGTACAAATTAGAATGTTCTTCAAGCCTTTTTTTTTATAAACTCAAGATCTTTTCCCGTTTTGGAAGGACTGTTACACTCTCAAAAGGGGGAAGCCTGGAAAGCACTTGTGTCAAAAGTCTGCTGTCATTAGGCTTTAGCAAGTTAGAGAATAACCTGAACACAGGGGAGGGGGAACAGCAAAAGCAGAGAGAATCCTGGGCATGGCAGGTTTAATGTCATTGATTTCCTCAGTGACCTCTCATTGAGCTCTTCCCTCCCATGGCTGACACAGGGCTGGAAGACCACGAAGCCTTTCTTTCCTTGGCTCATTAAAGTTCATGGAACATCAACTTTCTGTGAGCACAAAGCATCAAGAGGTGTTTGGGGTGCTGGTGTGAGATGTCCAGAGGTGGCTGTGGCAAGGGGAGCCCTGATCCAGGAGGATTTGGTGGTTTGGCTGCTGGCAGAGAGGTGCTTGCACAGCTTGGGAGATGGATTGGGTTAAACTGGGGGAAAAGCTGGGAAGGGAGGATGGCAGTGTGTGTTCCTGAAGAGCTGGCTGTAAATTGAAAGGAAAAATTGTGAAAGGAGCACGTTTGGATATTGATGAATTTGTGATGTCACTGAGGTGCTTGCAGGCGTGAAGCCTTCACAGCTCCCCTGTGATGCTGGGGAGTCTTGTTTCCTATGGCTGCTGAAATTCTGCAGGACAAACATGTGCTAAAACCAAGGAAAAACGTTTACATTTCGGTGGGGATTTTCGGGCAGGTTTAATTTGAGTTGCTCTGCATGTTTGTTGACTTGAGAATTGCAGTGACTGCACAACTCCTGCAGTGGAGTGGTGCAAATAATAAATTGTGTAAAAAACACTGAGCTGCATCTGCAAGTGTCACACACCTGGGTCTTCATCGTGCTCCATACCAAGACTAGGGACCAACTGGTTAATCCTTTCTTGGCAACAAATTAATATATTTAAGCTAAAGTTTCATGTCTTTGGAGGTCACACTGCTAGGAAAACAATTGTGTTGTCTTCAATTTATTTTGTTATCCATATGTGCCTGTTGCTTGAGGAACAAAGTATGGACTGTGTCTTTAAGTTAAAGCAACTGGTGAATGATGACAGAAATACTGACTAGCAGAGAAATTACATACGTTTACCAAACTGCTTTGGATCTCCTTGAAGGGATTACAAATTCCTGCAGTTTATTTAAAGTAAACAAACCCAAAACTTATGTCCTCTTTCCTTTCTGTTGTGTGGTCTTTTAATAAGGGACATTTTCTTTTTCTTTTCTTTTTTTTTTCTTTTTTTTTTTTTTTTTTTGGTGGCTCCAATTAGTAGGTTTTCTTGTGCTAAAGATTGATTAGGGGGAATTTAGAAGAATAGAGCTCTCCAGTTCAAGTTACAAAATATACAAGGCTGTTCAGTAATTACATTTCCTGGGGCTGCTGCCTGCACTTGATGCAGAGTGGGAAGGACTCTTGAAAACCAATATCTTGAAAATGTGGCAATTCAGTGCCCTGAGAGGGGACTGGCAGAAAATTCAGTGTATTGTAGAGATACAATGGTTATACTTTGTTGTTTTAAGGAAAAATTATCCACACAGTTAGAAAATCTTAGTTTTGATTTGAAAGGATCATAACCTTTCTAGGTCAGAAATGCCAATTAATGCTACAAGAATGAGAGAAAGATGATAAAAGCTTCTCACAATGGGGCTGTGGTACTCAAGAGAGATGATGACATTGTGGCAGAGCACTGCCTTAGTTGACATAGCACAGGTTTGTGTGATTATTATAATGTAGGACATTACTTCTATGCACAGAATATCCCAATTCTGAAGTTAATATTGAAGTAGGGTTCTGTCAGAAGGCTGTACTTTAAGAATTTCCAGTGATTTAAAATGAAAAAATTCTTGCAATATATGGGTTTGTTTTCTTTGTTCCAGGTTTCCCAATGAATTTGATTTAAAATATGAAAATATTACAGATGCTGCTTTTGCAGTGGTGCTTCTTTAATTAAAAAAAAAACAGGTTGATTAGATAGGTTCAGATTGATAGAAATATTAGAATAATTTCAACAGTGGCTGAAAATCCCAACTAAAGTTGCTTTGACTGAAAAAAAAATTGCCTTTGGGCAGAAGGATTTTAAAGAAATACTTAATATATGTTATTAGAACATGAAGAATTTGTAGGTTAAACATTTTGGCCCTAGAGCCTGACTTGGGGCTGATTTAAAAGTGCTCACTCTGATGTTGGTGTAAATATCCAGCAGTGCCCTGAGTGGCAGGGCAGAGGAAAGGATTGCAGGCACAAAATTATTAATACTGGAGTCCAGAGGGAGGTTGGTGAGGAGGCCAGGAAAGGCAAAGGAGAAATGGGGACAGGAATTACCAAGAGTGCAGGAACACAGAAAGGACAGAGCCACTGTGAGAGGGTCTGGCCAGAGCTGAGTGTTTGCTTCCCTTTTTAAATTTTCAGTCAGCTCAGAAATTTGCAGTGTAATATGTCATCCTTTTGTTGTTGTTGTTTTTGTTAGGAAATAATTTGTGTGCACCAAATAATGTGGGATTTTTTGTTATTTGGGTTTGTAAATTGCATGTGAACATACATTAAATTGGTTGAAAAATAGGCTGCAGGGCTCCCTATCTCCTTTTCTGCCACCACGCTGAGCAGTCTTCTGATTTTTTTTTTAGAGCACTGAGACCATCAGCTAATTTAATTTGGTATCTTTCAAATATCCAATTTCCAAAGTATTTTTGTTGAATGCAACATGTATTTTTCCTTCTTATTATACATTTTTATGGTTCCTTGAATTTCAGAAATTTAAGAATACTGCACTGAAGAAGGAAATTTTAAGTTTAAATGATGTTATAAAGAAATGTTAGCTGCAAAACCAAGCAGTGATGCTTTTTGCTCAAGCGGTTTTTACTTTGGAGGGATAAAATTGTGCTATTTAAAAACATCAAGGTTTTAGCTTGCAAATGTTTGAAGTATTTGATAACTGAAGGGAATATCAAAATATGAGAATGGGATTCAGAGGACGTCTTTCTGTGCAGAAGAGAATACATGTTTCAGGCTGACTTTTAAAAAGCTCAGAGGATTCCAGGAGATAATAAATTGGAATAAATCTAGTCTTGTATAAGAAATATCATCTCCCAAGAGACAGCCTTCAGTGGTTGAATGCTTTGTAGTTTTATGGTGCCTGAGACCCTGAGGCTGTTTAAGCACCTTTATTTCAATTTCTGGAAATTCCAAGCTCTCCAATTCACCTGGATCCCACTTCACTGAACCCGAAGCTGCTGCATCTCCTCTATCAATCAATGTTTTATTGATTGTGGCAGGGAATTCTTGTTCAGTAGGCACAGTCCAGTAGAGCACCAGTTTGTAAGTCCTGAGAGACTTGCCCAAAAATGCTGCATCCTCCTTGAGCTAGATGTGTCTTCAGTTACAGAAAGAATTAGAGTGAAAAGCCCAGTTCTGTTTTACAAGCAGAAAAAATTATTCAGGATGAATCCCCGTTCTCTTTATGGAGTAAGGTTACTCTGACAGAAAACCACATTGTCACCCACGTGGTGCCAAAGCAGAGATTTGTACTCCCCCTTACCCTGCCACGTGTTGTGGCTAACCTATAATAATTAAGAAGAAATAATAGTAATTTAAAAATCATTCTATTAGGCTAAACTAATAAGAAAACATATTTTTAAAAGTTATTTCTAACTGGGGTTCAAGAGGAGGAAAAGGATCTCACTTCTCTTCCAGCTGAGCAAGTGAGGCCTCAAGGCATGAGACTGGTTTTAGCCATGGTGTGAGTGTAGGTAAATAAGTGTTGATAGTGAGTTGTAATGTTGAACATTTAATTATATTGTACTTCCCCATCCAGCTGTTGAATGTTAAATGTTTGCCTCTGGGTGCTACAAATTTCTGTTCTTGTATATATTTTATGGCAGCCTTTTAGTATACAAGATTTACATTTTTGTCTTTCTGATCAAATGGAAGATTAAGTTTATTTCTGAAGAAATCAAGGATTTAAAGAAGTCCTCTTTGGTTTAATCTCTTCATATCAACACATCTCAGAGTGCCTTTTTTCTCGAGCAAGCAGGTGTTTTTGTTAAAATAGCTAACTGTAGATAGCAGTCCCACTGCAAATGTTAAGGCAAATCATTAAAAAATCCAGTTTCTGTTAAGTTCTTTCATGCTTTTGAGAGGCTCTTCCTGCTGGAAATATTGGAGCACTGATATACCCTAAGGGCCCCTGCTGTAGGCTTAGAGCTCAAAAGGTGAACTTTAAAGTCCATTATAACATTTAGGGTCACGAGGGTTTTCTCATGTGGTCTCTGTTTACATTGGATGCTCCTTTGAGGCTTTTGAGTGTGAAGTGGTGGAAGAAAACATACAAATCCAAATTTCAGGTTGCAGGAAGACAAATAGCTATGGGAGAGTTCCTTTGACAAATGCCCTTTGCCATGGATATAACTGTGATGTTTTGGGAGAATATTTTATGCTCTGAAGCTGTTTGCCTCATTGTCTCTCTCTTTTCAATTTCTCATTCTTTTTATGTGCTATATACCAGTCATCAGTTTGTATTCTAGATTCTGTTTTTACTTTCATTACATGGCAACATGCTTTCTCCATTTATCTTGGTAAGCACAGTTCCAGACTCTTTAAAGAGGAGAAGTTGCTCATGCAAAAACTATGCTGAAGTGCAAATCTGGACGTATTCAGAGAGCTGTTGGAATCATTTTGCTCAAGCTTTCAATTGATTTTAAGGTATGAAAACCTGGGCTTTTATCCAACTGGCCAGGCCTATTACACCATCTGCTTTTGCAGATATTGCACCTTTCTTTGGATCTGCTAGTGATATATTTAAGGTATTCACAGATGCCGTGGTGAGAGGCACCATTGTAGATGTCATCAGTGATGGGGCAGTGGGAAAGCTCAGATCTGGGGAGGTGTGATGTGACTGCCTTGTTTTTTAAAGACAGTCCAAAAAACCAAGATGGTTAATTCCTGTCTAAGATAAATGTGTCATTAGCACAGGGACTGAGGGAGAAAAATGAATTTCAGTGTTTCTGTCAGGTTAGGTAAAATGATGCTGTTTAACAGAAAATCAGTGTTTAGCAATAAGTGTGTGAGAATAAAAGGTTTTATGCTAAACCCCAGGAAGGTAGCCCCAATCTGGTATTGGTTCTTTGGTATTTGGGCTCTTTGTGGATCCTTATGTAAAGAATTTCCTCTGATTTGGGGGCATGTAAGGTTCTTCTTGTTGGACTTGCCACCTTAAAGCTTTGGATGTGGTGGCCTGAGTGGCTCCAGTGTTGGCTCTGTGCCCACAGGCCCATATGTTCTGTGTGATTTGACAGCTTACAGTGAATATCCTTCCCTCTTATTTCCTTTTGCTTGCATCACAACCTCTCCAACAAAACAGCATCCACTGGCAAACGTTTTTTACATTTCAAGGAAAATGCACGAGCCCGTGGGTTCACATGGGTACACCACCTTTTCTACCAGGGAGTTTGACACCTGGTCATATAAAACTCCCTCCAAAACATAGCTCTGGTTTATTTGTGTGTGAAACACTTGTGGAGCCATCCTGTGCACAGCACAGATGGAAATCTGTGAGCCCCACAAGGGCAGCTCAGAGATTAGATCCCTGAACCTTTGGGCCGTCCTTTGAGCAGCAGGAGAAAGATTTCCTGCGGGTTTATTTGATGACTGATCAGCTTGTGCCAAAGGATGCAGTTCCCTGAGACTTTGGCTCCATCTGCGAGAGTAACTCAGTGTGCTGCAGGGAGAGTGGCTCACAGGTGTAGCAAAAAAAGAAATAAGAGCAGCAGCTTCTCAGTCACTGCTTGCTGCAGTTCTTGCCAATTGAATAAAGTACATTCTAAGGAATGAAATCATAGGGACGTTCAAAAACGTTTCGGAAAAAACTCTACACGTTGTCTATTTGAATTAATATTTAACAAAGTATCAGATTATTGTTCCCTAAAGGTTTAAACTGCATGTTTTAAATGGAAAAAGACTGGAGGTATTTAGAGATGTACGAAAGTGCAAGTGCTCTTAGCTAAACTTCATGCAAAGATCAGCCCTAAGAAAAGGTGAAGCAAGAACATCATCCATGAACAATCTGGATGGAGAAGAGTAATATGTGGGTGACTGTGTAGAAACAAACATGATTTATGTCAGTTTGAGCTAAATCACAGATAACAAATCTCACATCTCTCAGGCAAATTAAAGCTCATTGCCCTGAGCTGAGTTTGTACCCTCTCAGTGGCAGGCAGTATTAAATACAGAGTCATCAGCAGAGGCTCAGGGTGACCAAGGCTTTGTTCATTTACAGACTTGAACCCCAAATGAGTAAATCTGTTGTTTTGTGCATCTGCAGCTCCAGCATGCAATGCTGCACGGTTGCATCTGCAGTCAAGCATGACCTGCAGCCTTTCTGCAATGCACACAATTACAGCACCAGGCCCTGCACATCAGAATTCTTCCCAGTCACGACAAGCAGCTTTTGACTTTTTAAAAAAATGATTTTCAGCAGAGAATATTTAGCAATGTGGAGAAGAGTGCAGCTCAGATTACAGATAGTTCTGTAAATGACTGCTCTGAATGGATGGACAAACACTGAGAGACCACTTTTGTCAGATTTGGCAAAATGTACCCTGTGAAATGGGCTTTATTTCACCAACATTTTTTGCTGCAGGAAGGAATGTTGATAGACGCTTCAGCATCGCCACTTGCCCATGTTTTGACATTCCTATCAGCTATGTGCTATTTGCAGGGTTGTTTGCTTTCAAATGGTGTTGCTTTTTGGAGGTTTTTCTCATCTACTTGTATTTTAATTTTTTGGTTCGCAGGGATTTTTGGAGGATCTCAAAATACACAGGTTTTGTTTATGTTCAAACAGAATTTCATTTCAAGATATTAAGTCCTTTTCTAAATTTTCTCCCGACATAAAGTTTTACAATGTATCTTCCCCTGTATACCAGTATAATACGGGCGGCCACCCTGTTTTTTGTCTGTGACTGACACACATTGCACAGGTTTGGGCAGAATGTAATGCTCCAGAATTGAAATTTCTGAGATGCACATTAATTTTTATTTGTGCACATTAATTCTTTTCCAGCTAACTTCCATGAACCCTTTAACAGTTAATTACTTCTAAGTTCCCAGAGTATTATGCACGTGAAATTACCATAATTTAACATTAACAGAAGCTTAAAAATTACTCCTGAAATAGGGAGATGTTAAAATTTTTTTGGGGAGTGATTGATTAATAAGGAGCATCCATTGTTTTTCACATGTGCAGATTTCTTTGGATTTTAGTCTATTCTCTAAACTTTGGGAAAAACAGGTCTGCTAAATGAGTTTCAGAAACTGATTCCAGGCCTGATTTCTTCAAGCAAGGGATTGGTATGGGAGGAATGCTGTTATCCTGCATTCTGTGGCCTGGAAACCTCAGGAGGATTATACAGTCAGAGGATGCTTTTTTCCTTTTTTAAAATGTTTCTACACTTCTCATTTGGCTTTATGATTAATACTGGGAGAAGCTGTTTGCTTGCAGATATTTAATATATTCAGTGGCACTTGATGCCTGATGCTTCTGGCTTGTTTTGTTAATGGCATGTTTGTGTAAACTCTCGCAGCTTTGAACTCCTCTAAGATTTGTCTTGTTCATCCCAGCATCTGATGATAACCAAGATCTCACTAGAATAACCAGAATTTAAGGGGAATCTCTGGGAACTCTGGTTTATTTGCAAAAGTGGACAGGAAGGCCTTATAGCCAGGTGGTGCCATTTTGCAAAGATTACTTATCAAAGAAAGGAAGATGGGTTTGTGTGTGAAGAAAAGAAGCTCCCAAAAATACTACCCTGAATGTAAGGCAGTCCTGATTTAATTTCAGTGGTTGCAATAATAACCACGTAAGGAGCATAAAATAGGCAGTCTGAGTTGAGCAGGGAAAATTGTGGGGTGAGACCTCCATTTGTGTAATCAAAGCGTGTAATAGAACTCGATTGTACACAAATTTATACTTCTGACAGCCTTCATTTTCCATTCTATTTAAGAGGACCTCTGTATCTGAAATTGAGTAGCAGCCTTGCCCAAAATAAAACAGCTTCAGAGAGGATGCTGTTTTTTAATGCATTCCCCAGCCAGCCTAATCAGAAGCCATAAATCAATAGGCAAATAGGACATGCCACTAATTAGTCTGTAGAAAATTCTACCAATGTGTTTTTCAGCAGAGAGCTGTGCCAAAAAGTCCCCCACTTGTTGAAGGCATCTTTTCAACTTCAGTGACTAAAAGACAGATCTGTTTTTTCAGAAGAAAATTTATGTAAATGGTATGAGATTTGTGTCTAACTGGAGTAAACCAACATATCACTAAGTGAAATCAAATGTTTGTGAAAGTGTCTCTGGGATAAATCTAATCCTATCTGATTTCTATTAGCTGATTTGTTTTGCAATTTAATGGCTGTCAAATTTGGCCCTCAATGTCAGAATCCTATTTAGCCAAATGTCATTGCCAAGGCAATCTAACAAGCAGTGCTCTTGGTAAATAAAATTTGGCAGAAGGTTCATCAGTGCATGTTGTGGTTCTGCCAGCTCCAGTCTGTATTTCACACATGTGTGAATTCCTCAGTGTATAGTACCTCTTATCAAAAAGGCATATTTTACTTTCATGCTTGCCAAGTTTTTTTGAAAATGGAAAGGTCCCCTCGAGTTGAGCTGTGCAGCACTCAGGATGGAGGCCCCAATACCTGCTCCAGTTCTGTGTGTGAAAGCATGCAAAGGCTTCGTGGATGCCAAATAAGAATCTAATATTGAAAAAGCTACGAAATAAACATTCTTTTTTTCTTTCACAACTGCTGTTTAATTTAAATTGTGTTATTCTGTGGTATTCTGGTGTCTGTGCCCAGCTGTTAATTAGGACTTTTGACATGCACGGCTGCAGGGGTGATCCCTGAAGGAAATATTTCCTAGTCTTTCACTTTCTAAACACAATTTATGTCTTTCCAGTTGAGATATTTGCATATAAACGGCTATTCTGATGCACATTCTTGCTGACTTGCTTCATAAGTTTTCTGAGTTGCTTCACAAGAATGAGTATATGCAATCTACATACAAAAACTGCTGCATATGACGAAAAAAATCTGTTAAATTAATGAATTTTCTGGGAAGAGCAAGATTTAGGAGAAACAGAAAGTTCTGTGATATATGGGATAATTTTAGAGTATAATTTCCCCCTTTTTTCCCTTTTATTTTTTAAGTTCAGGTGCAAACATGTCATTTTTCTTTTAGCTGTGTGCTGGAGGATTTTTGCCTTTGGAAAGAGTGAACATTTTATTTATACTTATCTCATGTTTTTGTGAGGTAACAGCACCCTGTGATATGAGAGAGTATCTGTGAAACACATTAGTGCCTGAATTTTATCTTTACTGATGTTGAATGTCAGACATATCCCAGTGGAATGTGAGTAGGGCACTTAAGTCCTCCAACAATTCAGCTTTGCCACAAAAAGGACAATTATTAAGACTCATTGGAGCCTGAAACTTGTAAATCAAGTAATGTGGAAATTCAGTATTACAAACACATGGAAATCTTGCTCAAAATGCATTTAATCCTGTTGAAATGAACAAACAAAACCCCACTAAAATGCCTAACCAAAGAAACTCCCAAGAACTCTAAGCTAAAATCCATGCTAGTGGACTGGGTAGTTCTTCACTCCCCAGTGAAAATATATTAAAAAAAAACAAGGCAAAAAAGCAGAGACAATAGCTTAATCCTTTAGTAAGCAAAGTTGATATTGCATTTTACTTCCATAAAATAAAACTTGGCAGAATGCAAAAAAAGGTGAACAGGAGTGGGACACTCCAAAATCTGTGGTTTGTTAAAATAATGGCTTTTTTTAAAAATGGGTGAATTGTGGCATTCTTCAACTCCAGGAGGAAGGAACCAGTGGTTCAGCAAAAGTCTTAATTTTCATCAGCTCTTTCCCCCAGTGCTGGAAATTGTCTCCTGCCATGACTCAGCTGTGAGATTATCCACTCCATCACTGCCATGTTCTTGTTCCAAGGTCTGTTTAAAAAAAGTGCAATATCGCAGTGTAGGCACAGACACAGAATGCAGCGTGTGTCAGGTGTGTCCCGGGGGTGGGAAGGGAGGTGAGCCCCTGGAAATCCGTGGTGGGATAATGGGAGGGCACAGATCCCATGGAGTGCAGCCTCCCCTGTGCTGAGCATTGCTGGGGTCAGTGTTGGCTTAAGTAAACAAGTTAAGCTTGTGCAGGGTATGTAAAAAATTTGGAATCTCTGTGCTTGTTTTCCTACAAGAGAGGATTCTTTGAGGATTTCGTTGTCCTGCTTTTGATAAAACGATTCCTCAGTTTGTGTAATCATTGTGCAACTCAGGCTTTTGTAAAGGGGTTTTGTTTATTGTAAGGAAGGAGACAGATGTTTTTTGTAAGAACTCTTTTTTTCCCAGTGCTTTATAATTTAAAAACACAAAGTTTGTTACTTGGTGCTGTAATCCATGACCAATTGTGTTGTTTATAACTTTGTGCTCTGGTTATTTCACTGGTTGTGTGAAGTCTTCATTGAGGAAATAAAGCAATACTCTCACAGCCTGAGCAATGCTCAGGCATTAACCCAGTGCTTTTAGAAACCTCTGTAGTGAGTGCTGAGAAACATCCTGAAGGATTTGGAGCTGCTGCTTTGGATATGCTGTTGGATATTAATTCCTCCCTGCATACCTTGTTGGTTGTGCTGTCGTGGGAAATGTGGGAATGGTGAATCTCGAGTTGCATAAATGAAGGAGGATAAATAATGGGTTTAGAGAGAAAATAAATTGTTTGTTTTCGTAGATGACTGTTTCAGTATTTGGCATCAATGTCTGAGGGAATGATGAAGGTGCACCCCCAAAGTGCTGTTACAGGCCTCCTGTTCTTCCATCATCATGCCCATTGCACCATGAGTTCTTAAATGTGCTTCTGCAACTGTTAGAGATGCTTTGGACAGGACAAAGATGACTCCCAATCTGGTGAAATAATCTCTGCCTATTTGAGCAGTGGTATTTTGGGATGGATGGAGCTCCCCTGAGGGCTCAGTTGGCTGCAGAATTGCCGTATCGCTCTTTTGAAGAGTGCCAGGAGCCAGTCATCCTGTCAGTGCCTCAGCCTGGGCTCTGCATCTCCTGCATCTGGGACACATTGGGTTGTTTGCAGTGCCTGTTCCAGGTGGTCAGGCAGGGAACCAGCTCTGTGATCACAAACCACACGGCCACAAAGGGCTGAGGCGTCGAGCGTTTGTTCCTGGGCTCTCAGTCACCAAGCAAGGGTAGTTAGAGGAGAAGACTATTTCTGGCATAACAAGGGTATAATTTGGAGGAATAAACTCTCTCTCTATGTTGTAGCCATTTTTTAAATGCAATTTGATGTTTCCCTTAAATATGCCATGAGATCTTTAGCTCTGGCAGGAGATGAATACTGTATTCTTCTAAACAACATCAGATACATATGCATCCCCGGATGTGGTAACGCTCGGATTTCCTCCCAAAAATTTCATAGCAAGCAAATGTACAGAGTAGGAAGTGAAAAATATCTTCAGGGAAAGATTCCTGACATCTTTCTTGCTACTAATGCAAAAAAAAAAAAAAAAAAAAAAAAAAAAAGATCTGTAATCAGTGAATCACTGCATTCCATGCTCATAATGTAGCAAACATTTAAAGCAGTGATGCTTAAGGTAACTTGCAGGGAATGAAGAAGAAAAAAGATCCCAAATGTTATTGGGGGAAAAAACCCAAACTCCTCAGGAGAACACAGCATTGAAAGGTGTGGAGAGGTGTGGTCTTTTTCACTTACTGTCTTTTTCTTCACAAGGCTCTGGAGCCTGAGTTGTCCAGCCCAGCATTCAGCACTCCATTTTTGCCTCCTGTGGGGTGTCCTTCGGCTGAGAATTCAGAATTTCCTATGCTGAGATACTCCCTTTAAAAGGGAATTTAAGAAAGGTTTGGGCCTAAATCCTACTGGAATGAAATAACAGTTTCTTGGCTCGTAGGTTATGAAATAAAGTTGAAGGGTCAAATTTCTGAAATAAATTAAACCAGTGATTTAAATTTTTTTAAAATTCATAGTCATGTCAAGACCTTTACTGTAATAAATTAAAGGGCAAATCTTATCTGAACTGCCAGTCTTTAAGATCTTTCCCAAAGCTTATCTTCACTTTTCTATTGAGAAAGCAGAGATCAGACTTCGAGTTGTGGATTTGCCAACATCTGTCGTCAAGCAGTGTAGCACAGGTGTCTGCAAGGAAGATTTTAAACAACAGAATTGTAGGTTACTGATAGACTTCATTGTATTCAACATTCATGGGCTGCAGTGATGAGGGTGTTGACTGCAATATTCTCTGGGGATTCACTTTGAGATACACAACATCAGGCAGGATCAAGGTTCTGAGCTCCATTCCCTCTCTGGAGGAAATTATCTGTAGGGTGTTCTAAGCTGTTTTGGGCTTTTTGTTTGGTTTTTTAAGATGTGTTTTTGGTTTAATCAAACCAGTGGTGGGACCAGTGAGGATTAAATGTTGCTTTTTTCCAGCCTTGCATCACCTTAATATGCTAAGAGCAAGAAAAGAAGACAAAGTATTTTCCAAGCGTCCTACTGGATCATTTCTTGTGTGGGCCTGTGCTTTGTGCAAGGATGAAACAAACACCCTGTGTTTCACATTCAGTGTGGTTCTACTAACTAAAAAATCTCCATTTTCTGAGGAACATATTGCCATGGTAGTCCAGGGAGCTTCTCCAGCAGGAACAGAAGAGAAATGCTTGAGAATAACAGAATTCTGAGATGTGTGCTAGCACAAATCTCTGATACACGTCATGTTTCCTAGCAGCTGGAATTGGTTTTGTGGAGTTTTTTATTTCTCTGCTCTTTTTATGTCCTTCCTGCTTTTTCTTAATGTTCTCTTCATTTTCCCTTTGCAGATTGCAAAGTGCATTGAAAGTTAGAATTGACTTTTTGAAACTGCTGGGTTTGAGTATAAAATTAGGGAAAAGAAATGTGTGTTTTCTCCAAGTCCTCAATGATTTTACAGGGGGCAAAAGTGATATTGTTAAATGGAAGAATGGGGAGGCAAACAGCATGTGAGGAAATCCAGCAGCTGAGAATCATAGCCCAGCTGAGGCTGGCAGGGAGATCCAACCCAACCTGCCTGAAGTTGTGTCCAAACAGATTCTGAGCATCTCCAAGGATGAAATTCCATCACCTCCCTGGGCAACTTTACTCAGAAAACACCTACTGCAGCTGTTTGTTCCTGCAGACAGCAGCTTACTTGCTTCACTGCTGGTTTATTTAAGATAGTAAAGAGTTTGTAGACCAGACTTTTTGGCAACTTTATTATGAAATACAGCTCAGTACAAATTCTGTGCCTTTTAAATGAACTAATTACAATGAAAACAGATGTTTGTATTTATCGTGGAGATGAAAACTTGATGCAAGATATTCTTAGTCCAGAATTAATTGACTTAATAAATGCTTGAAGATTAATGAAAGTATAGCTCTATGCAGCTTTAAAAAAGATTTTAAAAAATAAAAATAAATTATGTTAATCAGAGTGGTTTGGGTTGGAAGGAACCTTAAAGATTTTCTAGTTTAACCTCTTTGCAATGGACAGGGATGCAACTCACTAGAGCAGGTTGCTCTGGGGCCCATTCCACTTGTCCTTGATGTGAAGCATGAACAAATAAATAAAAATTAGTCAGCAGTATTTATTTTTGAAGTTATAAAGCTAATGTTAAAGTGTTAAAGTTACTGTAAATATTCTGAATTATTTCTTTTATCTGAGTTTTCTTGGAAATGAAAATAAGTGTATATATATATATATATATATATATTATATATCTTATATATTGTGTATTTTCCCCCTCATAGTGTGTCTCGTGCTGCAGCAAAACTCTTCTGTACAGAACAGTCATTTAACAAATTGGATGTTAAAGGCTGCAAAATGAATGGTGGGAATTGGAGGCATCATGTATAATAACTGACCTGAGCACCTTGCAGGGTTATATAGTGAGACTGGTGTTATTTTTGGAAGAGTATCTTGGAGAAACAGGGTATGTGACAGGTTCTGAAATGCTGTCCTGTCCCAATTCAGCAGTGCCCGTGGTGTGCTGCTCCCAGAGCTCAGCCCTGCCTTCTTCCTCATCCTTCCCCACTTTACACCTGCCACAGCTGAACCTGCTCAGCAGAAAATACATGGAATGTTTCTGCTTGGTGTGACCTGAGCACCCCCTTCCCAAATAAATCTGGAGCCACGTCTCCTCAGGGGGATGGGAGGTCACTGTCCCCAGAGGGCACAGCTGGAAAAAGCAAAATGCAGCAGCCCCTCTGCCCTGTCCAGACTGCTTCCCACATTTGGAAATTGCTGCTGTTGGAAGTGAGATGGGCATGATGGGTTTTCTGCCTGGAAAAATAGAGGTAAAAAAATGCCAAACCACTGAAACATCACAGAAATCTTCCTCTCTCTTTGGTAGGTGGGACAGTGGGAGAGGAATGACACTTCTAGAAATTTCATTCATATATCAGATGTGTTTGTGTATTTTTGTTTTCACAGCTGTGTACATCAGGAAGATTTATTTGCTATGAAACTGAGGAATAGTAGCTTGAAAAATTAACAGTTCTTTGGCAATGTGCTCTTCAGTAATGAACCAGGAGCCTGAGGGAGTGGGCACAGCCTGTGGGTTATGAGGCTCCCTGGTTTCTGTGGGATTCCTGCAGAAGGATTCTGAACTTCCTGCTGGCAGAAGCCTGTGGTTTTATATTGGAACAAAACTGAAATATCCTGGTAGGAAGTGGAGCCTAGGATTGCATTTAAGGCTGGTGATGTGTGTGCAGTGCAGGTGGCTGGTTCCATGCCCAAGTGTTACTTCTGTTGGTCCCTTTATAACCCTGATGTTTTCCTGTTGTATCAATATGTTGGTAGTTTCATTCAATTATTAATCGAGGTGATGGATTGTTCTAGAAGATTTTTGCTGCTTAAAGTTTGTTTCTTTTTAGAAAACTGCTCTGTAATGCAGATGCTCCTTTTGTAATTTCACAATTTCTTAAGCTTCTTGAATTCATACCAGGGTTGTGTTTGAGCTTGGCAAGTTTTAAATTGTAGGACTGCCATAGCAGTTTTGGATAGCTGGACTAAATAAAGTGGTGCTGTAAAACACTTCTCTCCTTCCAAAAAAGCAGTGAGAAGGTAGCCAGACGTTGAATGGCAGCTCTTTTGCAAAGCAGTTAATCTTTATAACATGTTACTTAAAAATATGTCAATGTGCTCAGACATTGGCAAGTGTAAATTTAGTGGTGATTAAGTGAAATCACAAATTATGCTTCATAATATCTTTCAATCTCTTTTTCTGCTTTCTCTGGGCAGTAGCAGGTTTTTTTCAAAGGTGCCAAGTTTAGTTTATAAATTAGAAATGTGTAAGGAAAGAATGTTCTCTGCCGTGACTCACTCTGGTGTCTGGTCTTTATTCCAGGCTGTATTGATGACAAAGTATGCTATGAATTTAGAACATCTACAGCCCTGGAGGTGGCAAATTGCTTTCTGCTTTACCTCCAGTGTTTGCATGCTCATCAAGCTTGCTTCTTGAACTTTTCTACACCAAGTTGCTCTTGCAGAGCAGAGCAGAGCAGAGCAGTAGCACAGGTGTGCTCTTTCAGGGAAAAATGAAGCCTTTCTGTGATATCAGTTTGTGCAACCCCTGCTTGCCTCCCTTTGCATTCAAAAGTATGAGTTTTCTCTATTTTGATTTTTTCTATTGCTCCTGAGAGCCTGTGTAATTGATAAACCTTCAAAATACCTCTAGAAACTAATTTAAAAAAAAGAAGAGGTTTGTGATTTTTACATGTTTTTATTTAATGGGAACTGTGCTGGCTAATCAGAAATCATTTCTGTTAAAATTAAATCCTGAAGTAAAACATTTAAACGGTTTCTAATCTTAACATGGGAAGCCACCAGAAAGAGAAATTGGAAGAAAAGTCATGTGGGTGCTGCTGCATCTGACCCAAGGCTTTGTTCCCTTTTCCTCTTTGGGAGCCAATCTGTTCACTTCTGTGGGATGCAAATTCATGTCCCCTCGGAGCAGCACGCTGAGTAGCTTTCCTCACATCTTGAGTTTATTTGGTATCCCAAAATCACTTATTTATTTCTCTTATAAAAGCACTAATTTTTGGGGAGAAGAGGCTTTCTGGATCTGTCACTTGATAGATACACAAGCAGTTGTTAAGGAATTTTCCTTCCCTGCTCATTTTATGTTATGTTTTTTATTTGTGCAAAGAATTGACTGAACTCCCAGAATAGGTGACTTACATGTTTGGTTTTCAGCAGATCTTTGAAAAAAAACCATTTTGCCTAAATGATAACGTGCATAAGTGTTGTATAGATGGGTTCTGGTTGAGGGTGGATGCCAGAGGGTGTATCAATGCCTCTGAGTGATCTGCAGTAAATTGGTTTATTTTCCCCTCTTGACTAGATCAGCTAGACACCAGTTGCTTTTCTCTCAGTAGTGAGGTTCAGCACTGAATTAAACTCTGCTATTACACACCTAGCTCTGCAAGCTATTTCTGCAGTCATCTACGAGTGTTTTTTCCAAAGGCAGATGATGAGTGTAGGAGAGGGGAACATCTCTGCAGAGAAGCTGCTGCAGCAGCCTTGGTTCCCTTATGCAGTTCTACAATGAATGAACTCTCAGCAGTAATTCTGGCAGTCTTGAACTGGAAATTTGGGTTTATTGCTACATAAATATGGGATTGGTTTGGAGTCGTCATTATCTTTGCTCTGGGTAATTGCCCACAGATCGATCAAAATCCTAAAAATAGCAGCTGATAAGATATGGGATATGCTCTTCATTTTTTATTAATCTGAGGTGATGCCATCAAAGTAGTAATTACATTTCCATGGACTAATTTTATGGAGCTTGAATCTGTAGGCTTCTTTCTTCTTTCACCTTTCTTACCATTTTCGTATTGGAAATATCTTCTAAAACTTTCACTAAATTTAAATCTTTTACTGCTTCTTTTTATTTCTCCATAGATTTGAACACATTTCTAATCTGTGCTATTCAGTTCAATTACACGACTTTCACAGACCTTGAAAAATCTTTTAGAACTGTACTTGGGTTTTTTTTCCAATAGCTTTATATATTTTTATGCAGTAAAATACATTTGTGCTGTTAGGGTATTGTTGTCTATCACCGAATTCATATGTACAATTATTTTTTTGCTAGCCCAACACAACTATTTTAAGCTCACAGTGTCTGTTCTTGGCATGACATTATGTTGTTACATAATCAGATGGCATTCTGGTTTTGATGGGTTTGGGCTGAGGAATTTGGTGCCTGGGCTGGAGGAGTCCCCAGAATGCGTGGAGCAGCTGAGGAATGTGGTCCTGCAGGAGGGAGGAGGCTCCATCAGGCAGTGCTGAGTTCTGCAGCATCCTGTGACATTTCCGTGCCATCCTGACAGTGTTTTGCCTTCCCTGCTGTGCACGGGTGGAGGGCATGGAGATGGATAATTAAACTTTGAACCAGCAAACAGAGTTGGGGGGGCCAGGGCTTTGAAGAGCAGATCACAAGGATGATTTCCTGTGGGTTGCTTTGCCTCGGATGCAGCTTCACATGGAGCTCAGCCCCAGCCCCTCCTGGCACCGGCAGCAGCCTGGGCAAATGTGGCACAGGCAGCTCCATCCCTCTGGAGCCATAGTCAAACTCATTAAGGGCTTTTCCTAAATTGGACGGAGTGATTTGTACTGCAGGGCAATCTGCTTCCTCTTCCAAAGCTCTTTGGTTTCTGTTTTAGCAACGATTCCGAAATGAAATTTGCCTTTATTACATCATTGGTAAACTTGTATAGTTAGAAGAACCTACACCCTTTCAAAATTTTAAGTTCAGGCAAAACTGGGGGAAAATCAGACTAAAAAGATCAGTATCCAGTCTTCCCTTCTGATGCTGATGTAAGTGCTTTAATGCTAGAGGTGAAGCTCTGTATGGAAGTGTTGCCTGGCAGTCCCTCAGCAGGGAGCACCGTGGTCTCTGTCAGTGGAGCCTGGCACTCAAACCTCATCACCTCTAGAATTTCTCTAATTCTGTCCTGCTAACAGAGTGACAGCCCAGGAGTGGCTGCACAGACTGAAATACTCTCAAACATCCCTACAGGCTGTGCACATAATCATACCTATACACACATGTATGCACAGGCTTTGTAACAACTCCCAACTGAGAATGTCAGTGCTGGAGGTCAGGCTGCCCTGTGCAAATGAACTTTAAATTCTTTTTGGATACAAGTGGAGAATATTTGTTTACTATTGTCAGCTTTGAGCATATCTGTGTTACTCACTGTCAGAAAGCTCATTCTCCAAATAATAAATAGACCTGCCAGAAAACTTTTAACCTACCTTAGGAATATTCTGTAGGAAAAAAAAAAAGTCTTTATAGATTAATACATGTTTCTTGCTGACTTTGTAAAAGAATTTGAGGGTACATAGTAAACTTTTATTAAGAATTTATGGTTTCCTGGCTTGCGTTTATTGTGTATTGATAAGAATAATCTCATTGTTTTAACACGGCTCTATTGGCTTGTATTCTTTTCTTTGCCTCCCATTGGTGGTTTTTAATGAGTCAAAAAGAAAAAAATATCCCTGGGGAGGACTTGAGAGCAGAAGGTAAAGTTCAGAACCAGAAAATTGTTTTCTTGTATAGGACAGCACCTGGCTGACCCTCTGTTGTTTGAATATGGCCTGAAATTCTTTGTGGTTGGAGTGTAAAACCTTTGCCAGCCGTTGCCCTCTGGCAATTAGCAAGTCAGCACAGAGCTGGAGAATTTTTGTGTCAGAAAAGGAACAAGTGTGTGGTGGTGGCTGCAGATACCCTGAGCACTGTCCCTGTGAGAAGGGGGCACAGGCTGCAGCCAGCAGATGACAGGGACATGAGCAGGTGAAGATTGAACCCTGGGAAATGTTTTGTGCACCTTGATCCACTGGAAAATATCCATTTTCGCACTGGCTGGCTGAGATAACTGTCTGGTGTCTGGGGTGGAGTGAGAGAATTTCGTAGCACAATGAGTGGGGGGTTATTTTTTGTTTTCTTTTTAACTTCAAGGCAAAGTGTGACCTTCTAATGCCTTTTTTAACCTCTGAGCACTTTTTCAGTTCAAAAGCAATTTAGTGGCAAACAGTAATTAACCTGAAGGGAAACATCTTTGGGTTTTATTGTGTTTCAGTACATGGGTCAAATTAATAACAGCTCAGAGGTATCATCTGTGGCATTTGAATATATTAGTTGAAAAAAAATCAGCAGACTTAATTTAAAATTTGTATTTTCAAAGATCTAAGTAAGAAAACTCCTTCATTAGAGCAGTGGTGTTTTGAAAGCTTCAACTTTTTGGTGGTTTTTAAATACAATTTTACTCTTTTGAGATGGTGATGGACATCAGATGAAGGTTTGGGGTTATTTAGGTTTTTGTTTGGCTAGTACATGATTAATGTAACGATTTGTAATGTTTCAGACACAGCTTGTTAGTGCAATCTAACTTTTGTATTTATGAACGGACGACAAAGATACTGTTACTTACCAGGGATCACAGACCCCACAAGAGGGAATAAATTTTTAACACCCAAGATTTTCAAAGCCTATTACTAAGTCTTCAGAGGAGCTAATATAACATCCTCAACCTTGCTTTGGGCATAAGGAGATTGTCTTAGAAGGAAAAGAAAAAGAATCAGAACATAGAGATTAAGTCAAGCAGCATCTCAGTTTTCAAAATATCAGCTGTTTAACAGGTTGAAATCGGGCAGAGGGTTTGTAGGACACAGAGCTGGGGCCTCCATCTGAGGGTGGGCTCAGTGTTCCTCATCTGCTCTGGGGTTTTGTTCTTTAAAGCACTTTGGCATCATCTCTGCTGCACAAATGGGGTCTGAAGGTAATAATGGACCAACAGGTCTTTTAAATGACTAATGACCCTCCTAACAGAGAGAACAAGAAGAAAATGGTGGTGGGAGGGCAGAAAGAAATCGAAATTCACTCCGTGGTTTTTACTACCAGAGAACCCTCTCCCAAGCTGTTTATAAAATATTAGGTTTGCATTACACAGCTGAAGGAATTCACAAAATGTTAAAGCTGTGACTAAACCCAGCCTGTGAGGGTTTTTCCCTTTGGTGCTCAGAGAAATGGGAGTTGAGGGAATTGACAATGAAACATGGCAAGTTTTCGGCAGGAATATAGCGAAGAATTGATATTTTAAATGGGGCGGAAGGGAATTAAACCCAAACACAAACTTCAGCACCATTACCCCAGCAATGTATGGAATGCATGGCTCTGGGAGAGCTCCTTCCCTCTTACCCCCACCCCATCCTCAGTGCTGCAGCTCTGCAAAGCTCTGCTCAGAAAAGCAGGGAGAGATGGTAGGAAAAAGGCAGAGTTGGAAACTCTGAAGAAGGGCCTTTGAAAGGGGATCATGTTCCTTCTCTGGGCCACACAGCACTAGGAATTTCCATAAGGGTGAAAGAATTTACGATGTGCAGCCTGTCCATAAGCAGCTCCTGCAGCCTGTAAAGCTCAGCCTGTTTTTCCTGCAGAAAGGGCTGGTGGCCCTTGTGTCCCAGCTCACCTGGGGCTGGGCTGATGGCCCTGGGTGAGGCCATCCTGGCAGTCCCCTGCTCTGGGACATCCTGGCCTGCTCTGCCCTGTGTTGGTAACAGATGTGAAACCTTTCTGTTCTGTGTCACAGGTTAGCAAGGGTGGCATTGTCACTCACATCACCAATGCTTCACCGTGACACAAGCCTCCCTCTGCAGCTGAGCACAGCAGATATGACCCGGGTTCACTGTTAAAAGCAGGTGTTTAAACATTTCCTTTTAACTCGTGGTTACTTTTGATATTCAAGGAGCGTGTTTAGTAACTTCATTGAGACATCTCAGTAGTTGCAGCAAACAGAATAAGCTATCCTTTACTGCAGTGCTGTCTCCAAGAATGAAAGACAAAATATTTGAGGCGAATGTCCTTCAGTTTCTAGAAGTGAATACAGCAGCCCAGATTTCCTATCCACAGAGTGACCCTCTACTATTTTCAAACTACTCTTTTTGGCAATCTACCAGCAGAAATGAGTATTGTACTTAAATGTCATAAAGGTCACACAAAAATTCACTGGTATAGCCAGTAGTAAACCTTGGAATCTTATTCCCAGAGCTCCATTTGACACCAAGGTATTTTCCTCCTGTCACTACTCATTCCTGGCTGAGTGGATCTTTTTCTTCAGCAGTTGTGTCAGTGACCTCCAGCCTTTCCACCAATGCCATGTAGCTTGTTCTTGTCCTTAAACCTTTGCTCTTCATCAGCTCTAACAGCACATTTTCACTTTATGGAGTAAAACACTTTCACTTGGGAAGGATTTAGGTGGTGCTTTCAAGATTTTTGTCGTGTCCAGCTCCAGGTTCATGCCTTGCTGTGCCATCTTTGCCTGCAGAAGGCTCAGTGCTTTCCCCAGAAGGTTCCAGAAGAACCAGAACGTGCCAAGGACAGTGGCACAAGCTCATGGGTTCTGCTGGCTGCTCCCAGTTCTCCTCTCCACCTGATAGAAAAAAGCACAAGGAAACAAGCACAGCCCCTTGTCAGGCACAGCAGAGAAATAATCCTTCATTTGCACGTGTTGGAGGTGGGAATGTGCTTTGGAGCCATGGCTTTGGTCTGGTGGAACTGGAAAAAAGAGAGATTTCAGTCCCAGATAAGGAACTGCTCACCTTTTGATTAACCAGACCAAAGCATTGGCCCTCTCAACACTCCGTGTAACGTGGAGAGGTCCAAAAGAAAAGCACTAATTTTTCAACTCAACAGAATGCAAAGGTCAGGATATTTTTAAGTTCATACCATTCAGTTTCTGAAATGCTTTGTAGTGAGCTGTAACCCTGTGGTTTCAGAACAGAGCAGTTATTCAGGTTTAGTAACATGAAAAGAGTTTTATGAAGTTGAGTATAAAGAAGTGTTTCCAAGTTATGCTAGGAAGGCATATATAATTACTTTTGAGACTGTTCTCAAAAAAATTCATTTGAAATACCAGATTGATAGATAGATGTAATTTTTAAAGATTTAATTTTTTTTCTTTTTTCTTTTTTTTTCCTTTTCTTTCTTTTCCTAAATAGCAGCATTCTGCAGTAAAAGTGCAGTCAGTTGCTTCAGTGATTAAATATCTGGAAAAGCTCTGGAATGGCTTTGTATTAGGAAAAATAAGGCATGCATGGGTGAGTTCCTGGCTGTGGATGAGGCTTTTTGGGATTGCTTCTATGGACAGCTTCATTTGCTTTACTGGTGACAGTGTTTGCCTATGGCAGAGGCCAGTTTGAGGGATGCTGTGGAGGATTTAGGCTGCTGACAGAATTGGATGTACAGGATTGAGGTGCTGGTTGGTCAGAATGGGAAAAGCTTTGCTATGTTTAAAAGCATTTTATAAATTGGAAGTATGATGACTGTTGTAGGTGGCTGTGTGATCACATGAGCTTTATTTCAGAGTGAGATCAGTATTTTCAAAATGTAACTTTTAATTCTAAAGTCTTATCCCATTTTGAGATTAATTAAGAACAGTAATTTTGAGTTTTCTCGTTCTCGAAGAAATTTTTCAATGGAAGCAGTGAGTGATATCCTGTCACATTTCCTTTTGGTGCATAGGAGTGCTAAGAAATTCTAGGACATGGAAAATTGAATATATAATTCTATTTCAGTTTTTGGAATTTAATTATGTAAGAGGAATTAAAAACACTGCCTTGGAATTATCAGACTGTCTGATTTGAATCATAGTGTTATGTGCTGCTGCAAGTATGCTGGAAAGAAAAAGGGAGATAAATCTCAGTTAATAAAAAAAAATCTGATACCTGATCCTGCCTTTAAATGTGTTTAAGTGATGTATTCATCTTGAGCATGGTCTTGCTTCTGATAGTTTTTGCCCTGTGGTTTATTTTGCAATTGCTAAAGCTATTCCAGATGCCAGAAGTGTCAAACAGACAAAGCAGTGATTCCAGTCGACTTAAATTCAGATTATTGATTTAAGGGGTCAGTAGCAGCATAAAAATACATTATACATTTAATGTGTGAACTGACATATAAAGTCTTTGAGTGGCATTATTTTGGTGACAGGCAAATTATTTAGTATGGTTTGAATTCAAAATCCGTCAGTTTTTAAGCTAAGGTAGGTAGAAATGTTTGTAAATATTATTTAAAAATGAAAAATCAGAAAGGAGGATTGTCAGATTTTGTTACAGGGCTTTGGAACCAAAGAGCCATTCTGGATTTATGGTTCAAGAGAAAGTCAAACAGGAGTTACTGGGATGATTGATGGGAAGCTAGGCCATGACTAGTGCAAGCACACTTTTGTGGAAAAGGTTTTTCACCATCCCATGTATTCCTTTTCTTTCCAGGTATGTTTAGCCAAAGATTTTCTTTCACTTGCCTGTGCTCTAGGATTTTTTCTCCCATTTTTCTACTGAAGGATGCAAGGCTGTTAGCTCTGCTGCCCTCTGTGATGCTGAGTTAGGGCCTTTGGGGTATAAAAGTAAAGTAGAATATAACAACAGCATTTATGTAGAAGAATTATCTAATATTTGATCACTGTTATCTCCTGAGAATCCATAGTGTGTGAGCACATACATTTTCTATGAGTGGCCTGGGCCTTGAAAGCTGCTCCGTGTGGGTTTTCCCTGAGGATTTATGGATATTAGCTGAGGATATTGAATATAGGCATTGAAATCAAGGCTGCTGGTGAGGGATCAGCTGGCATTGCCAGTGCAGACTGACTTTAGACTCTGAGCAGTTCCAGTTGTCTGTAAAGTTTTTGGAAATCTCCCCTTCTAAGTGATGTCAGTATTTTAACATTATCATTACTGAGAACTTGAACTTTCTACTGCATTCCCCCATTTCCCTGCCCCCAAAACCTCAGTTAGAATTAAACAAATGGCTTTAGCTTTAAAATATAAACCCATAAAACTGCGAGTATAATGCTTGGGGACCCCCCACCACCACATACACTTTTAATTAAGTGACTGTGTTGTTTCCAGATGAGAGGAAAGATGACTCATTTGGTGACTTAACCTCTACTTTGTATTCAAAAAGTAAAAACATTCTAAGAATTATTTCAAGTTGCACATTAGCACCTGCATCATAATTGGATATACTGTGTCTGTTCTAAAACTAATTTTTTTCAGTCTGATTTTAATTTTTTTGTCTAAAACTTAATTTCTAGAGTCTGAACCTAAGCTTTTAGCTTTAATGAAGTTTTAATCTTATAAAAGCAGTGTTTTATCATGGAAAATGCCAGGAAATTGTACCTACACCTTCCATTATCAACTAAGGTATTATTTTAGTCATGAGTCTTAAAATACAAAGAAGGAAGCCACTTGAATCAATACAAGACTCTGCACAGGGATTCAGAAAACTTGGCTTGTTTACAGATGTGCTGGTGTTTAACTGTGTGGTCAAGGGCAAAAATCTGTTAATAATAATTGTTCCTGTGCCATTATTTACTTTTCTTCCCTCAGTAGCTCAGTGTAGAGCATCTCTTTGGCTTACACCAACCTTACCTGCAGTCTCTGCCCTTGGTGTGATGAAAATGTTGACCACTAGCAACAAATACCAAACCTGAAATGCTTCAAGTGGCTGCAAAGCTGCAGCTTTTCTACTGGAAAAATTCCAGGGATTTGCCTGGAAGCAAGGATTGGCTTCTGGGAAAAGCACAGAATTGACTGTGCACCTCTGCACAGAGTTTGAAAATAAAAACTTGATGGTTTTGTTGCATCAAGATACAAGTAGTTGCCATGTTCTCCTTTTATTAGAAACTGAGGAAAAGCTTGAAAAAAAACCCCAGATTTTTCTTTATACCCTTTAATCTTTGTCTTTAATTAACCTTGGAGGATGGTTGAACACCTCTGGGTAGTTTTTAGGGTTGACAGTTGCTTATTTATCAAGTGCAATGGGATGGTGAAACGTTAACAATCCCCATTAGATGTCAGGACTTGGACAGATGCAGAAAGATGTGTCTGCTAAACTCAGTTTAAAGTGTTTATTACACCCTGAAATTGAATTTTTGCATTGGTGATGGTGCACTGAACTTACTTTGCCTGCTGTGACTATGGTTATAATAAAAGTTTTAAATAAAATATCTCAGTAAGTGTGTATTTTTATATGTGTAGCACAGTTTTATTCTTTCACTCCTTGGCCATGCTGCAGCTAAAGGAACAGGGGGAACATTTTACAAAATGATGAATATTTCCTGAGTAAAAATGAGATGTTGTTGGGAATGTAGAGAAAGACAGACTAAATCTCTTCTGTTTCCAGCATGCTGTCAGCTGGGCTGAGTCATAAATTCTTCAGTCAACAGCAGTTCTACGAATGCTGGGAACAGAAATGTTAGTCTTGTGCAGAGAGTAAAGAGCTGAGACTTGCAAGTGAACTGAAAGGACCATGATTCATTAAAATCCGAGAAAAGTAGAGGTCCACAGGTGAGAACAATATATTCTTGTCATGTGCCCGTTCAGCACAGCACAGTCATTCATCATTCTGCTCCTTGCTGTAACCAATGTGTGAGGAGCTGTGTTTCCCTTCTAGGCATCTTTTCCTTTTTTTTCTTCTTCTTTCCCCCACCCCCATCCAGAAATGGCAGTGGAATTTTGCTCAGATATTTGCTTCTAGTTCCCTTGTTGAATCTTCCATAAATCTTTATCTGTTGGGTCAATTACAAGTCATTACTAAAACAATTCATTATAGGCTTCAGTAAAGTTAATATGGTTAAATTATGAACAACTGGAGGTTGTTTTCTTTCCTGAAGTTTTCCTTGAGGCTGGCAGAATGGTGTGAGGGGGCCACTGGGGCTGGGGGAAGAGCAGCCCTGCAGGAGCAGGGGCAGGGCTGGCTCCTGCCTGACTGACCCTGTGCTTTGGGCTTTGTCTTTTTAATCATTACACCCCTCCTATTTTTTATTCTTTCCACACATAAAATGGAACAACTTTTTTTTTTTTTTTTCCTGTCTCTTGTTGAAGTAAAAGGTTCTCTTAAAGCAAAATTTATTGTGGATGTACAGGCACGGGGGAGTGGTGCTTCCCAGCCTTGCTGGCAGAAATGTTCCAAGCACACAGTTCACTACTTTGTGTGACCTAATAGGGAGAAAAACCATTATTCTTAAAGACCGTTGTTTAATTAGCTTTGTAATGGATTTCCTTTGACTTCCTCTGCATGAGAACGACTCCATTAGTTCATTACTATGATTTAAATGCAGCTAATTACAATCATAGCTAAATAATTGTGTTCAGGTATTTCAGCATATTTTGATTCTCATATTAGCAGTTTCCAGGCAATGCATCTCACTTGTGTCTCCTTTATACATTTTTAGAAATGAAGTGATGGTAACATAAATGTCTTTGTTTCTATAAAACAAAAGGGAAAATCAATAATGTCATCTATAAAGAATGTAAGTGTACCAGCATTGAAAATGACATGAGTGTGAAATGCTTCTTGTCCACCTTTGAATGAGAATATAATATTCTTCAATAGCAGTTGATATCTTCAGATTTACTGGAATGAAAACCAACAAACAAAACTACCTGATGGAATTTCAGTCCCAAAGCCTGTAGGGTACTGACAAATCAGGCAGAGGTTAAATGACTTCATTTTTACACAGTGGACTAAAGATAAATCAAAAGTATTTCAGAGTGGAACAGGTAATGTTTTTTCTTGGTACGATGGTTACTAAGAGCAAGTAATGGATTATCCTGTTGTGTAGAAAACAGAGTAACTAAGCAGAGACTCCTTTCCTGTCCAGTGGAAAAGACAAGTTTGAGGTTGCAAGGAGGGTATTTGTTGGTGTGGGGAGGGAACTGATGCTTCTTAGATGAGCTGTGAGAGCAGGAAAGGGGGTGATGTCAGTCACGGAGGAGCTGTTCCCAGAGCTCCCTGCCTTCTGCTCCTGCTCTGCTGTGTGTGTGCAAATGCAGCCTTGCTCTGGGGCTGGCACTGGGCTCTGGAGCACATTGCTGCTGAGGTTGTGGGGTCTGCAGATTTTCTGAGAATACTTTCCTCCTGACATTTTGTAGTGTCAAGGTCTGGTTGGGTGGGGCTTTGATGTTTCTTTGGCTATTCCAGCGTCCCTGATGTGCCTCCACACAGGGCTGTTAGGTGGGTATGGTGTGCTGGTCATTAGGATATTGAGGCTATGAGGGTATTCAGTGCTGGGCTTGATGCATTTTAAGTGTGGGGTTCTTTCTTTATGACTGTAGATGTGACAGTGATTTAAAATAGATTCAAGTCTATTTTGTGTTCTCCATAATTTTGGTATGGGAGGTTTTCCAGCATTAGCATATAGTGAAAACTCAGAAGGCTTAACTTGGGAAAACCCAAAGCTTTGCAAACTGTGATGTGGCTGAGGCTGTGTTAAAACTGTGATATTAAATACACATTTATAGCACAAATATTTGTACTTTTAATTTACTTTGTGTCTTTGTGCTCTTGGAGAGCTTTATACATGTGAGTGCAGTGATGCTGTGGAGTGGGGTAAGGCAGGTTCATAAATCCAAGCCAAGCCACTTCAGGGTTGCAAACGTGTCTGCAGGTCATTTTCCATTTATGCAGGAAGAACAGTTGCTGCAACTGGGATGTGGTGTGGATCCTTTCACTGTACTGGAAATGCTTTTGTACAAATTGCGCAGATGACAGAGTGGGAGCAAAGGTTTATAAAGTGACTTGTCTCCTGAGCTGCTAGAATTGGGCTGCACCTGCAGCTCCTTGCCCCTTCTGTCACCCCAAACTACCCTGGAATGCTTTGGTGCTCCAATGGGAGTGTTGGACCTTCACCCTGCTCACCCCTGCCTTCTCAACTGTGATTTACAGGGTTTACTTTGTTCAGAAAGTCTCACTAAAGCGCCAAAAGAACAGCACAGGGGGTTGTGGTTTTGAGAAAGACGTTGCTAGTTCTCGTGGGCTCCACGTTCTCCTGGAGTTCAGGTATTGACTGGGATGATTTCAGGTGAGGGAGGACGGTTTTTACTTCCCTCCTTGCGGCCTTTCTAACAAACTTCTAGCAGAGAATGCTTGGGATTTCCCCCCCAAACCATGCTCCAACAAAGTTTGTAAATAAGAAAATAAATACTTCAAGGAAAAGGGATTCAGGTATTCTACTGCAAGTGCTCTGGATAGTGGAAGGGTTGGTCTGACTAGAGAGCAAACAAGGCTGGAGCTGAAGCTAGAACTTAAACTTCCATCTCAGTTTGAGTGAAATCCTCATGAGCAGAAGCAGAATGGTTTGTGGTGTGTGCCCGTGAGTTTCCACCATCACAGAGGGGGAAGGCGAGTTCCTGGCTCCTCATGTGGGACACAGGCTGCAGTTTATTTGTGCTGTGGTTTGTACAGGGCTATTTTTCAAAACACCAAATTGTAATGGTATAGAACACACCACATGTTTTTGTACTGCAGTTGTAGTACAGACGTGCCCAACTTTCATTTTTAGTGTCTCCATCTTCCTATGGCTGATGCTGTAATGTGCCTCCATTTTGTGAAAAACTCCTTTGCCCCTCGTTGCAGCAACATGAAGGATAATGTCAGCTGTTCAATATTTTTTAAGAAAATGCTTATTTTTTCTGCAACTTGAATACAATTCTGTTCGAGTTACTTTCAGAGTAAAACTTAGTTTTACTTTTTTCTGTAGCTTATTAAAACACTGTCTATATTTTCATACACTTAAATCCTCGTGCACATTTTCTGATTTTACAGAACAAATTAAAGCGTGTTTTCTTATTACTGTACATAATTTTTATAGTTCTTTTTCTCACTCTATAATCCCAGTGGGATTTTTTTCCTATGCCCTTCAGTGGTTTATGTAATCAGCCCTAAATGAATGAACACGTTGCCCTTTGCTAGTAGATAATAATTAAGGAGGTGCCTCAGATAATAATTAAGAAGGTGCCTCAGAGTATTTCTAGAGTTGAATCTCAAGAAAATGTCTTAATTTTAGCATGCAGTTTGCTATTTTTTGATGAGCTATATGGCCCTGTTCTACTTCCAACACTTAAAGAATGTGGTCTGCTAAGAACAGATGGTGTCATTTAAGTTTTATACTGATTCTACTTAAACTTTTAAATGAAGTCCTTATGCTTTTAAATGTTTAGTTAAGACTTACTGATTGTTAGCAAATTGAGAAAAGTTGGTCACAACTGATTACCTGTTTAGAGACTGAAAGAAGTAATTGTCTCAATTTTGAAAACTCTGTAGTCATTAACATCATTAGTGGATTCCTGTCATCTTCCAAAGGAAACAGTGAAGCTGGTTCATAAGCTGGGAATCAGAGGTGGACTTGGGCTTTTCTAAAAGCCAGGAAGTGGTAAAACACACATGTGGTTTGCTTTAGTTGGGAAATTAACTTGGATTCTCCACCAGTGAGGCTGATACAAATGAGAAATCACTAATGTATGTGCTCTGCTATGACACTGTCAAAAGGGATTATTTGAAAGCACAGAAGTGATGTGCTTTTGTCAGCTGTTTGCCTCCCTTTATGCAGTTACAGAAGCTGTTTGTATAAACTGCCTTTCACATATTTCTCAGTTTTCAACGTTACTAAAGAATATTGTTCATCATTTACACTCACTATTTGCTTGATAACTGCATTAATTCAGCTAAACTTTCATTTAGAGAGCTATGAACATTCTTTTAAAGAAAAACAACAACAACAACAGAAATACCCAAACCAGAACCCAGCAGACCAAACCCTCAGAAATCCTGAAAATGGAATGCCAGGTGAGAATTTGTCTTGCAAGAGAGGAGTGAATAATCTCAGTATAATACTCAGTGGTACATGTGTTCCCAGATGCATTGCAGTGTGCCTGTGATTGCTCTCTCTGGGACATTCTGATAGCAGACCTTGTGATGAAAGGAAAAAAGGCTGAATGCCAACTGTGGGTCCTGCCCTGCTCATGCAGTTCCTCCACCTCCCCGAATTCAGCCATGCTGATTAAGATATTTCAAGTTCTGTTTTGCACGCCAGGCTGGGCAGGGGCAGCACTTTGTGTGTGTGTGTTCCCTGCTGTGAAAAGTCAGCCAGTGAGGAGGACTGGGCCAAACCCAGTGTCTGTGCAGTGGAACAGATTATGGAGTGCTCACATGATAATTTGTGCTGTCAGAGCTCTGATCTCTGGCAGGGGAAAAGGACAGTATATCTAACTGCTGCAAATAATTTCCAAAGGGATCAGGTACTCAACTGTTCCCATCATCGTGAATTTGTATTTCAGCTTCTTCCCTGACTCCTAGAACTGCAGAGGAATTTTAAGGGTAGCCTAAAAATTTCCCGGGTCCACAAAACATGTCAGCACAGCTCTGTGTGCCCCTGGTGAGCAGCTGCTTTCTGGCTGCAGAAATGTGTCTGCACTGGCTCTTGACAATATTGTTCAACTGTTAAATGCTGCTCTTAGGGATTTGCTCCACAGCTTGTGGTGTTTGGTGTTACCAAAGACTTTGTAACTATGGAGAGTTTGAACCAACAGTCATAAGTGTAGAGTTCATTTCAGTAAAGGGGTAGAAAAAATAATTTGGGGTGACAGAATGCAAACCATTGTATTGCCGTGGGCATTGTGTGGTTTTGCCAATTAATTAAATGGTCTTTGGTTACATGAGTGTGCTGAGTACCCACCAGGCTGGTGTGGTTCCTTGTGGATTAGCCTTGGCTCAGCCTGTGAGAGGGGAACTGCTCCTAATGAAGAAGTGATTCCACTTAAGGAGATGCAGATGTGCCCATGAAGTGTCTGTGAAGCAGTGTGTTCTGTGTTGTTTGTGTAAATAGAATATGGGCTCCTTTTGAAGCAGCAGAATAAACTTAATCAGCTTCAGGAGACTAATGAACTGACAGTACCAAAGGGGCAGAAATATTGATTCAATCACTAATAAGAAAAACTTAATAATGAAATGTAGCCTTCTATTAATGTGTAAATTAAAAGCAGATGCTGAAGATGAATGAATGCATGGATTAATATTGGGTTTTGTTGTCAGAATTTATGTTGATGGGAAATGGAGGAAATGTACCCTTACAGAAATATTTTGTAGTGGTTGTTAACACCTTATACTCTTTCTAGGACTCGCCTGTTTCATGCACTGTAGTATAAATGTGTAAGCTGTTAACAGCAGGATGAACATTCAGCGAGTTGAACAAGCACCTGCTCCCATAACTGAATCATTGTTCAAATTCCCGCTGCATTTCACAGGTTTAAACCCTGACAAGGATTCAGATTTACAGGGCAAGACATCACAGAGAACTTGCAGTGCCCTGCCCCGACCAGTTCCTGCAGGCTTTGTGTACCCAGGGTGGCTGCGAGGGGGCTGTGCTGGGGAGGGCTGAGGTGCTGTGAAATAGGGTTGGGCACCAAATGGAGCGGAAAGGAACCCTTCCCCTAAAGTTATCAATAATGAAAGACTTCAGTAGCATGAGAAATTCCACCCCCTGCTTGCCCCAGGAAAGGGACTGTAGGAACAAGAAAACTATTTCAAGAACTCCAGGTAGCAGTAAGGCTGAGCCCCTTCCAAACTTTCATTGTCTCCTCATTGTGGCAGTTGACACTGGTGAGCTTTCCAAAATCAAGTGCTTGTTACTCTTAAGCAAATATACTGTGAGTATAAGTAGTTTTGCCTTTAAAGAATGAGAAATGTATGAAGTACTTGAATAGAAATGTAGGCTCAATTAAAAGCAAACAAACAGAAACCAAAATAGCCTCTACCTCTCCACCAAAAAACACCAACACTTGTTTGATTTAGAATGTTTCAGTTTGATATAAAAGTTATTTAAAGCCTCAAAGCACAGGATTTCACAAGCTGCTTTGTCAGTGGGTTCTTAGATATGACAGTGGTTTAATGTTTTTTCCAGTGCACAGCCACTTCTGCAGTGGGTGCCACTCTTAGAAGATTTGGCATGTGCAGGAATTCAGCTGTTGAGTGTTATCTCTATTTAGTTGGGCAAATTAGCTAGTCATTTGAGAGCATGTATTCTATATTTGTATGTATTCTATATTTGTCAGACAAATTTCTGTGCTTTAAGAGTCACAAGCTGACTCAAAGTGGTGAAACAGTTCTTTGTGCTGCTTTAATGACACTTACCTTTGTCTAGGTTAGACAATTTCCTCTGCTGTGGTTTCAGAGCATTGTTGTTTTGTGACCAGCTCAGCCTGCTCTGTCTTGCTTTTTAACTTGTTCAATTGGTGGGAGAAGAGTACAAAAATGGAAGTAGACAGTGAGTAAATTCTGGTATTTAGTTCCACACTGTCATGAAGAACCAGGTAGAGACATGAAGGGTTGATGCTGCAGTTGAGCTGTAGCTAATAATAAAATCATGATGTGCATGCAGGAATTCTGTCACTGCTAGACCCACAGGGAAAAATATTTTGGTTTTTTACCCTTCTTTCAGGCCTCTGCATCTGGGAAAGGAGGTAGCATCTGCTTTTGACTGGATGATGAGTGTGTCAGTTACATTCTTCTCTTTTAGTTCCTCCATTAAGCACAAAGTGTAATTCCTGTGGTTTGGACCAGGCAGCTTCTACATGACATTCACGTCCTGGCTCTGAGGGATGTTCTAATCCTAGCATTGGAGTTAAACACCTTTCAGCAGTATTCCTAGGATGCTCTAGATAAGTTTTTGCCATCAACTCATCTTACACAGAGTAAATGTGCATGTTAAAGGGGACACAACCCCTGTGCATGTTATTTCAGGCTGACTGGAGAATATTTAGAGATAACAAAACTTGATCTCGTTGTCATAGGACAAGCATTTGTCTGATTTACTAATCCACAGGACATAAAACAGTGTCTAAGCTAGGATTTGTCAGACCAGAAGCATGTAGGACCTGGATTTGCCCCATGCAGATGATTCTCTTTTGCCTGACAGTTCTCCAGCCTGCATTCCCAGGCAGTTCTCTCCCTCATTCCAGGTACTGACTGACCCCCCCAGCCCTCGCAGTGTTTTTGGGAGCATCTCTGGATTTGGTGAGGGGTGGCTGATCCCATCCCTTCCCCAGTGTCCCTGTGGGATCCGAGGGCTCTGTGGGTGTGCTGCAGCCTTGCTGTCCCTGGAAAAACCAGCCTGGGAGTTGTTGGGGGTGCAGAGAGGTGACCAGACACCCTCTGACGTTATCCTGCAGAATATTGCTGTTCCCCCTCAATCCTTCCTGCTGTCAGAGCAACATGTTTGGCTTTGAGGTGCTTTATTTAACTGAAGACTTTGTTTAACTCCTATTACCCACCTGTCAGAGTGAATTTCTCAATGTCTTTTTTCTCTTCAGGCCGCTGTCCCTTGCAGTTGCCTTTGTGTAAATCTTGGTTTGTAATGCTGACACCGGAGCAGGGGGTGCAGGAATCCTGATGTGCTGGAGTGTGGCTGTGCCTGCTGTAGCCTGGACTGACACTTAATGTTGTTTGTGTTTAGTTTCAGTCAGGAGACCGTGGGACAAAAACAATTCAGGGAAACTTTGTAATCCCAAAGAAGAAGGAAGGATGGGGTTTAATGAATAGGCAACAGACAAGCACTGAAATCCCGACAATACTTAACTGTTGATTGATTACCTTTGTTTCTAAACATGCAGCTGACATACTAATGCTGAGATAAAAGAAATGTTTAAAAAAACTACTTAGGACATGTGATCTTTGTAATGCTGATTCACTGTAATCTGTCAGAATGTAAATTGTATACACTTAAATCCCAGATAATCCTGTAATTTGCAGCTCTTCATACTTCAGATGATTTATTATCTATTTCAGAAGCAATACAAAAATCATATTTGGGTTTAGTTCGACTGCTTTTATTAAGATAATATTTAGAGACTCCAATGAAGAATGGAGTAGCACATGTGTTCAATAAAAATATGGTTTGTGTTTAAAGGAAGTAAATTGGGAAAAGACCCTAAAGTTTTCAAGTAAGCCCTGAGTGAGCTGCTCGGAAGAGAAGGCTCTTGTTCCTTTCAGCTTCATACCTCGATCCTGTGTTTACCTTCTGCATGAACAATCATGATGTTACCTTTTACAAGTTGCTCAGTTTGAATTAAATGTAATCTTCTGTAACGGGGACCCCGGAAGAAGCAGCGCTGAGCGTTTCAGAGCAGCAGCCCTTGGGCTGAGTCGCATTTGCAGTTTGCTCACATGATGCTGGGACCAGTCGTCTCTAATGTTATTCCAGGAAATACCACGTTCAGGTATGCTAGGAGAGTCTGCCCTTGGTCATGATTACAGTCTTTTGTAGATGTGAAATGGCTTAGAATAACTTTGCCAATTTTTAACTAAATGTTTAAATATTTTACTTTACATTACTTAATTTACTTGTGACTTAATTTACTTCGTGACTGCTCATACTGTGTGGATTCACTTAATAGGAAACCTGTCTCGTCTAATCAGGTGCTTTTCAAGCCTTTTTTTTTTTCGTTTTTGAGTTTAGGAATTCCTCAGTTAACTGCTTTTGTGTGATTGCTGATGTCAGTAACAGGCTCAGTTCCTCCAGAAGGAAACATCAATGCAATTAGAGGCCAGAGGTGCAAATGCCCCTTGCCTTGGGAGAAACAGGTTTCATCCATCAATTATAGAGGCATTTAACCGTTCCCAAGGTAATTTAAATGTTTTCAGCCAGTAAAGACAGCTAATTCTCACCCTTCCAGCCCGAAGGAGCCCTGGCACTGCTTGCCCAAATCTCCTCCCATCTGCCCAGGTGGTCCAGGTGTGGTGCTGACCCAGGCAGGCTCAGTCCCATGCCAGGATGTTTCTGAGCAGTTCCACTGTTCAGGTGGAAGCAGCTGCTCTTCAGTGTGCAGAAAATCATTCATACCTGAACCTGCAGTAATAGCAAAATGCTTTGTATTAGTCCTTTCCAGTTAATGAAGCCAACCATAGAAAGAGCTCTAAGATTTAGATATAAAAGTCCAGGTATGATACAGCTGACATAACAGAACAAGACACAGGTTTTAATTGAAACAGTTTGGGATGGTGGAAGAAAAATCCTTACTATGACAAATATCCCTTCAGTTCAAATATTTCTTTTAGAAATTAATTGCAGCCGCTTTTTAATAGCTCAAGTAAAAAGTAGTAATAGAAAAGTATCTGATAACATACAAATATCAAGTTTCATTTTTGGCTTTATCCATGTGTACTTCTAAGAAAATATTCCGAGTTGAGGATTAAAATCCCAGAACATTTCCCTAGTCTTGATTCGGTTTAGAAGAGAAATTCCTTGCTTCAGAAGCTGGCTGGAATTCCATCACACCTCTAACTTGTTATTTCTGAAGCTATTAAATTTGACATTCAACTCTTTTGTACTGCTGTGCTGTGTCCAGATTACTTCCTTGGTCTCTTCTCTGTTTCTAGTTGTACTGATATGGTTTGGAACTATTAATATAAAACCATTGAAAAAAGATTCTTTTATGTATTTCTTTGGTTAATGTGATGCTTGAATTGCTGCAGGTCTGCCACTGGTGATTGAACTGAGACTCATGCAGATGTTGTTGCCTTTCCCAGTTTATATTTCGTTGGATTACTTTGTATTTGCTGTGGCTGCCCTTTGGAAGTGAGCAAGCATCACTGAGGGTGCCAGAATTAATCAGGCAACAGCATGGGATAGCCAGGAGGGCTGCATTTGAGTGCACCAGGATGTAAATGGGAATTCAGTGGGTTCTGCAGCTGGAGGAGGCAAGTGTGGCCACCAGCGAGCAGAGGGGCTGGCAGATGTTTGCAATGAAGGCATTTGACTCTCACCAGCACGGAGAGCCCCGTTTGCACCCAGGATCCCCCAGGTGCTCACCATAGAGCATCCACTGGGCTCGACTGTCTGCTTTGCTGTGCTTATCCCTGGGATAAAGGGAGGGTGTAGGGGGTGGTGGAGTGCTTCACATTTGGTCCTGTTACAGTGAAATGCCTGAAGATTTCAACTCAGCTGGGCAAACACAGCAAAATAAATTGGATTTCTACGTGAGCAAAGGAAAACTTTGCTGCCCTTTTCAAGCACAGTGCTAAAAGTACCAGCCCAGCTACTGTACCTTGCCAGATCACTTCAATTGATGAAAGCAATTATTAAATAAAAGGATAGCATAACTAGTGTGAATGTGGAGACTCTCCCATATGAATTTTGTCTGAAAGCAAAGTATTTGCTGAAGCCAATGCATCTTCATTTATAGTTCATTTAACCAGGGAAAATACCATACCAGCTGTGGCAATACTTAACAGTAATTGTGAGAAGTGCCCAGCTATCTGCTTTGTTTGCTGGGAGCTGAAGACTGTAGTGAGGTGATGAAATCCAGTTAGCATTGTTGTACCATGCCCTGTACATTCAGTGCTATTATTCAGCCTGTGCAGGCAAGTCCTTTGGTTTTACATCTGAGTCTTCCCTTGGCCAGTGATGATTCTGTCTATTGTTGAGATAGTTGATGTGGGAATGTGGATAAAATTAAATAAAGGCCCAACGAATCACAAAGCTGTAATGTCTGGTTTGCAATCAGATATGGCTGCTGTGTGGACAGATCCTTTTTTTTAAGATACACATTAAGTACAACGTTTTTCTTGAAGATTATTGACTTCAAAATGTATTTGGTTGTGTGTGGTAATTTTAGTGTTTTTGTACACAAAGAAGCTGAAAGTCAAGAGGTAGCAGGGACTTTCACTGGCTCATGCAGTGGGTTATTCTGGCCAGAGCACTCAGCAGCTTGACATGAGGTCTGGGAACTTTGCTCTGAGGAATATGTGGTGTAATTCCTGCTGGGTGCTGGGCCTGTGTGAGCTCTGCCACACTCCATGTACACATTCTTACTCAATATAGAACCAATTTCAGAAAACCACCTTAAATTAGGCAAATAGTATGCTTAAACTAAAGCTTGGCACCACAACAGCAGCAGACAGAAGCAGCAGCTTTGCATCAGGTGGTGACAAAAGATCACCTCCTAAGAAATGCCTTGATAACCCTAAATAGCCCAGTGTTTGGTTGGAATGTCTTCCACACACTCCGAGTTTCTCTTCCAGGCTGCTGCTCTGGTACATGGTTTCAGAGGAACAGATGACAGCTGGATGTGTAACCCCAGTGAGTTATGATTTCAGAGTTCTCACAGTGCAGTAAAACCACTCATCTTTCTTTGCAATTGGCTTAAAACAAGGTCTCCTTGCACTGTGCACGTGGCCTTGAGTGTGGGAGCTGGAAAAAGCCCCTTTCCCTGCATTAACAGACTGAATGCCTCTCTTTCCCATCATATCCGAGTGGATGGAATGACACTGCCATTTACAACAGCAGGACTGGCCTGCTTGATGAGGGGTTGGTGTTCTAGCATTGGCAGATGGTAGAAAATCAAGAGGCAGAACTGTGATTTTTGAAGGGGAAATCATTGCTCGTTGGTCACTCAAGCTCTCTTTTGACAGCTGAGCTCTGTAAAATGTCTGTATTTGCAGAAGGGATGATTAGTTGGTAGTGACAGTGAAAAATAGGATGCCCTTATTTTCTTCCTTTTTGTTACACTTTTTAATGACTGAGGAGGCCAAGGGGAAACCTCCCACCTTGAAGTGCTTAACCAGATTCCACAAAGTCCATGGGTAGGTCTGAGGAGGAAAGACCTGTGATCTTAATCTGTGCACTTAATTGGTTAGGCTGGAGTGAGGTTAATGGGGAGAATGGTAATATATAGATGGCTCCAGATTTCATAAATCTGTTAAATATTATTTGATGCCTTTGTAATAACTAGTAATAGTAAAACAATCTGATCTTGTCTTGGAGATATTTTCTGTAGTTGAGAGTATGAAGATGTTGCAACGAAACATCTGGCGTTCATTTCACTCCCTGAAGGAGTACAGATAGAGAGGCCTTTGAACAAAGGTTCGTTTGTTCCTTTCTGTGTAGATTTGTGTGTTACTTGTCCTGCTGTTGTAGTGAAACTGAGCTCCCCACTCCCTGTGTGAGGTGATGCAGCAGGGACTGACACTGGGAGTGTCACACATGAGGGGTGTCACACATGAGGGGTGTCTCACATCAGGTGTGTGTGTGTCTCACATCAGGTGTGTTTGTGTCACACATCAGGTGTGTGTGTGTCTCACAGCAGGTGTGTCACAGCCGTGTGCCCATGCCAGGTGAGGTGTTAAGGAAGGGTAATGAATGGTGTGATGAACAGGACTGTGTTTTCCTACAGGAATTTTTTGGTGGGATCCATTCCAGAGGCTTTTCTGCATACAGCAAAACACAGAGATGTGTCTGCCCTGCAGCCCTGGGTACACAGGGATTGGACTGGGACAGCCTCTGGTGCTAAACTGCAGATGCCAGAGAGAGATGCTTAGGGTGTGACTGTTCTAGTGGGTGTCTCAAGTGATTTCTCAGCTGAAGAGCAGGAAAAAACAACAGATTTTATTCCTTCTTCATCTTCTGACATATTACTGCTTTTGAAACTGTGCATTGAATTTTAGCCTTAGGTGTACAATAAAATTGCAGCCAGGTATAATTAAAATTATCTGTGTTAGGATTTTAAGACTTCAGCTTCTCTTTTCATTCTGTGTACAACTCGGATGAAGGATTTCCTATAAGCTTTTCTGGAAGCCTAATTTCTCATTTTATTACTTTGATCAGTTTAGCATTGATTTAATTTGTAATGACTGTTTCCTTTATTGCTAGATTGAAAGATAAGTGTTGCCAAATTAACTTTATTTGTGTGTTAAATTGGAATTTTAGAGATGCTTTGCATTCCTTTGCAGGGAAGGTTTGTCACATGGCACTGTAAGTTGTTAACAGACAGCTTATTTTATGAACTGATGGGCTTGTCCCTGCCCTGCCTGATTATCCCTGTGCCCCCTTAACTGCTGTGTATTGATTCCAATTAACATGACTGACATCCACCACTGAGGGTGAAGTTAATCAGCCAGAGGATCTCCTGTTGTGAATTCATTTCCTCCTCTGAGCTTGTCCTGTGCAGTTGAGCATTTAAAGAGACTAATGCAGACACTGCACAGAAACGTCCAGTCTGGGCAGCAAGTCTGAGCCTTGGAAGCTAAAATAGCTTTTTAAAGGCTGTGCTGGCCAAATAAAGTTGATACACTTTTGAAAGGTCAAGCAAATCACCTTTTCCTTCTATCTTGATTATTGATTGCTGGAAAAGGTCATCAAACTTGGTCAAATTTCAGCAAATATGTTTTTCAGCCTAGCAGTGACTCAGATGATACAATGGGAGGTTTTGTTAGTGTTGGTGGCATCAATTTTTATATTTGTGCTTTGGATGGTGAAACATGAACAGCTTTTGGAACCTGGAACGTTTTAGGGTAGTAGAAAAATAAAGGTTACCAAAGTGTAGAGACTTTCTTGAGTAGTTAATATTTATAAGGATTCAAATGTTTACTTTTATAGAATGAAGGTGTAGTTGAAAGGACTGAATACCCCCGAGCACAAACCAGGCAGCAGCACACGTTCAGATTGTCTGCAGCAGCCATCCCTTCTTCATCCCTGCACCTGGCCCTACCTGGAGTATGAAAACAACCAGCTGTGGGCTGAAATTCTGTCTGGGTTGGCTTAAAGAGTTAAGAAAAAAAGTAGAGAAAGAATGGGAGACCTGGAATAATCATAATGAATTGATAGCTATCTGGTTTTCCTGTGCCAATTTAGCAATTTGTAGCTGTTAGAATGTGAGCTACCATCTGGCTTCACAGATCTCTATCTCCTACTAAATTACCACGACTGGTCCAGTTCCTACTGAAAGTTTGTAACTCTGACAAGCAGCAAATAAAGAGAAAACCCTGCTGAGCCCAAGATAAGGCTGATACTCCCCTCTGGACGAAAAAATTGCTGGGTTTTAATTATTTCCTAGTTAAACACTTAGAAAGCTCAGCTCTTTGTATAAACTACAGCTCTGCACTGTTTGTTTTTCTAACTGCATAGCTGCAGTGTACTCATGTAGGAATGATGCTTGCTACTGTAAGATCTCATCTCTCAATGGAAATGCTGCTTTCAAGTGATTTTTTTACTCTTTACTGAAGCATTTTTGTAAATCTTGACCATGAAGGAGAAAAAGCAAGTGCTAATGGCTCAGTTACCTTGGTGTGGTTTTATGCATTTTGGGGCTATGGCTGGTATGGTTTTGTCTTCCCATCACATCATGACATCAATAATAACAACAAGCACAGTGATTTTACTTGGATTGTTTTTCTTCTTGACCAGGCTTCGTGTGTGTCACAGGTATACAGTAAACTATTATGCAAATATATAAACTTTTGTGTAAATATTATTAGGAGCATATTACACAACCAGGCACCCAGCTGAGTCTTGCTGACTAATTCCTCTGCTCTGTCTCCCAGTATTTCCAAAGAGTTGATATATATATATATAATGAAAGATTTATTACATTCAAGCACATTTGTCTCCAATTCCACATGAAGACTTGCAGAAGGTAAGCTGTGGAATTGTCTCCTGTGATTCAAGAGCTGATTAATTCAAGGTGAATTGTTTACTTGGACTAAGTGTGGTCATGCATAAATTTAAATTTTTATTATTTTTAGTTAAAAACTGAAGTTATATTGAACAAAGGCATCGTTTTTCTTGAAACAAGATTTATTCCTAACACTGAATGATTGTTACATCAACATTTGTGAATTAAACACTGTGATGGGACATAAAAGGTTTTCATCTTCCTGAAAATACAACTCAATTCCTGGCTACTGAAAGCTAGTCCTGCAGAAAATATCCTTGGTTACCCTCAGCCACTGAGCAGTGAAGGTGTGGATCTTGAAGCATTCCAGCACTTTGTATGTTTAACTGGAAATTTTTACAGCCCCCCTGTTTATTTTAGTTTCCAGTTTTTGCTGTGGTATGTCACAACTGCAGGCACTGCCCTGTCTGTAGTAGCTTATCCAAGCAAGGTATTCCTTAATAGTGGCAAACTGAGGATGGGGAGTGAGCCTCTATTTCCCTGTTACTCTTGGAGCATGACTGCAGTTATTATGGCTAGCAAATTTGATAACAGATGTTAAAATAAAGGCAGCCTGTACTGGAGCTTTCCTATTCGGAGTAGGTGTGAGAGAACCAGGAGAAACAGGCTGGTAGTATTTGGAGAAGGATCTAATATTTAGCACAAAATTAGGAGAAAATTTCTTATAAATGGGTAGATGGTGACACACTGTTGTGTACAGGTCTTTGTACACTGAATTGAGGGTTTATATTGCAATTAAACACACCTTGTGTAAAAGCTCTGCAGTCTCCTGTCAGTGCTGCATTCCAGGCATTTCTCTTGTAGCTGATTATTAGGAAATTGAATCACCAAACTAAACAGGTTTGTGAACACATCTCCAAACTGCTAAGGCTAATTTTATCAAGCTAGAACTGCCACTGTGAGTATAAGCCTGCTCTATTTTAAAAACAGACTATTGCACATTATATTGTACTGGAAACTTCATCTTAATAGTGACTGCCTGTGAGACAGCAGAGAGTGAAGGGCTTGTCATGACAAGCACTTGTGATTCTGTTTCAGAAATGCCAGTGCTCCCTCAACGGAAGGAGAAAGAGATTTATTTTTTATGATCACTGTTATTATTTTGGACGGCTGATTGTTTTTCTTCTCTGCTTGTTTTTGGCTTGCAGTGGGCAGATGTAATAAATGATGTAACAGTGTAACAGTAGGAAATGACCTTCTGTTCACCGGCTTAGATACTACAAGCACAACCTCCTGAACTGACAGGAGTATTTTCTGTTTTGATGAATGGGCTCAGATTTTATCTGGTTTCCCATGGTTACTGGGAAGCAATAGCACAGCTAGCAAAGCTCCAAGGGGGGTCCTCTGCTATTTATAAACTCCAAAACCTCATCATAAAGATTTCTATCGGAGTATTTCACAAATAGCCTCTCAAAAGTCCATCTTCTAGGCAGAGGCAAATACAGGTGGTGGGATGTTAAAGAGCTGGGCATTCAGGTGAGGGACAATCCATCATTGAGTGCCTTAGGAGCACGATGTGCTTTCAAATGGACAGAGAATACTGGAGACACATAAATCCTATTGAGTGGTGTCTTTAAAGCTGAGTCAGAAAACATGGCAGATACTGTGAGGCAGTATGGTCTTACAAATTAAAATTGCATTTCCTGGTAGAAAATTTCTAATATGTGGGTTACATATATTATATTATACATATTATAGATTTCTAATATCTAGATTACATATAAACAGCATCCATAGGCCAAATGCTTACATTAATCTTATATGGTACAGTCAGAGAAGAGAAAGAGGGAATAATTCCTTGTATGTCTCCTTTATTTTTTTCTCCAGTTGGGCATAATTGTTTAAATTTGGCTCCTTTTAAAATTTTTTTTTTTTTTTAATTTATGAATTTGACCTGTTGTCAGGTGAACATGAGAAGTGGTGGGAGAGGAGTGTGGCACTGAGAAGCAAATCTCTTGCACCTTCTGATTCTTTGTTTTTTCTAGGTGATTTCTGAGAACCTGGATAGAAATCAGCTTCGTTCTTTAATTATTCTCATTCCTACACGAGCATCATGCAGAACCTGTGGCAGATGCAGCAGGGGGAGAAGTTGTTGCTGTGAGGGCAGGAGTGACTTCTGCCTCCCAGCCCTACTTCTGTGTTTGGTGTTGGTCTGGAGCTGATGGCAAACCTTTGAAGAGTGTATTTTGATTAAAGCTGTTGGGTATGTGAAGTTTATTTTGTGTGCTTCAGGTTACAGTTTTTGGCTTTGAAAGGGGACTAAATGGAATCCGATGCTTTATATCAAAAGTTTAAAGAAATATCAGCATTTTTTATATGTAATATAAAAAATTATATTATTTTATTAAATAATTAATTATTTTTATTATAATATGCAAGTAATTTGTCAGTATTATCAATCCTGCCATTTTCTGTCCCTAACAGGCTTTGTAGCCATCTTACAACTACATTTAGACAAAAAAATAGGACCTAAAAATTCATAAAATGTTTGTAAGCATTGCACTTACAACACAGTTGCAGCCACAGCAGGCAGGCACTGTGCTTGATAAAGAATCTTTTTAGATCATGTGTCTTTGATAACTTCTAATGCAGAGAGCCAGCCCTTTGAAATAAATTGATCTTTTAAGCAATGATTTTAATAATGTAGCTAAGAACTTTTTTGTTATGTAGAACAGTTCTTCTTGGTCTCAGCTTTGACGATTAAATTCATTTTTCATGAATTCACAGTGCTCCAGGCCTCTGTGAAACCTTGTTCAGCTTCTGAGGATTTTTTTTTTCGATGTGTGATGTGAATTGTGTAAAGCCTTTCCATAATCAGAAAGGTAATTTAGGCCTTTCCTGACCCCCTTTCCCCCCAGCCCCCCTTCCTCTGAAGAGAGAAGTTTCAATAGAGCTGAAAATTCTCCAAAGGCTCTTACACAACTGGTACATTCTGCTTTAACGTAATGCAATCCTTCCACATTTTCTGTTTTTCCTTAATTAACGGGAGGATGGAAGGAGTGTGAGATTCAGTTTCACAGAAAGATTTTATGCAACCACACAGGACAGTGTGAAAAAAAAAGAGAAGGAACTTCATAGGAAATAGTATTCTTGAGAAGTCAGCTGCATTCTAGCAGAGTGGTTTTCTCCTGCTGCATGTTATACTGCATTGCTGGAAACACTGATTTGGTGAGCTGGCTGTCTCTCATGGATTCATTGAGGGAGAAATGTTTTCATGTGTCTTATTAAATAGGACATTGTCTGCTGTGGAGTGGCATTTGGGCTGCCCCAGCCTCCATTCCTGCATTTTGGTTGAGCTGCAATGTTGCTGTACTGCAGCTTTGGGAATGTGTTTGTGTAAGGAGGAAAACTTCCAGGGGGGAAATGCAGAGCCTTTAGCACACAGATGCAAATAGGGAAGCTTTCCTGCAAATCAGCCATGCAGAAATGGGGAGCTTAAAAACTGTGTACAGCAATGCATGTCTGTGAAAGCAAGGGGAATGGCTGGAGATTAGAGGCAGTAGGAGTTTGTGAAGTTAGGAAGCATCAGGAAAGGGAATATTTGACAGCTTTAACAGATACTAGCAACAGAGAAGGAGTGAGGGGGAGGGAAAATCGAGACTGGATGGGTGAAATTTAAAGTTGCTTGTTTTTTAAAGGAGTAGGTAGTTCATGGAGCTTAATTGGGGAGTAGGAATATGTCTGATAGTCTGTGTTCTGCATAGAGCAGACTGTAGCCAGCCATAAAATAAATGCTATCTAGATTACCATTAACCTCTTTCCCTGCAAAGTAGAAGTTTGTTAATTAAATGACTGGGTGTTGCTAGATGTAGTTCTATGTCTATAACAGATATTCCTTCTGCAGACAAACGGAAAATGTAAAACAAAAATCCCAGATGGGAGACCTGAAGGGAAACTTCTCAGCATAATCTGGTTCTAGTGATTACACTGTGGTGTAGGAGTGCTTGTATGAGTGAATTTCAGTTTAAGGAAATCTTTCATTTCTGTGAACCATATTCTGATGGTGTGGAAGGGAAATATATTGAGCTGCAGACCACAGATTCACTTCAACAGAACTTCTGCTAAGTTTGTTCATCTAACTTCACTTTAGCATCCAGATTCAGAATTCGAATTCAAGGGAATTGTTGATTCATGAGATGGTTTTGCTACCATTTGGAGGGACCCTAGCCTAGAGAAAAAGGCCAAGGTGTCAGTGGAGCTCAGCAGCTTCCTGGCCCTGGGGAGGAGCCATGCCCTGCAGCAGGACATGCCCTGCTGGGGAGCAGAGGGCACACAGGGGCCCTGGGGCACGAGGTGACCAAATGATGATTATTTGATGATCCCAGAGCCCTTGGGACTGGGCTGCCCCGGGTGGAGCATCACCCCTGGGCTGGGGAGGGAGCCTGGCCCTCTGCTGAGCAGGGTGGGACACAGCTGTGCAGGGCTGGGGTCAGCAGGACGAGACAGGAATGCTGCAGTGAGTCCAGCAAGAGGGGACTTGTGTAGTTCTGGGGCACAGGATGAGCTGGTTTCTGGCTGAGAACTGAACTGGGGCTTGTTTCTCCTGTGCTTCTTGCAATAATTCAATATGTCCATCCTGAGTCCTCACTGCCACCTGGGATGGTGTGTGAGAGGGTTGGGTGGAACCAGTTTGAAAAAGTTGGTTATGGTCTGGTAGGGTAAATCCTGGCATAAAAGGAAACAGCTTCCCTGTGCTTTGCTGTGTTACTGCTGAGTTTTGCATGATGAATTTAATCAGAGGATTTTTAGTGAGGGAGGGTAAAAATGTGGGTATTTTTTTTATCTTTATAAAAACAGATTTTTACTGTTTCCAAAAGTTCAGAGAAACAACTCTTTCAACTATGAATTAAATATCAAAACAGAACAAACAGCTAAAAGTCTCAATTCCCTTTTAATGTATTTTTCTGTAAGATAATTCCTGTAATTGGGCAGAGCCATCACACTTCTCACTTTTTATCCCTTAATAAGAGGTAACATATTGAGATCATAAGTTCTGTGGGGTCTTTGGAGGTTTTTAATCCAACACCTTTCTGCAAAGCTCTGTGCATCCCTTAGAGACCTCTTCCCTGGCAGAGGGAGGAGCAGGGGAGATGCTCTTCCAGCTGGACCACAGGTGAAGAAACCCCTGGGAGCTCAGTCCCAGTCATGCTCTGCACTAAGCATCCATCTCCTGGGTCAGTGTGCAGGAAATGACAGTGCCAGGGCAAACTTGCATGGACAGAAATTGTGTCTACACAAACACAGACTGTGGCAGGGTGAGCAGGATCAGACAGGGTATTTTTCTTTTCTTGCAGTTGAATTTATTTTGAAACTTGTAAGTATTTCAGTCATTCATCATCCATATAGATAATAAAATTAAGCATTACTGAAACTTGGGTGTGTTATTTTGAGACAGAAGGCTAACATTCTTATTTAGATTAACTACTGTTTTATTAAACCAATATACAGAGATGGTGGAGGTATACACAAGCTAAAAGAAATACTCATTTTGTTGAACCAAGCTGACAGGCCATGATTACAGATCATCTATTTTTGTGATGCAAACTGGAAATTAATATAAACAGTGTGGACCAAACCAGGCTTATGTTTTGCTTGTTTTTGATAGGAGCTGTGTGGTAGGGCTGTCTCTGTAAATCAGCTCCAAGATTTATTCAGTGTTGTCCTGTGAAAACAGTCCAAGTTAGTACTCATTTCTGAGAGTAACGTTTTGCTCTCTAGAGTTTTTAGCTTTGAGATAGGGAATACCACAGCAGCTTGCATTAATTGTTGAGTGTGATGAAATGTACACTGTGTATAAAATCCAGTGTTCCCTAAATACCAGATCAGATAACAGACACAATTCCAAATATGTAAGGAGTGGGCAAACTTTGATGACAGTATGATAAATCCTGTGGTAGTTACAGCTAAAACAGGCTGCTAATATGCATCTGAGCTCAGGAGATATTAAACTATATATAGATTCTGCTATTCCTAACAGATTGTTGTTGAGATACCTGACACATTTTTTGATGTTACATGCATTCAGAAGAGCTGAGCTTTACATAATTTCTGGTTAGTGTTAGTTATGTGCAAACATATTAAAATGAGTGGCCTAGTTAGGAAACTCTGTCACATACGCAGAAAGGCAGGTTGGAATATTTCTGCCAAAAATGCAGAAACTCTCTCAAAACCAGGCTCTGGGGTTCTGTACATTCCTTTTGATTCTGGAGGTGTTTCAAACTCAGGGAGAGGTGACCTGTCACAGTGCCCATCACTGGAGTTAAGAGGACCTGAGTGTGCTCCATTTTTGTCACTGTCACCTGTCTGTCCAGGCACTGGGGGGGTGAGCAAAGGGACCAGGTCCTGGTAGCCAAACACCAGCACAGGAGAAATCAAATACATTTTATCAGCCTTTGGCTAAAAGCTGCCCAGGGCAGACAACTCTAGAACCTTCCTCAGACCAGCTCCCAACAGATGTGTGAGCAGGGGTATGGTGAGATCCTTTAGAGACCCAGCTAAGCTTAAAGGCAAAGAGAAAAGATGGTGCTGGGGTGGGGATTCTCTGATTTTATGGTCTGGATTCCAGTGAGGATAAGTCTGGCTGGAGTGAGGGGGGCAGGATGTGTCACTGTTCATGACTGATGGAGTGCTGGTTCTTCACATAGTGCTGGCACTGCTGAGGAGCACTTTTGGGCTTTTGGCTGCACAGGTCCAGCTGCTTCAGGCCAAGAGAGTTGCAGAAGAATGCATTTATTATATGGGCAAGCTAGCTCCCTCTAACAACCTTTGGGGAAATTGTGCAATCATTTCTGCTGAAGGTTTTAGCTTGCTTTGCAAAAATGAAAAGCAGCTGGGAATAGTATTGTCATCTTCAAAATATTGTGTGGTGCCCCTTATCAGCTTTATCCATAATTTCCAGCATTTCACAAATCATAGCTAGTAAATCTGGAGTTTATTTTTAATATTGTCCCTAGAACAGTGTATTTGCACTGTGCTTACAGCCAAAGCATTACTTTGGGCTTTCAACACCTGAAATGTGTCTAAGTTGACCTTGCTGTTCTCTTTGGGTATTCAGTTGCCTGTCTTTGATAGGTGATGTAATAGGTCATATGCTGTTCAAATATTTCTAGGTCTTTATGTCTATTTATTACCTTCTAAACATTTGCTTGCTGGTTCTGTTCTCTTTGCCAGGGGCTGTTAATCACAGTAGTTTATATTTAACCTTTAGCACAGAGACAGGGAAGTTCCATATTTTTCTTCCTTGCAGGACAATACCCGAGGCAAGTGCTCCTGGCCACTCGAGGAGACACATCAGTGAGGCAGATGGGGCTTTGCTTTTCCTCCTGGGTGTCTGTGTCTGATAGAAATGCTATCAGAGAACCACTGTAATCTATTTCTTGTTTGCTTTGTACACATTTGGGGAGGTATGGATTTTCCAGCTCCTTACTGAGGCTTTACTCAGATTAACCAACTGTTCCCCTGCTCCTTTGCTGTCTCCCATCTTTTGCTCTATAGAGTGGAATAATAAACTAATTTAACTCTTGAGAGCCATCTGACTTCTGAGCACAAAATTGTGTGTTCGTAATGATTCAGCTGGGACACCAATTTGCTGTTGAACATTTTCACTGTTAGTGTGGTTAAAGATTTATTTTCAGAGAAAAGCATCCACAAATAATGCAGTGTGATTGTGGAGCATCAGCCTGCTCTGCTAAACAGTTCCAGTCTTTTGCTGGGATCTTACAAGAGATTTATTTGATTTTATACACCACAGTAATAAGTGCCAGAGGATGGAAGTGACAGAAGATATTTTTGCAGGCAGCTGTGGGGATGCAGCAGGTGGGACTCTGTGCTGGCTCCTGGCACTGCCCTGTCCCTCTCCTGCCCTCATCCAGGAGGGGCTTCAGCTTCCTCAGAGAACCCCTCTGTGAAGCCAAACTCAGATCAGCTGCTGTGCTTCTGGCTCTGCTGAAAGGTGCTGGAGATCTGGGAGGCAAAGGGGAGCTGCCTGCAGGATCCAGGGTGTCCCTCCACCACCCCCTGATAAACACAGAAGAGACAACATTAAACAGTGTCTGCTCAGAGGAGGAGATGCTGACAGCTCTTGTGTGGATGACCCTGAAGATCCTGAACTTCTCTGGTGTCTGTGGCTGATGACATTTTTGGGAGGATGCTGTTCTTGGCACCATGGGGGTTTGGGTGTCAGCAGTGCACACTCGATGCACACAGCAAATCTTGCTTGGGTGCTCTGGTTGTCACAGACACAGCTCATGTTGTGTTTCATGTTGTATTTCATGTTGTGTTTCATGTTGTGTTTCATGTTGTGTTTCATGTTGTGTTTCATGTTGCATTTCATGTTGTATTTCATGTTGTATTTCATGTTGTATTTCATGTTGTGTTTCATGTTGTATTTCATGTTGCAGTGGGCATAACTTGGGTTCATCATCCTCTCAGTATGATCTCAGAGACAGAAAAATAAACAGTGACAAGATTGTTTGGACTAAGATGTCCAGAGTGTGTGGCCCCTGGCCCTCTCCAGCCGTGTGTGAACAGGTCCTTTAACAAATTCAGAGCTGCAATTTTTGCTCTGAGTACTCTTTGACTGTGCTTCAAGTGTTAGTAAAAAAGTCAGTAATATCCAGTAATAAACTAAATTTACTTTGAATGACAAAACTGTGTTTAATTAAAGGAACCTGAATTTGGGGAAATAACCAAGAAAAACCTGCTCATGCCAAAATATCCCATGATGCTTCAAGAAAACAAAACATAACCAAGGATTGAGTTATAACCTATTGTATCTTTACTTCCTGCTTAAAAGAGAAAATTCCATTTGAATTTTAAAAACGTATCTCTACTGAGAAATTAAATGCTCTATATTTACATTTTCTTTATGAAATGAGAAGGAGTGAAGTCATTGCACTGCATTCTCTTTTGGTTTTCTGACATTTGATTTCACACTTTTTAGTTGACTCCAGTTTTACTTTCCATAAAAAAAAGAGATTTGTTTTCCCTTGCATAATTAAAAATTACTGCTTCCCTTGGATCTTTAGCCAAAGCTTGATTAGTTTATTTTTTTCCTTTCTAATTCCTTTTAATTTTTTTTTTGTTTAATGTTACAGACTCTTCAGACAAGATTTCATATCTTTTAGGGGTTTTTATTACTTTCATAGACTCTAAAATTGTCCTGAACTGCATGGAATTTTTGAGAGCAGTTGAGACTGCCATCTTTAAATCGCTGGAGCACAGAGAGCAGGAGCAGATGTTGTAAAGCACTTTGATCTCTGCTATGCCAAAAACTTTGGTAGTGGCAACCTAGTCAAGGTCTCACAAAGGCCCTGGACAAATAGAAATAATTACATAAACATAAACAGTTACATAAACAGAAATAGTTGCATAGCTTACAAACAGTTTGAAGTTCTGACTGGAACTTGGAGCATCAGAATCTGGGAAACAACTGCATTTTAAGCTGGGAAAGCCCACCCAGTTCTTTTTAGCTTTTATTTTTCCTCCTCACTAGGGAAATGTGTTGTGGAGATTTTTCACCTACTTGGTTTAGCTCAGCACTGCCAGAGCTGGGGCAGAACAGTGCACAGCCCAAATTTCTGCATCAGAGGGCTTTGGTTTTTTGTTGGGTTTTCTGGGGGTTTGGTTTTTGTTTGTTTGTTGTTCGGTTTATTTGTTTTGGGTTTTTGGTTTTTTTGTTTGGTTTGGAGGGGGATTTTTTGTTTTTTCAAAGGGCCAGGCTCTCCAGTGCTGCAGGTCAGAGCTGAGAGTGTTATTTCTGAAGGTGCACCAGACACTCAGGCTCTAACACCCCGCACTTGATATTTGGCTGGCAGAGGCCAGGAGTGAAAGCTCTAAATCCTGCCCTAAGAACTGCTAATGCCTGTTGACATAAATGAGTATTGAGGGTTCTCAGCAGCACTGAACCTCCACGGCCACTGCCAGAGGCCAGCTTTAAACAGCTCGATTTTATTCCTGCTTATGTCCCCAGCCTGGAATTTGGATACAAGCTATTGTTGTTATTTCATAAATCGTATTTTAAAAGGGAGGCTTCCTTACTTCTGATTTATTTCATCTTCATGTCTGCTGTCCTCACAGGGGCTGCAGCAAACCATTCTCATAAATGATTTCAGATGATTTCAGGATATTTTATTGTCATTTTCTCTGGTGAACCAGGAACATAATATTCTTCGTCTCTGTGGAGGAATTCTAGGCAGAGCAAATAATTCATCTCTCTGCAGAATAATTTTATTATTGTTTCTATTGCAGAAAGTTACAATTGCCCTATTTTTAGAAATTACATAAACTAAATCTGAAGAGTTTTTCTTAGAAGCACAAAAAAGTAAGGAATGGATTTTAAAACCAGCATTCACACACTAGGAGAATGGTTGTATCTGTTTTCTTTTCTAAAATTAGATGCTGTGAAATATGGTGAGAATTAAGTGAGTGCAGAATCTCTGCTGCTGTATCCCGTGTTTGGGTTAGTGATACTCCATCCCCCTGTACTCATACACTTGGGGAAAGCCAGAATGCATTGATACTGCTGTAAATACAGTGAACTGCTCTTCTTCAATGCACCCATATGGGCAAAAATGGACAGCAGAAGGGATTCTGTGGCATGAATCCTATTTCCACTGAGCAGATTTGTGTGGTCAGGCATTGTTATGGAGCTCTCGTGCAGAAATAAAAGAACAGAAAAATTAAATATTAACACTGGCATTTGGAGCGAGTGGCCAAAGTGCTGAGTCCCAGGGGTGTGGGGAATGTAGCTGAAATGTCTGTGTCCCCTGGAGGATGCTGATCACTGCTCAGAGATGCCCCAAGCACAATCAGCCCAAAGCCAGCTGTGAGCTGTGTGTGTTTACAGCAGCCAGGCAGCAGCTGAAACACACACCTGCTTGTTGGCTTTGGAGCTCTGCTTATTTTCATAGCTTGTGGCCATGGCAGAGGCTCCCTGCCAGAAAAAGTTAAATGTGGAATATCCAGGAACTTAGCTGAACAGCAGGCTCTGTCTTTGCATGGATGGGAATATTTGTGTGGCACAGAAGCGCTCCCATTGGAAATGCTGATAAAATTATAACCAAGCTTACACAGATTTCTCTCTGATCCCTTCTTGGTATTGGGATTTGAACAGAATGAGTAGGAAAAATATATGAAGGGAGAAATTCTTACTGGGAATTTTTTTTTTTTCTGATGAAGTAGTGTGGAATACTCGCTTGGACTGCTTATTTCCTGGAGTATTTGAGGAAATTTCAGTGCTCATTAGGATTTTATAAACTGTGGAGATTTCCATGAGATTCTTAAAACACTTGTGAGACAGAATGATAAAAGTTTTAATTTCCTTTCTCCCAGTCCTATTATAATTGTATAAGACTATATGAATATAATAATAGTATATATGCAACAATCTTAATTGCATATATATATAAATGAGGATTTATATCAGAATTGAGTAATTGTGATAGAACATTTGAAATGGAAAGTACAACTTTTTTATTTGCTCAGTAAAGCGACAAGGCTGAAAAAACTTAACTGGAGGATATTTCAGGAAATTCTAGAAGTTTGTGTGAAGTAGGGTAGGATGTGCTTTCGTCTTAGCTGTAAGAAGCATGTGATTAATTAAAATGTTATGTGTATTTCCATTACTTGTAAAAGTGCCAGTGAACAGCCATTGATGTTTGCAAAAGCATAACTGTTTTATATCCCAGAAGGCAATTGCCTGCTGCTTCTTCCTCCAAACAGCACTTGTGAATGATGCATTAGAATATGTAATTTTATATGCTCTGGCCTCAAGAATGCCAGAAGTAAGTGCTGAGTCTGAGTGAAGAGGTGTAAATGACTGGAAGACGCTCAAAGTTTCTGATTTGGTTGCCTGGAAGTGTAAAAGTGTAAAAAGATCTAGTTTTCTGAGAGGAATTTTCTCATCATTCAGGTAATGCTGGGGATTATTGCATCCCTCTAAATCCATGGCAGGAGGCTGGAAATGTGAGTGTTCAGAGCAAGGTAAAATTGCAAGAGGTTAAGCACCATGAGATGATAGAGAAAAGGAAAGTTTGGCTGGGCTGGTGTAGCAGTGGTGTTGGTGTGCTCCCTCCTTCTGTGGGCTTTGGAATTATTTCTCCTCTTTCCCCTTGTAATTTTCCTTTAATCATTCTACAGAATTTAGGATAGATATTCTGATCTTAAACCCTCTGCTGTTCAGGCCTTGAGTGTGAGTGGCTGTGGAATTCATGTAACCCTGGTTGCTCAGCCAAGCCATGATATTTTAGTTTTCTCTTACACAATAACCTGTTTTCCAGCTTTGTCTCTTTGTCCATGTCTGCCCTTCCCTGAGCAGAGTGGGGACAGGAACTGGAAGCAGTGTTTTACACAAAACCAGTCTGTTTTACAGCAGGTTTTTTTTTCTTTTGCTCTTGTGCCACGTGGGGAATCCACACAGGAGCTGTAATCATTTGCTGCTGGGGCCAGGATGACTTTACCTGGTTTCTGTGGTGGGATAAGACACACAAACAACCACACTTTGGTTGAAACAACCTTAAATCCAAATTGCACAACTTATCATCGAGAGTGTGTAAACAGCAATTTCTCTCTGAGGCAGCCTGGCATTGTAGGCTCCAGCTGGATCCAAGGCCCTGTTTCCTCAATCATGCTTTCACTTACAACTGATAGATTTTGTGTCAATTTTATCTTTAATAATTAAAGTTTGTCTGTTTGTTTTTTGCAGCAAAGCAGAGTATTATCAGGTATCCATTTATCTCAGGGGAAGAAGTAGATTCTGAAGCTGAGCTCAGCCTGACCATGGGGCAGGATGCAGGGCTGGATGCAGGGCAGGATGCAGGGCTGGATGCAGGGCAGGATGCTGGGGTTTGTTGGGATGTGTGCAGGGCAGGGATTGCTGTGTGTGTGCCCAGCAGGGACAGAGCTCCTGCACAGGGCATCTGCAGCATCAAACATCCTCCAGGAGAGCCAGAGGAGCAGCTCCTAACAGAGAGCTCCTCCCAGGGCGAGGCAACTGAGCCAGGGTCCCACCAGGCTTCACTTTGTGCTACATTCCACAGCTGGATGGTTTTTTTAAAGCTTTGCATATTCTCTTTGCAGTCACAAATAATATCTTGAGCTCAGCATTCGTTCAGGTTTATGAAGCTTTGTAAAGACATTTCGTTTTTGAGATACTCAATAGGGCGAGAGGAGGATTTGCAGACAGAAAAGATGAGGGTGGTTTTTTTTGGTTTTTTTTTTAGGGAGGAGCTTTTTAATGTTTTTAGCCTTGGGCTATGAAGTGCTGGAAGTGCTACAGAATTCTTTTTATTTTTACTCATTTTTATCTGTGCGCCAGGCACTCGTCCATGCTCTCTGCCCTGCCAAAAAGGCTTCAGCATTAATGTGACAGACCACCCTGCCCGTGGGTGAGGTGTGTAATTCTTTCTTGGAGCAGAGATCTCGAGCAGAGGCTGCTTGTTATGTCGAAGTGCATGTGGTTTTCTCACACGAGTTACTTGGCAGTCCAGAGAAAATATTAAACTCCACTTAACTTGGAAAGACCAGGAGGTCTTAAATGCATAGTAAAAAATGTCTGCATCTCATTTTTTCTCCTCAATCTCTTATGGAAAGTCTTGGCAATGGGAAGGGGAAGATCTTCCCTCACTCTGAAGTACATCTCCTTGTTTCAGTGTTCTAACCTGTCTGGGTCAGGAGTGGTTGCTGCCATTTTTAAAGATTTTTTTTTTCCCGTGGTTGCGTATTGAATTTATAAATAGAAATTAAAATGACTGGTTTTAAGAAGCAACTAAACTCCCAAATCCAATGTTTGGTCCTGGGAACGACTGGGAAAGTCTGTTCTCCATTTTTGCAGGTGGCCCTTGGGCCTGCTTGTGCCACACAATTTTCAAAAATATGTTTTTCACATTAGAAGTATGAGTATTTTTCATCATCAGTATTAGTATTTTTTATTATGAGAGGGCAATTTTTTCATTTAGTAGTTTTCATTAAAGGTCATAAATTAAAGTTTTTAAAGCCTCTTGTCCATTAAAACAAACAAACAACTTTTAGACTTTAAAGCATATTTAATTATTGGAAATCATTAGAAATTTTCTCCTCTAAGGATTTTATTCCTTTAATCAAAATTCCTACTGACAATAATGGAAATTTTTCTTCTTATGTGGACAGCTATTTAAACAAATGCTGAGTATTTACCTTTTTACTTTCTACTTTTATAATAATATTGATATTAGAACACATTGTGGAAAAGTGTTCAACTTACAGGGTTGTTTTAGTCAGAATTGTGCCATTGTGCTCTGAACACTTGTGAGGAAGTGAGGACTGCTGGCATTCCCATTCTACCCATTCCCTTGCTGCAGCAGCTGAGGAAGGAGCTGGGCTTTGTGCCTGTGGGGATGGGAATTGGGATGGGATGGGATGGGATGGGATGGGATGGGATGGGAATTGGGATGGGATGGGATGGGATGGGATGGGAATTGGGATGGGATGGGATGGGATGGGATGGGATGGGATGGGATGGGATGGGATGGGATGGGATGGGATGGGATGGGATGGGATGGGATGGGATGGGATGGATTCCATGGGATCCATGAGATGAGGATGGCTGTGTGAGGGGTGGGGCAGGGAGAGAAATTCCCTGCACTTAGACGTGACAAAATGCAAAAGCAAAGGAGGGGCCAGGGGAGCAGGGGTCAGGCAGATCTGACTCTTCAGCAGCTTTCCAGTTCACAGCTTAGACCCAAAATCCTTACAGGAGCAATCCCAGCGTGTTCTTGCTCGTGCTGCACTGGGAGCCTGTTGTGCAGGAAGTTTTCTGTGCCTCTCCCAGAGTGCCCGGAAAGCAGCCTTAACGTGGAGCTGCAGATGTTTAGAGCAGAATTGTGATTTGGGCTCCATGCAAAACAAACAAGCCCCTCTCTGAGCCACTGGCTGTCAGCAAAGCTTCTCAGCAACCAGGCTACTGCAGGGCACCTCTTGAAATTAAATCCTTCAGGCCTGGATTAGTTCTTTGTGTGTTACACTTGTTTGGAAAGTTCTCCTCCTGCCAGCCTGGTGTGTTGCAGGATTTCCCCCCTCTCGGACCCAAAGAGGGCTCTGAAACTGCTCCTGGTGCTCGGTGTTCCCAGAGCCACCTCTGGAATGCCTGTGGCCATAGTGGATGGAGCAGACAGCTCATGACCAAAATGCCTTTGGATTCCAATAGCAGGGAGCTGAATTTTGAATCTCAAGGAGAATAATAGGAAAAACAGCTGCAGAATCTCCTAGCACTTCGTGTACAAGCACTCATTTTAAAAATGAAAAATTACCATTTCATCAAACTGACATAAAATTGGCTTGTCAAGCACTGAAAATAAAATGTGTTTTTCCTTTATGTCTCATTCCTTTTAGTTTTTCATGATACAGTTCAGTTTTCAGCTTTTCCTTGTGAAAAAGCAGCCACTCCTAGAATCTTTATGAAAATGAAAGCCATCAATTTCATGTGAATTCACAGCTCCTGAAACTGAGGTTTTTAGCCATCCACCACCATTGCTATGGAGTGTCTGTCTGTACCCAGCAGGTCTCAGAGCAGTCTGACTGTGGGTTCTCTTCCTACTCTGGATGAATCAACCTGGTTTATTAGAACTGTTAAAAAGCAAACAGCTCCAACATGTGCTATGAAGCCAACACTACAGAGCACAGGAGTTGAAACGAGCAAATAGCAAGCAATTGAGCTTTGATGTACCTAGATAATGCCTCTAGGAATCTCCAACTGCCTCTGAATTCCCTGTTTAAACCACTGTATGTGTTTGAACTTATGCAACAACCTAAATATTGGGGTGTTGTAATTTAACCATCGTGTTTTCACTGGGTTTTGGAATCTATGGAGCATTTGAGCATAAAGTGCAGTCATGTTCTTGATGTGTTGATTGGAAAATATATTTGTAATCTGCCATAGGAATAATGATGTGTCCAGATGTGGATATCAAGTACCATTGAACTCCTGCTGCATTGTACAAGCTCCAAACACCAGGGCTGCTAGAGAAACGGGAAGCATTGCTTGGAACAAGTTATTCCCTTTGCCTTTGCCTGCTCAGCCTCTGCACCCAGTGCTCGTGTCCTGCCCCATCCTTCATCTGTGGCACTGCCCTGACATGGTGCCCATGGACCCAGGACCATCTCCAGGATTCCCACAGCTGGAGATGTGCAGGACAGGAGGCTGGGCTGTGGCACCTTTGGTCATGGTTCATGACCTGTGCACCTCAATTCACATCCTGGGTCAGCACTTAATTCCTGATCTTCTCCCTGTGCTCAGCTATGGAGGATGCACAGTGGAAAAATCCTTAATACAATACTTCCCATTTTAGGGATATTTAGTAGATCCTATTTGAGTGAGTTTATGGTTTTTTTAGAGGGAGCAGGTTATTCTGTGGTTGTTAAAGCTTTCTGGGACAAAAAGTTCATCTTGTATAGAAGCACAGTTGGAGCAATGGGGGGGAGTGTGTGAGCCTGGGTGGGTGCCCATGGCCCTCACCAGCCATGGGCTGCTGGAATGTCCCTGCCTTGATGCAAACCTGGGAAAATCACTTCTCATCTGTTGCCATCAAAGTGAATTCATAAGGACTTGTTTGCTGCCTTCTCTGTGTTAACACTGATGGGATTTTTTACAAGCATTTCCCAAAACTAGGGCGTTGTGTAACACTGGGTGGTCTAACAGAGGCATGTGATTTTTAGCTCTTCCTGGGTTTCCTGCACTTGAAAATGGTGCTATTTGCTTTAAAGCTGCTTGACTTGGGTTTGGCGAAGGTGCTGGGACTGTTGTGATATACACTGCTAAACAGAGCTCCAGAATTCCAGCCAGCAGCCCTGTTTGCAGAGGTGGGGATTTTGTTGGAGTAGAATTTTATTAAATTTATAGAATAAATTTAATTAAAAGCTAGTAATTTCTAACATCTTATTTACAGTGTGTACAGATTTAATGCATTGATAGCTTTTAATTTGCACTTGGCAATTTGTTGAAGTAATTTACTTTGTAATTATTTCATGATTGCTAACACTTTGGTGCCATGCCACTCTCTGTTAAAATTTTGTTGCTAGTTTTGTGACTCTCTGATCTTTGTACCACTTTGTGTATGGTAGTTCTTCATTCCTTCTTCTAATCTTTGACTTTGTTTTAACTTAGACTTTATTTTATCTTCCTTTGCTCTACTTTTGTCTTTTCCTGATCTGTGTGTGGCCAGCCTAAGAGAAAAAATTCAACTTAAGATGTCATTTTGGACCAGTCTGTGGTTTGATTAGATGGACAGCATTTCTCTGCTGGTTTTTACATAGCAATATTATTTCCTATGCCACAGGTACTTTCAAAGGCAGGGAGTTGTCCCCAGAGCACTCCAATCTGGAGGAATACAGAAGTAGAAAGGATGTTCATGTGGAAATTCACTTGAGTGATCTAGGTACACATTATATCTGTGTTATGTCACCTGTTCCCCGTGACAAAAAATGTTCTTTATCCCTTAATGATAAATTCACCTCACCTTAATTCCATGAGGAGTTTGAGGCTCATTTCTGGGCTGCCTTCCACAGCAGCAGCTTCTCAGAGCCCAGCTGGTGCAGGAGGCTGCTCTGTGTGCCTGGAGGGAGCAGTGGCCAGGCTTGCACGTGTGCTGGGGAAATGGAGCCTGCATGGAAAGTGAAGCGAGGCCAGATGGAAGTGCTGTTAAATATCCCGAGTAGCCCAAGTCTTAAAAGCTCTGTTTTCTTTGCAAAGCTTTCCTGCTATTCCTTCAGCTTGGGAAGTGTATCCCCAGTGTTGTTCAGTGCAGTCACCAGTAACAGATGATGTGTTTGCAGCCAGAGCCAGGCAGGGCCCGTGGGGCTGTTCTGCTCCTTGGCAGTGACAAAGTTTGTACCAGACTTTGATGAAGGTGTGTCTTCCTGGGTAGGCAAATTCCAGTGTCATTTGGGCAACCCTGGGCCTTCTCAGTGCTGCTGACCTCAGATAGCACTCCTGCTCCAGACCCAGGCTGGACTTGTTTATCTCTTAGCTCACAGGGTGCCTTTTACTACTGTGTCTGCTGCTTGTCTTGAAAAGGAAACTTGAAGTGGTGTTGCTTGCTTTTCCTCTGGCTCACACTTCAGTCTCAGCCTTGTTATTCTTAAACATACTTCAGAGAACTGCTAGAAGGCTTGTACAAATCTGCAATGGTTTGTGGGCTTATCTCGGATGTATACTTTAGTTTGAAGTATGTGAGATTTCTTCTTGCCCGTTCTCCGCTAGATTTAAAAGTTACAGCTTGAAAAGTGACTGTTGGTAATGGCAATTTATAACAGCCTGTGTCCTGGAGCATAATTTATGATGAAAAAAGCAGAGGATTTAGCAAGTTTAAAGCCTCCCTGTCTGTTGCTCTGTTTTAGGCATTGTGGGATAATCTAGCATATGCTTAGTTAGTCACTGCTTCAAATGGAGATGTATTCCAGCTTTGGTACCTAATGTCTTTTGCAGACAGCTTAGATAATGTTGCCTTGTGAGGTGCAGTGTGTTCTTACATTTGCCATGGCTGCAGCAGAGGAGGGAGAGAGCTGGTGGTCACTTTGTCTTTGCTGTGGAGCACAGGCTGTTGTTTGACTGGTGTTGCTGGGAGGCATGTGCAGGGATCAGATCCCGTGCCTCCTGTCAGGCTTTTTGGTCGCTGTGGGTGATGGGTGGGTGTGAAATCTCACTCATTCCATCACAGTGAGCCTGTCTCTTCTGCTCTGGTAAGGCAATGTCTGGGACAGGTTTGCTGTGCAGCCTGGGTCCCACACGGTGCCTGTGGGGACCTGGCTCTGCTGTCCTGCTGCTTTTTGTCCCAGCTCTGTGAGGAGCCTGAGGCTCAGGGCTGGCATCAGTGCCTGCAGCTGTGCCCTGCCTTGTGCTCCTCTTTCTGCTCATCCCTGGGTGTGCTCCGTGTCCCTCCCCACTGGCACCAGGCTTTGCTGTGCCAGCACCTCTGCAGAGGTTGAGGGTCAGCCCCTGCAGGTTCCAGGGTGGGCAGGGAACTGATTTTGCAGTAGCTGTGCCTTGGATACAGTCTGGGAGGAGAGCAGATGTGCTGGCACCTCCTTAGTGTAATGGGTTCGTTGCACTACTTAATTAATGGCTTGTCTTTATTTTCTTCTGCCTTCACTCAGAGTCAGGATTAAAACACGAAGGAGATGGATTTCTCGTTTGGGCTTGGTTGTTTATTAAATCTTATCTAAAGTACAGAGAGTTCTGCAACACTTCTAGCTACCAGCTAAAAGCAAGCAAAATGGAGCTGAATTTAGCTAGCTACAAGGTCTTTTAAAGCTAAACAGTGCAATGAAGAACTAACACCTATATTATTTATACTTTTGACCCAATAATCAAACTCCTGTGACCTGTACTGTAGGATTCTGTATCCAACCAAAAACTACTGCCTGAAAGCATGAAGAAGAAGGAACAAAAAGGAGAAAGAGACAACTCCCAAAAACCTTCATCTTGTCCCATACCTATTACTATTTCTAAAACCCCAAATTCCAAACCCTTCACCATGTAAAATTACACATTTTTATTCTAACTACACATCAGTGATCCCAACTCCATCACTCAAATTTGGAAGCCCTCTCTAAGGCCTCAGGTCAGAAGCAGTGTTCTCCTGGGGGTCAGTGTCAGAAAGCACAGAAAGTTCAAAACTCCCAGGCTTCTGGGTTCCAACATTTCAGTGACCACTGCTGTGCAGGACTGACCTCAGCATCAGCCCAGTTCACACTGCTGAAATCTCTTTCTGTGGATTATTGCTTTCCTTTAAGTATCACAATAACACATTAAACACAGACTTTCTGTTGCAGTGATTTATGCTGAGATAAATTACTCGTTGATACACAGGGGTTTGGTGTCTCAGTTTCTGAGTCTGGTTATTCCCCATGCATTAAATTACTGTGTCCTCTGAAATGAAAGCAGCTGAATTTCAGTGTTTTATTATTTCTTGCACCATTTTGACAAACTTATCAATGTGGTCTGAAGTCTGAAGCTGTTATTTAAATAATACAGATGTGTTTGTTCAAATTTACATAGAGTAGTCCTGGTTTCTTTCAAGTTCATGACCAGCTTTGCCTCAGATTTAAATATTTTGTTTTCCAGATGCAGGGAGACTGAAAGGGTGAGGCTTTCTCTACTTTGCAAGGTCACAGAACAGAGTGAGGCAGCAGGAACAGAAGCCTTGCCAGGGCTGGCAGAGCAGCACCCTGTACGAGAATCCCCGTGGTCTAAAATATTCTGGAAGCCAGTTGGGTTTTCCTCAGTGCCTGTGCTTGCTCATGTACCCAGAAGTTGACAGTGAGAGAAACAGAAGTTCAATAAATAGTATAGCTAGAAAAAGAGTACATAAATTCTCCTTTCTTCCTCCATTTTGAAGTGGAGAAATCCTTTTATTCATTTTGGATAGTTTTGATAGCAGAGCTAGGATTGTGCTGAGGTCTGCATTATAAAGATGCTCTGATATACTGGATGCTTCCAAACGACTCCTAATTTTGTGAACTAAGTCTATTCTGTTTATTAGAATTGTCACTGTATTTAGCTTTTCCTCATCTAGTATAAGCATTTTAACATCTGCACTTCTGTATAATGATTTCAAGATTTTTCTTCTTGCCCACGTTTTACTGGACTTTTTGTTAGCTTGATTTATTATCTTCCTAATCTTATTTCAAAATTCACGTGGCATGTAACTTCCTTGGCAAGTTAAATGTCAGGCAAATGGCATTGCTGTGTTAATTTAAATTTAATCAATAGATAATGTACTGCAGCAGGAACACAGAAGAGCTCAGCAGGTCTCTGACTGGAGATGTGAACTTAAAGAATTTTGGGGTACTGTGTAAGAAATGGATGCTTAACATTTGTCTAGGAGGTGCTGTCATGAAATCTCTGAAGTCTGTGATCCTCTTTCAGTTAAACTTAATTTAGTTACAGTGCATGTATTTTATTATATTCTGGTATTTTCTGTTCTGTTTTTTTTTTTGCATGGCTATTGTCAATGTTACAAATAAATCTGCCTTTGAGTACAACCCAGCTTGTAATTTGGTTTGGGGAAAGGGCTTGTGCCTGTTAACTTGGCTAAAAGCTGAGTGAGTATGGCTTTTGTCGTCATGAGTGGGAAATGTTTAAAAACCAAAGGACAGAACAGTTGTTTAATTTGTTTTGAGGGTAAAATTTGGGTAGTACCGTGGTTTTTATTTGAGGATAGCTGTTGGCTTCTACACAGAATAAAGGACTTGACACATGGCAGCATGTGGATCACTGTAACCTGCCAGAGGAGGTGCAGGTAGGGCAGGATTTTGTCCTATCTCATTACTTTCTGCCTGTTTGTGATGTAGCCACTGCTTCCTTTATAACAGCAAATGAGGAATGAATAAGGGTATGGTAGGATAGCTGTGAGTGTTTGCACTTCTGTGATTTCAAGTGCCACTCTGAGAAAAAAAATGTGAGTGGAGTAACATATTTCCATTGATAAAGAAATAAAAAATGATAATGTCCACAGCCCAACCCTTCCTGAACACAGCACGCAGCAGGTGATCCTGCAAATAGCAAAGTGAATTAATCCAAAAGGAAGCTCTTCTCTCTTAAATTTTGCTCTACAACAAACATGTTATGGGAACTTTGTCAGTGAAAAGTAACTCTGTGTTGCTTTCACCTCCATGAGTTGGTTGCATGTGTGGGAAGGAATTATGGCTGAGATCACCTCTGATTTTTCTGTTTAAGGGCGTAGATTTAGATTAAATGAAGCAAATTGGCTGGTGAACTTAAGAATCACAAGCTCACAGAGCTGGTATTTCTTCATTTCAAAGGTTAAAAGGAAATCAGAGAAGCTGTAGCAGAAGTCTTGAGATTTAATTGGATGAGTAACTGTATCAAAGGCTTGACCTGGACAGAGGCACTGTAATAGGAGCAGGCTAAATAAAGATGCTGGTACATTCTGGAAGGTTTGCTATTGAAGTTATAGGTGTTTCTGCACTGAAGAGTGCTAATATAAAGTAACAAGTAACAAAGCACGGAAATATGGTAGTTAAATACATTCCAAGAGAATCTGTTAAGCTTCTTAGAAGTATTTTTTCCTTCTGCTTGTTCTGCCATAAATTTGGCAGCATTATATTTCTTACCACAGAACTGCCTGTTGGTGTAAAGAAAACCAAATTCCTTCTTTGCTGGTCACCAGCAACATCCCTCGTAGCAAAAGGCTCAGACCTGGCGCAGGTTTCCACCCTGAGTCATGTATTTAGTAAACATTTAATTCAATTTGGGTATTCACCTAGGGAGGAGATTAAATGAGAGAGGTCAAGCAGCTGCTGAGTGTTGAGTAATTCTATACTTTGGACATGTTGAGATTTTAATAAACATCAAGGTAAATGGTTTGAAATTGGAGCTGGGATTTGAGACTCCAGAAAGAAAGGGTTCGTCTTTCGGTTTTAATTATGAAACCAAAGAGACCTCTATCCTCGAGTCCTGCGAGCTGTAGGAAGGTATAATAATGTGTTCAGCTTTGATTCTGTATGTGAGAATATCCTTCAGCTACAGATTAAAAAGACAAATATCTAAAAATACTTTTTTTAATTGTTTCGGAGGCTACCTACCTACTTCTAAAAAGAGCCTGCAGTGTAGTACATGTTCAGGAATTATAGACTGTCTGTGTTACCAAGTTAAAAAAAAAAAAGAGCAAACAAGACTTGGGTGCTGTGTCTGTGATATCCTTAAGCCTGATTATGTGTATGTATGATTCTTAAATTCAGCCTTTTACTTACATTCATATGAATAAATAGTGATTCGGATCAATTTTTCCATGTTTATTTTGCATCATTCACTTCTCTTGGATGGAGGAAGGTGGTTTGGCTTTCTGGTGTCAGTCCAGGATGCTGCTGCAAAGGTCACTGTCAGTCTGCTGCCTCTGGGGTGTGACAATTTGTCTGCTGGGACAGCAGGTGGGATCCCTGGGTGTGTGTGGTGCAGAAGCTGTTTGCCTTCAGCTGCAGAACATCCTCAGAAGTGAGGGTGCATCCATCACCCACTTCGCCTGTGAAACAAGACTTTGATGCCCTCAGTTTTGGAGTTTTTAAACAAGTCCCCCCCTCCCACACTGCCCTTACCCTGGGAGGGAACTGAATTCCCTCTAAACTCCACAGAGCCCTTCACTTCTGCTCCTCCACATCTGCCCCTTCCATTATTCCTTGCAGTGTTTCCTGATGAGCACAAGGTGCTAAAGCCCTTCCTGTCACACTGACCTGGTCTGGTGTGGTTCCCTCAGAAGTCCCTCAAATGCCTTCCTCCTGTGCCTTTGGTCTGCCTTGCTTTGCACTTGTGATATATTATCCTTTGCCATCTGAATATCATCTTCGTCTCTCTTTTTATCTTTAGCTGCTCAGAGTCCTGGTGTGTAATTTGCAATTTTTAAGCTACAGTGACGATGGATGGCTTTGCACCTCAGATCCAAGAGATCAGAATGGTGCTGTAATAAAAACTGATTGGAAAATAATTTATTTTCGTTTTCTTCCACATGATGAGATTTATGGGAGCTTCCCAGGTGTAACAACATCTGCCCTGTATGACCTTCAGCTGGAAGTGAGTCTCCTTTGGTTCACAGTTCAACCTTGAAGCTATGTTTTATTCAGCTCCAGAATATTTAGGATAACTTATTCCACCATGAAAAAATATAAATTTGCATTTGAAGTTCCCCCTGCTATACATTTCTTCTGCTTGTAGATTCACTGTGTAGGTGATGTGCAAGTAAGAAAAATCATAGAGATTTGTCCCTACTTTGAGTTACATACAAAATACAGGCAGAAAAGTTCTTAGCCTGGTTAAATCTTCATGTATTTTGGTTTGTCAATAAAACCATTATGGCATCCCAAGACTGGCTCTTTCAAAGAATAAACCATTCAAAACACACTTATCCAGACTTAGAACATCTGTTCAGAGTGCTGACTTTGAAATATTAACCTTAATTGTCGTTCAAAGTATGCAGTAATCAGCAAGCGATTTGAACTTTATTTTGTTTTGCTGAATTGATCCTGTTAAAATGCTGCAATCAGGGGTGATTTGTTTGGGTAAGGCTTTATTGAGCAAACAGAGCAGTGAGCACTGTCCAACTGGTCAGACCAGAGGTGTTTGGTGTGTCAGGATGGGCACACGAGCTCTGTTTACACCTGCCTGGGGCTCTGCTGGCACCCACAGACACGATACTGAAGGTGTTCCACACACAAATAGAGCTGCAAGTTTCATTGGTTTAGTTTGGTTTGGGGTTTGATTTCCATCTGTGCAGTTTTTTTCTCCAGAAATGTTTGTATCCTGGTTTTGAGAACAAGTATTTTATTTTTTTAAATTTTATCTTCACAGGGTCTTCTAGCAAGAAGTTTTATGCTTCTATGTGCTTTATAAAAAATACTTATTGTTTAGATGCACTGATGATTTTATTTGATGTATTCTAATTCTCTCCATGTGAGAAGCAGTAAAGAATAGTTCTTGTTTCCTGCTTAATATTTCATGCAATCTCAGTGTATCCCCCGTCCAGCCTTCCCAAGCTGGAAGTCCACAGCTGGCTCAGTCCTTGTTCAGAGAGCATTCCATATTTCTTGAGCTTTCTTGTTGTTACCTTGGGTTGGGAGTCGTGTCACACTGAGCTTCTCAGCTTTGATAAAGGCACTTTCCACTTCACCATAGTCCCTGTGTATGAGGAGGCTTCCTGCTGCCCTGAGCAATTAACTTGTTTTTACAGCATTGAAAAAAAAAATCGGAATCACCCACGAACCTTGTGTGATCTGCTGCCTTCATTCCATGGCCACGCTGCTCAGCACCACTGCCTACTCACCCCCAGCCTCTGTGCCTTACTTTTTAATATTATTAATGCACACAGAGACCCTTTCCTTTTGTCCTGTGATTGCTTAGTCTTTGCAAGTGTCTTTGGTGAAGGACTTCGGAAAAAGCTTTTCAGAAATTAAAACACACTCTAACAGCGAGGTCACCTTGAGTAATAGACTTACTGGCTACTTCAAATACATTTTTTTTTATTTTGTGGTAAGACTGAATTCAATAGACACTGTGCCAGCAGGTTTTTACTGTATTAGGTCAGTATATGCCTTAATCCCGAGACCTGTTAATCCCAATTAAATATCAAGATTTCAGGAGTCTGTTTCCTTTTCTCCTTTGAATTGCTTCTGAATATTGTCTTTGCCTGTGTCACCTTCTGGTTTTTTCCTGTTGAAGTCACTCAAGCTCTGCAGTTGTCAATGCAGAAACGTTGTGCTCATTTTCAAGAGCTAAAAGCAGTGGGGTAAAGCAACATGTGAAGCTTATCCCGAGGTAGTGAAAAACAAAAAAATAAAAAAAAGCCAAAGTATCTGTCATTCATGCTCTTTAAATGACACCTATTGCAGGTGATCTTTCTGTGATTTTTATCAGTGTTGTAAAGCCTCTCTCCCTGCCTTTTCATTTCTGACATTTCCTCTGGCTCCCACCTGATTTAAGGGAAAGCTTCAGAGTGGGAACTTACTGAACTCCAGTGTAATTATTTCCACATTTCTCCCGTGGCCTTAAGTCTCAGGGGCATATCTGTTGCATCTTTATCATCGTTTTGCCCCTCTGCTACTACTCTGTGGCAGTTTTCTTGCTTTTGAAATCTATCAAAACAGATAAAATAGTACTTTTTATACCTTTAGCAAGTTTTTCCTGAGAATCCAGAATCTGCCTGGATTTGAACTCATTAGTTTTTTGTTTATTATTGGAAAGCTGGTATTTCTCTTCTCTGAGATCCTTATATGCCTTTAATCAGTCGTTATGCTATTTGAAACACACTTTAAAAAAAAGAAAATCTAAGTTATCTAAAACTGTATAGCATCTAAAATTACTTCCCATCACAAAACAACTGATCTCTAGCAGGACAATTTCTACTGCCAGTACACATAGGAACATGCTTTTTTGATTTTGGTGTGGTTGCTTGTGATTTTGCTCTTCTTAAATTAGTGATTAACTGGCACTTGCCTCCAGTCTCCTCTGCTGCTTATTCATTTTGACTCTACATTAAATTAGGATGCTGCAAAATTACTACCTGGAGTGTCCTTTGGTCAACCAAATTGTTTCAGTGGTTGGAAATTTCAGGACCTATCAATTTAGAACCAATGGAAGGGTGTATAATTATTTCGATAATTTCATGTCATTTCACTAAACAGGATTATCTTAATATCCCTGTGCAATCCTAAAATAATACTTTGATGGGCTCTATCAGTACAGCACGTGGAGATTTGAGGATCACATGCACACAAGTGGCTGCACCATGCTACCTGTGAGTTGCAAAGCCTCTGGAGAATCCAGCTGCCAGCATCAGCTTTGTGTTATTGTGCTGCTGCTGACCTTTATACCAAGAGAAAATATTTTAAAGCGAATTTGAATCAGGTGCCACTGCTTGCTTCAGTGCATCTTGCAGGTACTTTGAGCTTAAAAATAACCTGCAGAAAGGAAATTTCAGCTGCCTGTACCTTTCCCTTGTGTGGCTGATGTCGATTTTAATGAACACTTTACTAAAAGAATACTCAGGTTTCTTTGTGGCTCTTCTTTTGAAAGTTACCTGTTGCTATCTTGGCTTCCAGCTGCAGCTCTCCTCATTCCAGTGTGAGGTTGTTACCTGCTGACCTTTGCTAAGGTCAGATTACTTTGAGCTTTATATCTTCTGTGCTGAAGGTGATATTTGTGTAACCCACAGGTAAAATTTCATTGATGTGTCAACATTTATTTTCAACTGGGCACGAAGTGGTTGCTTGCCTATCAAATAACTGAAGTCAGCAGCTGATTTTCATAAGCAGTGGAGTTAAAATTGCCCTTTCTGCTTACTGAGCTCAGTGTGTTCTCCCATCTGATGTTCAAACCAAGCTTCAAGCAACATTTAAAAACAGAAGGTTTTTCCCTCTTCTCTATTCCTGGTTTTTAGACCAGTATCCAAAAGCCTTGACACGGGAGCTGTGGAGGAGCACCAGGCATTTCCTGTGGAGCTCAGGTGGGCATTGGCTGTAACGGGATGTGAAGCTGCTGTGTTGTTTTTACTGGAGCCACCTCCTGCACAGACCACACGAGATGGTCTTAACACACATCTCTGTATTTTCCTTATAGAGGGGAAAGGTGTTTTCTGCTTCCTACAGGATTACAGATTTCTCTGTGTGGTCCCCTGGTGTGCAAATGGCAAATATCTGCTGTGATTGCTAAAACAGTTCCATCAAAATTATTAATTGCATAATTAGAATGTATAAATAAGACTTGTCACATGACTTTGATTCTCTTGCTGAAATTTTAACATATGATGATGTGCTCTGGTTGCATGCCTTAGTAAAAGCAGTAATTGAACCATCAGACTACAGTTTCCTACTAAAATATATTCCTTATAATTATATTTTTCCATGGCTTAAGAGAAAATTCACAAGGGGACAGTCTGACTCTTTGCAGGGCTTGCTGCCTCATAAATCAGTGTCAGCATTTTGACTCAGGGGCTTGTGAACCCACTGAGCTTGTTGTCTCTTAGCGGGTGTCCATGGCACAGAAAAAGATAAACCAAAAATAGTCCAACAAGTTATGCTTTTTCCAGAAACAACAAGAAATAAAGACATTCTAGGGATCTTGTGACTTTGAGGTTTCTTTGTGTTTCTGGTTCACTCACCAGCCCTGCACAGTAGAACACTGAGCTTTGTGTAACATCTCCAGATTCCATTTTCCTAAATTATAAATGCCCTGGTTTTAAGCCCATATGATCAAGAAGGCATCAAATGGAAAGAAGAACTCGGTTCCTCCTGGCCTCCGTGAGGGGTAGAGCTGCTACTGCTTCGTTCTTCAGCCTGAAATCTGCCAGGAGAGGCAGAACTGTGATGCCAAAGGAATTAATGAGGAGGGAGTTTGTGTGGGGTGGGTGAGTAAGGGTTCTCAGTAAATAGGGAGCAGAAAGGGAAGAGCAGAGTTTGCCCTCCATGGGAAGGGGTGAGCCCTGAGCAGTGCACAGGCTGGGGCACAGCAGCTGGGGCTGCTCTAAAACCCCCAGGAGCCCTCACAAGGCTGGGACCAATGAGCACACAAGGGACACTGGACAGTCAAAGCAGAAACCCCCCAAAAAAGTAGCAAATTTAAAAAATCTAGAATAGAGGAGGGAAAAATGGAGGGGGAAAAGCACAAAACAAAAAAGCAAAAAACCAAAACATCAAGTAAGAATACATAACCTGTAAAAAAAACCCCAACCATTTTTTAACATTGCAGCACAAATATCTAATGGGAAGTATTGGATCTTATTCTTGTCAACAAGAATATTTAATTGTCTAGTCAGTAATTAAGAACACCTTTCACTGCAAGGCTCCTAGACTGCCAATAGTAAATAATTAATGCTAAAGGAGTGTTATTTCTCTAAGTGGTGAGTGTTTGTTTCCTCCTTCTTCCACTTATGGGAGTAGGTGAGCAGTTTGCATCTCACATTAACTTTAAAGATTCATATTCTTTTGCATTAAAAATCAGTTTAGAAGTTTTCAGTATGCAAAATTTCATTGAGCAAGATGGGGAAAAGAAAATGCTGAGAGGAAATAGAAATCATGAGAGGAATCCATATTAGCAAAAGCAGCCCTTGCTCTACTTGATGCAAAATCAGAATATCTGTGTGACTTATACATTTATCCTGTAAATTGCTGTTCATTTCCTGGATGATTCAGCATTTGATACATAAATATTAGAAGGGTTTTTTATTTATTCTACTTTGTCAAATCGACAGAAAAAAATATGGCGAATGAAGTCTCCTTTTCTTTGGCTTTGTATTTATTAAATATTTAGGTTGCAGCCCTTTGTTTTGGCTATTTGCACCAGTGTCTTCAGGGAAATATTCTTCTAAATATCCTTCAAGGCCATTGCCACAGCCAGGTGAGTCTGGATGTTTTAATGGCTGCACCTATAGAACACATACAGGCAATGGTAATTTCTTCATGAGCAATGTACTTTTTTCCTTATGCAGTTTTTAAGTAATCTCAAAGCATTTCTGCTGAGGGGAAAAAGAGATTATTTTTAGATTTTTTTAAATGCAGAAGTTCTGGCAAACAAATTAAACTTTCAGTCTTAAGCGAGGATATGTGATGTGAAGTTTCTAGAAAGGAGTAAATCTGCTGCCTTAAATGGCTTCAGAATGGGGTGTCTGAAATGGCAGTGATGGCAGGCAACAGCTTTGCTCTTTGACCAGTAAACCACTTAAAATCCAGAATATTCCCCATGAGTTAATGGGCAGGTGGTGATTTATGGACCTGCTTTTGTGTGCAGTGGCTCACAGGCAGCAGAACACCTTGGGCCAGTGATGCTGTGGCTGGCCAGCCCCATGCCCAGGGTATGGAAATGTCTGTCCATCCATATCCCCATCCCCAGGGTATGGAAATATCTGTCCATCCATATCCCCATCCCCAGGGTATGGAAATACCTGTCCATCCATATCCCCATCCCCAGGGTATGGAAATACCTGTCCATCCATATCCCCATGCCCAGGGTATGGAAATGTCTGTCCATCCATATCCCCATGCCCAGGGTGTGTTAATGTCTGTCCATCCCCATGCCCAGGGTGTGGAAATGTTTGCCCAGCCCCATGCCCAGGGTGTGGAAAACCCCTCTGGCCATGCCCAGGTGAAGCTGGGCTGGGGTGGCTGCCCCATCCTGGTGCCCACATTCTCCCCCTGCAGACAGAACAGTTGTGTGTAGCAGTGCCCCAAGACAGTTCCATCAGCTGGTTTGCTCTTCTTTCTTAATTTTTGAGAATCTAAGTATTATTCCCTGTGCTCTGCCCTTTATATTTTCTCCATAATTGATTTCTGCCTCCTTTGACCTCGGAACTTTGGAGCCACCTGGGCTGTGCTGGGAACACTGGAAAAGGGTTCCATGTTGTGTCTCTGCCCATGGTCAGACAACTCCCTGGTAGCCTCTTTATACACTTCTAGACATGGCAGTTTTAGTGCCTTTTCCCCCTTTTTCTCAGGTGTGAACACTGAAAGTTTGTAGATGATGGTAGGTTAGTTTTTGCCCATCCTATAAATGCTGTATAGTGGCCTCTGTGAACCTGAATGTTTGTACAGTGTTAGTTTTTCCAGTAATCAGATGCAAACACATTTGGAAGAAGAGAATCTCACTTTCATTTGTTCGTAATTTGTTTGACAATAGTGATCATGATGAAGACTTAGTGCTCTTCAGATGTCCTAGTGAAAAGAAAAATTGTCATTATTAAATTTGAAACCTCAGTCTCATTAGCAAAAATAAAAGATTTCAGTATGAGTGTAGAGAGAGAAAAATTGTATTACATTTCCTCTACCTGACTTTTCCTGCTTCCAGTAGGTTCTTTGCCTTATTCAAGAGATCAGTGACTCACTGAGCATATGGCAACAAATCTGTGGAGCTGGTAATCCCTGTTAAAGCAGAGGCAATTTCCAAAAGTTAGGTTCCCTGATTTATGAGGAAGGGTGTTGCTTTCTCCCTTTCTCCCGATGCTCACATCAAACTCTCTCTGTACAAGGAGGCTTTGTTTCATCTGGAACACTTCGAGCCTGTCTTCTCCCAGTGCTGGAGCAGCACGTGTAACAGGAATTGACTCTGGCAGCACACAACTGGCTTGGAGCTGAGCAGTGTGCTCATGGATCAGACAGTTGTTGCAGTGAAAATGTGTTATCCCTCACCCACAGCAGGCAAAGGTCAGCAATGGGCTTAAGCTGTTCTTCCACATGCTCCTCTGTCGAACACAGGGATTTTCCCTTCTCGTTTCTGAGCAGGTTGCTGAGTTTGGTGGTGGGAAAAGCCAGAAGCCTCTCCTCCTCAGATAAAAGAGAAGCAGGAATCTGTGTGTGATTTCCTTTGGAAGTCAGCCCTCCCAAACTGGCCTTGATAAATGCACAGATGGGCAGTGACTGTTCTATAGACCCCTAACAATCACACTGTCACAGCACATTGTTCAACAGCTCCACTGCAGTATCCCAGCTGAAGCAGAGGTGTCTTCCAGCTGCCAGGTTGGTTTTTCATGGCAGTATCATCTTCAGTATCTTTCTGCCAGTATCTTTTTAATTATCCCCTGTGCAGCCTGTTCTTGAGGCCTTCAGCTGGCAAAGGTTGTTTATGTGAAATGTAGTTCGTGTTTGTTTCTGGAATTTGGGTTTTAGAATAATAACAGCAAAACATTGGGTGAGGTATTTGAATTTAGGTATTATTATCAGCAGGTGGTCCCTCTGAATCAATGTATTTTGAGAGTTGTTTTTTCTTTCTTTTATTAATACTTATTGTAGCTTTTTAATAGCAAGCCATGGGTGTTAAGCTACAAGACCTGGCTGGTACCCTGATAATCACTTTAATGAGCCATTAGAACTGCAGAATCCCATGTTAACCTCATAGGTTTGTGTGTGGTGGAAACAGTCTCATGGCTCAAAATGGAGTTGTAACTATGTCTGGGTGAAAACAGAGAAAGTGTCTGTGATACTGACCAACAAAAGCAGAGTCAGAGTTCGTGATGTGACCAGTCCCACAATACAGGCAGATGTCACCATGTTATCACAGTCCCATGCCTTGATTTCAGACAGACCCACCCTTAGCCTGCCAAGGATGCAGCAGAGACAACTCAGCTCCCACTCTTGGCCCCAGAAGGAAGAAGGAAAGGACAGGACCCAACCAGGTGCTCACAAGTGCTGAGGGACTGTGTCCCTGTGGTCCCAAATCCATCCTTCTGCCCATTCTGGCTGCGGGATAGGGATCAGCTCCACGAGCTTCAGCCACAGCTCTCTCTGCACTAGAGCAGAAAAGGATAACTACTGCTAAAAGCCATCCAGTGATATTAACTCCAGTCTCACTGAAGTAACTCATAAAATTCTTGTCCCTAGAATCCAAGCATTACCTATGAATAAAGCTTTGGAAGAGAAGAAGAAGCTTTAAAGCTCTAATGGATGTAAGAAACTTGAAAACTCGAATGCTTACAGTGCCTAGGCTGAAAAAAAAATGGTGAATAAGGTGGTATAAAATCAATAATAGGACCTTTTCTTAAGAGTTGCAACGAATATAATTTTTCAGTTCTGTGTTTGATACTGTTGAACAATTAGCTGACTGTCATTATCTTTCATAAACAGTGCACAAAGCCAAGTCCCCATTTGTGGGACTTTGGAAATTCTTAGACCACAACTGTTTCCAAGATGGGGTAGTAGGAAGAACATCTAGGAGAAATGTTTTTCTAAGCATGAATGTGCAATTACCAGAATATTTAAGCATAATTTTAATGTGTTATTGAAATTTATTTTGCACTTTATTTTTTCTGTTCATCATTCATAAGGCTTTATCTAAAATATTGATTTCTTGGCTTGGTATGCTAATTTTGGTTTTATTTTTCATGTGTGGGATAAAGAGTAAAAGTGACTTAATCCTCAAAAGCTGTGAGGAATGTTGGATCTGGCACTGAGAAAATAGTTGGTTTGCAGTGGGAATGGTATGGAAACCAAATATTTCTAATGCTTCCTAAAAGAAGAAAAATGAGCAGCTGAGGACTTGCAATTTTCTAACTTTTATCACAAATAACTCATTAAAGTACTTATGTATTTTGTCAGCCATTTTTTGCATTAGATTGAGGTTGGAATAACACGTCACCTGCATAGTTCACATTTCCACAGAGGAAACTCAGAGTGGCAGAGAGTAAAAGCACAGGTAAAATTTGGCTGTGCATGGGCTCCCAGCCATGACGTGTGAGTGGCTTTAACAGCACCAACGTGTGTGAGTATAAACCCACTCTGTGTTCTGGACTGACAGTGCTGCTCCTCATGAACTGTCCTGCATTTCAGTCCAATGAACCACTGCAAAAGCCCTGGCAGCACCAGAGCCCCAGCACACACAGGTTCTGCCTGAGAAAACACGGATTTTTAAAATCCCTCTGTGGAGGCAGCCTTTAAAGCTGGGATTGGGAGAATTTGCTGTGCTTCCCATTAACTTGCTATAAACTGTTCTTATTCATTTACTGAGCTCCTTCAGGCAAGCATCACAAGTTGTGTGAACGAAGTTTTACATGAAATTGGACTGGTTTGCTCCAGAGTTTTAACACAGTTGCGATAGGATTTGGTTTGGCTTAAACATACGTTTGACATTTGTGGTAAATCTAATTGATGGTTACTGTTCTTATGGCAGATATCTCAGCCTGTTTTAGACCAAAGTGTAAAACTGGTTTGTAGACATCCTTTCTAATCTCACTTTTGTAGTCCTACAGCATTATATGGATTATAATGAGGGCACTTCTGAAACTGGAATGCTTAAATGTTGTATGGGAAGAGATTGATCTTTGCTGTTCTTGCATTATTGGTCATGTTTCTACACCAGGGACTGCATAACATATTAAATATTTTGTCTCATAGTTTTATATGATGTTTCTATTCCTACTAGAAAAGTAATGAAAATACCTTTTAAATGTCTGGAAGCAAATATTAATGTTACCCTAGCTAAGTGTTCCTTGTGCTAAAACTGCAAAAGCTAAAAATATGAGCTAGGAGGCTTAATACCACTGGGAAAAACACAAATAGTTTTGGTTTTTTCCTCAGTTGTGTCAGTTACTAAGTAAAAAATTGTATTTTCTGTAGACATGGCCACAATGAAAGGTTATTATAGGCCACAATTAGAGGTCTTATTGGTGACAGCCTTAATACCAAGGCTATGCTCAAAGTAGCATGCTATAGGTATTGTGTGAAAGAGAGAAACAAATGAGAAAAAGGGAATTTTTCAGTGCAAGAAGGGGTCAGTCCTTATGATGTTTTGTTTAAGCCAGGAGTGCTTAGAGGCTGCTGTGGTTTTTTGACTGAGAAATCTCCCCAGGCACGTGATGTGATGACTGCCATGGAGGCACCTTCCAGGGGGATGGCAGGGCTGGGGCTGGCAAGGTATTGGCTATTTACTGTTTGCTGCAAACTTGGCATATTCCTGGAATATTAACTCCTGGTGTATTTACTCCTGTTGGATCTGGCAAGAGGCCTTAGGGGTTGCCCTGCTGGTGTTGCTCAGCTCCAGCCCCTTGGTCGCTCCTTTGATTAATTTGACAGACCAGTGCCAGGCCCAAAGCCAGACCCAGCGATTTCCTCAGCAGCAAAACACGAGAGTAGGAAAAGAATCCAGGAGTTTTTCAGTTTCCCTTGCAGTCTCTGTAGTCACTGCATGTTAATGTGCAAACTGGTGTGCACTGAACACGGCAGCCGTGCAAGTCCCCACAGAATGGAAATCAAACAAATGCTCTCTCCTAACATTTCCTAAATCTTTACAAGTGGCACAAAGATTACACTCCTGCTTTGGAATGATGAAATGGTTTCAGGGTGATCTGTGGAAAATACTGGATTATGATTTGGGCATTTAATAATTTCTGTAGAAAAAATACATACGCCTTATTATTTTTCCATGTTCTTTGCCTAAATGGCAGGTAAGGTTTTTGGCACTTCCTTTGATGTAATTCACACAGCCCAGGGAATTAAATTGCAAAAGAAAGGTGGAATGAATGCACTAAATGGCACACATGGTTCTCATGTACCTCGTGGCTGTTTGGCAGTCACGGTGCTAAGCTTTTTGTACATATTGACTTGTAAGATGAGTTGCTGATTGATTTGCACCTGAACCACTGGCTGCTGTGAGGGTGTCTGCAGAGGAATGGTGTCACCTCTGTTACAACTATGGCTTGGAAAAAAATCACTTGCAGGAAAGGGAAAACATGCCAGGCTGGTTTATACAGGGGAGGAAATGCTTCCAAAACTCACAGTCCTCATTCACAGCAGTAAAATATTTCTGTGTTGTCATTTTACTTTTCAATTTTGGGCAGTGAAATTCAAGTATTAGTAGTGTTATTTTGGAAATAGAATAATTTGGCAATTCTGGATACCAAAACCTGCAGGAATATGTCATTCCAATCATATTGTCAGTCAAAATCCAGCCAGCTGGATTGGGTTAACTGAGGTCAACTTCTCTGTGTAAAAAGGAAGTTTGGGTTCTTGGGGTTTGGGGTTTTTTTAGTATGACAAGTTATCTGTTGAGTCAGCCTGTAACTAACTTTTAAACGTTTTTTGAGAACCTTTTTCTGAAGTCAAATATAAAATTCAACAAATTTTTTTCAGTTATTTCTCATGAGTACCAATTGTTTTAAGTATCTCAAATATCGTCAAGTTAAATATCCTTCCCTTGACCGTAAAATCTTCTTTATTTGGCTGTACCTTTTGTCACCAAAATTTTTGGTTTCTTCTTCCCAGAATCTTTCAACTTCACCTCTGTTTCTGTATTTCCTGTTCTCCCTGGACAGGATTTTCAGATGTAACTGAGGAACACAGATGGCATTAAAAAATAATATAAACTTGGCTACCAAATCATATTCCTTGGAATATGTGCATGGCAGTTGATGAGTTCTCTGTGAACTATTGCCCTGCTTGTTGACTTGGTGAATCTCCTTCTTTTGCCATCACCTTGATGGATGTCCCTCCTCCCATTTGCCTTTAAATGTGGTGGGAAGCCCCTGTTGGGAGCATCAGAGGATTGCAGATGGGAGCTCTGTTTGTACTTGAAGGTGTGAGCTGGGCTGAGGTTTCACACAATTTCTAGAATGTGTGTGAACTTGGACTTGAACTGCTGGGTCTGTACCCATCGTCACAGTGTGGACACAGTGAGGGGACACAGAATCCTGATCAAGTGAGAATTCATTGTTGAGTCATGTTTTTTGCTGAATCTCCTCTCACTATTTAGTTAGCTCAGCTGGGGTTTTGTGAAGAGCCACCCCTCATCATTCCAATGTGGAGGCTGTTTCTTCCCCTCACAGAGGTATCCTGAGATGAAAACTTCCCTTCAGCAGGAGCCTGGCTACAGTGGAAGTTTTTAATGGTTTTGCTCTGGTATTATCTCTGAATGCCACATGCATGCTTTGATTACTGTGTGGTCCTTTAGGCTTTCTGCAACGGTTCTTGCTTTCCATAAATGAGTGCTTTACTGCTTTTGAGGATTTCTGTGAGTTCTTTTGCAAGTGTGGGTTTTCTGGGGTTTATTTACCCCCACCTGGTTGTGTTTTTGCACTTAACCTATTGGACTGTATAGTCCTTCCTGTGCCATTTGGACCTTTTGATGCTTTTTGTAAAATGGTTTCTTTCCTTAGGGTGTCACTAACCAAAGCAATGGCTTTCTCTTGGTCCTTCTAAGGTAGTTTCTGATATTTTCTTCAATCTTCCGTGCAGTATCTTTAAATAGTTTCTGTGCTGCCCACGATGGACTTTGTGTGTCAACTGCCTCTTTGAACTCCTTTTTGAGAATTCAGGGCACTCTTTTTTTCACATTCCTGCCGTTTCTGCTTCTGAAGTTAAACAAAAAAATCCACTGAGGCACATTCTTGCTGTTCCTGCAAGGCCATTGCATGTGAGGCTGCTGTGGTCAGTGCAGAGCAGCTCTGGGGCTGACACTCCCCAGGTGCCACACTCTGCTCAGGGACAACTCTTGCTCCTCCCTTTGAGGGCTCCCTGTTCCTTGGGGATCTGCTGCTGATCACACTGCTGCCTTAGGATTTTAGCTTTTATGTTTCAAATCCTGTACTGTGTTAGAGTGTAACTCTAAACTCCAAACAGAGTGTTAGTTAACTGTCTTCACATTTTGGTCACATCCCTCTAGGCCTGGAATTCAAGGACACCCTACTGCCTCAGGCCCCAAAAAGTATAAACAGAAGTGAATTTGGGGGGAGCAAACTGGGGGAATAGGACTTTATTACCTGCAGCTGTAACTGGAGGATTAACCCCTGATATGTAAATGGACCAAACTTAAAATTGTCTGAAAAACCTGTGACCATTGTGCATCTTGGGTGTAGCCCTTGTGGGAGGCCTTTGACTGCCCAAGGTGCACCTTTTGAAGGCCTTTAATAAATATCAGCCTCAACTCTCTTAACCTTGTCTAAGCCTCTGTTCTAGGTAGCCACTTCAAGGCATCCTCACCCTTGGCTGTGGCTCTGCCTCGCCTCCTGATGTGATGTTTTCCTGTTTCCATGGAAGGCTCCCATTTCTGTTGTGTTTTTTCATCCTTTGCAACATTTCTGCTTTCTTCCTGTATCTACTTAGATGCTTCTATTTCTGGGCTTGCTGTTGCTACCAATGGCACAGCAATGCCAGAAATCATTTATAAATATCCAGAAGAAGCCCTGTCTTGAAGAAGCCCTGGCTTGAACCTCTGGTGCAATATCTGGTTACATTACAAGGAGCTTTCAAAAGGTTTAAATTTAAGCAAGAGATGGTGCCTGCTAGCTAAAGCCAGACTGCAGGACACACTCCCACATTCTGCCTAACACAGGAAATAGAATTATCTGATAACTCATGTCTAAATACTGATTGCTGCTGTGCTTCCCCAGTCTCCCCGTGCTTTTGCTGCACGTCCATGTGTGCCAGACTCTGACAAGAGCTGTCATTGCTCGTCAGTCAGCATTACCCAGCAGCAGCAGTGCCAGGGAGTGTTTCCTGTAACAGGACTCTGCAGCAGGGCTGGGGGAGCTCAGCCTCCTCCCCTGCCCTGGCAGCTGGGGCTGATGTCACAGCAGCTGGGGATGAGCCACCAAACGAGAGACATGGCAGAGCTGTGCAGAAGTTAATAAAAATGTGATGCAGGAAAAATGAGGATGGGAAGGAGGAGGAGAATTCCCCCAGCTGTGGTGCAGGGCTGTGGAGCCACCTCCTGCCTGAGCTGGGCACCCCTGGGTGTGTGCAGCATGGCTGGGCAGGCTGGCACATTATTTAATAAAACTGCTGTTCCCCCTGTCTGGTTGAGGAAATGCTGCTCGTGTCATGCTGTGCATGGATTTGGATTTGATTTCTGTGTTAGCCCAGCCTGCCCTGCCATCTCAGTGAGATTGTGCCCATCTCTAAAAGAGCCTGAGAACACAGAATGAGCTGGAATAGAGACAGGCTGCTCAACTGACCTGAACAAGGACAGGGCTCTACCAAACCCTTGGTTCTCTTTACAGCAACATGTGATTTAGTTTTTAAATGCTACAGTTCCTGGAAAAAAGAAAGGTCGACTTGATTCTGGCTTGTTAATACATCCAGCCGTGGCCACTCCTGGTTGCTCACAGGTATCTGCAGCTCTGGCCTGTCTACCTGCATAGAAGAGAGGAGTAGTAATTTTACTTTTCTCAGCTGTTTGCAACTCCTTCTGAAGCTGGGAAATTTCAGGAGGGACAGACTAGGAAACCGTATTTCTGAACATGGATTTTCTTTTATGGACAGATGAAGGAAATGAAGAATATAATTTGCAATTAAAACCAGAACAAATTTACACTTCCAGTTCCTGATGAGTTCAGCTTTGTATTTAAATTAAAAATTTTTCCTTAGAAAGAAGAAAATAATTAAAAATTGTATTTTCCTAGGAAACATAATTACTTTTAACTGATTTTAGAGGGCAACAGGAGAGCCCTGTAACACTTGAGTGCCCTGTGACATTGAATGCTCCACCTGTCTGTGGTCCCTGACACGAGAATGGGGGGAGCAGCAGCCATAGATTGCTTTGCCAATTAATAAAATCCATGCCATGAATGTCAAGTATAAGATGAAGGTTTTGTAAAGGGGGAAGAAAACAACCCACAAGCAAGAAAAGAAGTTGAGAGATGAGCCTCATGCTGGAGATGTCTGTTCATCTCATTATTTTTATAATATGAAACTGGTTTATACTTGTGAATTTTCTTTGCATCAAATTTATTGTGAAAATTTTCCTTTACCCCACTCATATGCTAAGCTCTTCTCTAAGTATAAAATGCATTTCTTTGCAACATGTTTTTTCATGCATTTTGTTTGTTGGGTAACTTCATAATGCTTTTAATGTAGTTTGTTTGATCTGTTGAGGTAAAAACAAGATGGAAAAATGTGAAAGAAGGGTTGGTATTTTAATCATCTTTTGCTACTGAATGCACTTTGCTCTTACTGTGCTTTTATTAAGAAAAGCTTAAAAAAATTACTAGTGACAAAGAGTTCCTGGAAGCTTCTCTACTTCTTTTAGGCTTATTATTCTCATTGTTTAAAAAAAAAAAAAAAAAGAATTCTGTGTAAACGTCAGCAGCTTTTGTTCCACCCATCTTGAGCTTTGGTTTTATATTTTTTTCACATACATCTGTCGTAGTCCTTTCTTTTCCTTCAGGGTAAGAACTTTTTCTGAAAGTATATCAGTAATTTTGGAAAGAAGAGCTATTTCTAAGGTAGCAAATACCTTCTTGGTTTATTTTTAATGTCTTTTGGAAATGAGGAGCAAATTGTTCATCGGGGCATTTGGGACCTGTTGCCTGGATGGAAAGGGATTAGCGAAGGAAAAATGAAGGAAAAGTAGAACTGGACACTTTTTTTTTCCCTTTGAGTTGCATATAGCATTTCCGTGGAAAATATTTGTGTTTTCATTTTTATTTGTATGTCTAACTGGTTTAAGTGTGGAGAAATATTTAATTAGGGATTAATGAAAGACCCTTTTATATGACAAATGAACATGCCTTCGAGCTAATTTCCTCTGTTTAAAGCTCCACATTTTTGAACTTTTAATTACAAGTTTGAAAGAAGTAAAATAAGTGAATACATTTCTTTATGAAAAGGTTTCTATCTAAGCCATACATGTCTCTGCATCCTTTCCATTCTGTTTCAGCAGGGTTTGCACAGTTCTTCAGTGAATTTGTGCTACATTTGGCTTTTCTCCAACTCCTTGGAGCCACAGTAAGAGACCTCTTACTGCTGAAGTGATTCTGTTGTTTTGTGAAGTTATTTCCATAAATGCAGTTCTCAGTTTAGCAGTCAAACTGGAGTTTTGCTCCCCATTGGCCACGTTTGCCTCAAATAGCCATTTGGGGGGCTCAGAATGCCAGCTCTCCCCTCTTTGAACCAGGGAGGAGCAATGCAGGGCTCAAAGGAACAACTCTGAGGAGCCAGGCTTGGATTTCCAGTTTGCCAACCTTCACTGGAGATGACAAAAGCAATTGGCAAGGGCTGTGCCATTCACTGCTGTTCTCTCCCACAAATCTCTCTCTTTGTCATGGAAGAGCAGAGGGATTTGGAGTTCAGTGAGTCCTGTATCACTGAGGACTCTGAGTTTCAAAGGAGTTTTTTAAGAGGTGAAAGAGCATTCCAGAGCATGTGAGCTGTGATTGTCCCTGTGCAGGAGCTCATTCACAGCCTGGCTCCTCATAGGCCTCTGGAGGAACCTGAGTGAGCCTCTGCAAGCTCATTAGTTCCTTCACTCCACAGAAACATTCATTTCCCCTGCCCCCTTTTCTCTTTCCTTTTGGTTGGTAGGGAAACCCAGGGATCTGACAGTGAACTTTTGGTCTCAATAAAGCAGTTATATCGAGTTTGGGTGGAATTTCTCTGAACTCCACTAAGAGGGAGAAAATGTGGAAAATGCTTCCTCCAAGCAAAATATGAACAAAATGTTGTGATTCATTAAACTCCTTCCTACTTGCCTGCAAGTGAGAACCTTAGAGTTATTCAGCTGAATGGTGCATGGCCCTGAGGGGGCAGAGCCAACAGAAAAAGAGATGGCTTCAGTCCAAAGAGCAAAATGCATGTTTTCAGGGAAATCAGGAAATTTTGCTTCAGGCACATCCCTACTTGCACAGTGAGTTTGTTATATCAGGATTTTATGTTGCTGTTTACTTTGGTTTTAAATAAGAAATGAAAGCTGCCTTTGGTGTCACAGAGTGTCTGGAGGGTGCTGCACAGATCAGACCATCTGTCCTCCTGGACACCCACTGAAAATGTTCCCTGTCTATGAACATGCACTGTGTGATTCTGCTAAGAAGGTGCACAGGATTGTCTTGAATAAAAACAAAAAGAAGAATCCCCACCCCAATAACCAAGACCAGCCTTTTCCTTATGAGGGGAAAGCCTGCTTCTTGAGACTACCCTGTATTTGTTTTATATAAAGTTCTCAACTGTTTCAGAAATTAAGCCGACCACCTACAGATGAATGTGGTTAATTCCAAGAGACACGTGCAGAAAAACTCCTGCAGATATCACCACAGAGGGATTTTGCATGAAAAGTTAGAAACAGAAAGCTACTGGCTGCTGAGAGGACATGGGAAAAGGAATCCTGATGCCACACAGATCTATTCTGTGTTGTGGGAAGAGCGTTGATGTAGCTCCAAATGGTGAGGAGAGAAAGCCCTGAGAGCTCCAGGAGCAGCTGAAGGAAGGAGCTTCTGCAAAGCCCTGGGAGGGAGGCAGGGAAATGTGAGCAGCACATGGGAAAAGCTGATCTGCTGCAGTGGGCTCATGGCTGGCAGAATTCTAGCCCCCACAAGCCTGCCAGTGGGGTGAAGGGAAAACTTGGCCAATTTGTAGCTACTGCAAACAGTGAATGGTGGGATTTGTGTGTTCTCTCTTCACCAGGAGACATCTGATAGGTGCTGTTCCATTACACAGCTTCCTTAGAAACAAAGACAAAAACTCATCCTTGTTTTCTCATGGCTCCTTTGTCTGCAGATCCTGTCAATGGAAGCATCTTTGTGCAGGGTCAGGTCACTGGATCACTCTTAGTCCTGTGCAGATGGGAGTTCTTAGTTTATTTTAAGCTTTTGTTTTCCTAGATGAAAACGATTGTTCGGCAAGTTGAACTCAGAGTTTTAGAATGACTTTTCTTGAGCACATTACAGCACCCACATCCTATTGAATCACACTGTGTAGGCTCTTGGCAGCAGCGATTTCACATCTGTTTTACAATTTTTGAATCTCTCTTAATATAATAAAGATAATGTTTATGAGCCTTTAAAACTGTGGTGTTGGAAAGGGTCGGCTGACTGCTGAAAAGCTGGTGTGATGATGAAAATGAAATAACAAGAATAGACATGGTCTGTATTATAAAAACATGTCTGACATGAAAACAATGGCTTCTTCTAATCCTTTAAGGCTGTGACTACGGGTTATCCTGTAGATGCTGCCTTCAACTTCATTTAACTTTGGCTTGAAAAGAGAAGGACTATATAAATACAATAAGTTGATCTTTGGTGGGATAACTTGTGGTGCCACGCTGCTATCAAAGGGAATGGGGACCCCAGAGTGTTGCTGTAGGGCAGCTTCTCAGCACTGCAGCTGCTGTGAGCATGTCCAGACTCTGCTGAGTTGGCTCTTCATCAGGCACAGGACATGAGGACACTCAGACATTCAGTGAGCAGTGAAATGGTAAATGTCAGATAATTTCAGTACGGGGTTTTGATGTGATTGCTAATATTTGTGGGGGAAATATTATGAATTAACAGAGGCCCTCTCTGCTGATGTGCATGGAAGAAATGCTAACTGGGTAATGCAAACCAGATAGGTGTAATTAGCATGCAGCTAGACTTCGTTAAAACATATGTGAAGGAATCATTTAGCTTAGTAAGCAAAAACAGTTGTTGGTTCAATAAGTATTTCAGCAATCCTCCTCCTTAACAACAAAATTTCCTTCCCTCCTGCAGCACATTTTCAAGAAAATATTGGGAAAATTTAATTGTATTGATTGTCCTCTGTTGATGGGCCTGTTTACTGTATTTCACTTGTCAACTGCTGCAGTCAGTAACACTCACTTTCCAGTGAACTGATTAAAGAACCAAGTTAGTTATTCCTGTACAAAAGGAAAAGCTTTTGCTTACAGTCCATGTTTGCCAAAATAAATTCTTGGTATTGATGAGACTTGTTTTCTAAAAAGAGGAAAATTGTGTGTTCTTATTGGGATGAAACAGTCAGTAAAAATTGTTAGAATGTCCAAATTTGGACAAATTTCGCTGTGTGCAGCCATTGCACAGTGGGTATCAAGGAATGGACCTGGAATACAAAACCCCAGGGTTCTTTAAAAAAAGAAAAAAACAACAAAACTCGTGGAACCAGAGCTGAATGTGTTTTCTATCAGGTGTTTTCCACATTGCAGAATCCATGTAGTTTTCTCAAGGATTTCTCAAGAGCATTTAGAGTGAGCACTGGCTGTAGCACACTTGGTTATTGCTGTAAAGTTCAGAATTTTTGTCCCAGTTGCTCTCAGTAACCAGGCTGCCAAGGCAGCCAAGGGTTGGATCTCAAAGTGGGTTCAGGGACAATTCTTTACCTTCCTGTGTTCAGGAATCTCTGAAGACATCTTATTTGTGCAGAATAATCTCACAAAATGTTTTTCTCTGCACCAGCTGAAGATTTCATTCTCGTCCTGTGTAAGTAGACTGGCAGATGTGTTGGAAGGGTTTTCCCTGAGAGAAGTGGAGCTGTTTTCACAAACAATTTTTACTCTTTCCTTGCATTTTTATATCTGTCTCACTGTCTGAAAAAAGGTGTGACATTCAATGCTTGGGTTTTACAAAACTGAGTCAGGAAAGCTGTGGTTTGCCAGAATGGTTTCTTTCAAAAGTATATTTTTTAAATTACATGTTTTTTCCCGAAGGAAAAATGAAATGTGGTTGTGAACTTAAAAAAAAAAAAAAAAAAAAAAAGAGAAAAAAAGTAATTTGAACCATGAGAGTCATTCTGACAGTGATTTCATGTTCTGTGGCATTGCTGCTGGTGCAGCATTTGGCTCAGTGTTGCTTGGGTTGGCTGTGTGTGCAGCCATTGCCAATGTATTTATATATTCAAGGAATGGATCTGGGATACAAAACCCCAGGGTTCTTTTAAAAAAAGCAACTTGTGGAAGCATAGTTGGATGTGTTTTCTCTCAGGTGTTTTCCACAAATGTAGTCCACACTTGGATGATGACTTGTTACCCTTTTGAGAAGTTAAGATGCAGTGCTATGATTATTGCAGTTCTGTAATGATCATAGGGCACTGTCATTATTACAGGCTTCCAGGGGTCAAGGTTTGTGTACAAACAGAATGCAATTGGAAAAGTTATTTGTTTATAGCAAAGTATCACTAGAAGCATCTTAGATGCATTGAAGGCAAACAAACAAAACTGAATCTGAGGTTAGCCTGCAGCTCAGAGTCATCATTTTTCTTTGGGATTGCCCCAGTTGTTTGGTAAATTCAATGTTCTTTCATGTTATTGGCTGAATTGGAAAGCTGAGAAATGTGAAACTAGAAAGATGTTGATGTTCTTGACATAATAGATGATATTACTCCAAGACTGAGGCCAGCTCGGATAGCAAGTCTGCTCATGTAATTAAAATTGGTTGGACTTGCAGGCAGTTCCTTGGCTGTCTTACAGGTCAGCATCGAGTACCAGGTTCTGTTTTGTAGCTTCTTTATTATGGGAGCATAAACACCTCACTTTCACCTTTTCAAGAATTTTTTGAGCGAAAATATATGTTTAAATCTTTCTTTTGAATGCATTCACCTGCTCCAGCCTCAGTGTGAGCACCTGACTCAAGTGTCTTCAGATCCTAGCAGAGAGGAGGGGTTTGAAAATCCAGAATGAGCAGAACTAAATAATCACCAGCTTCTGATTCTGATGGAAAAGACACCATCTGTCCTTCCCTTGCAGAACATTGCAATTATCAGGAGCAATTATCCTTCCAGAGGGGCTCTAGCAGGGAGAGATCTGGAGCTCTGAAATGATAAATGTTCCTAATTAACAGGTGGCCCCCAACATTTGACATCCCTGCTGATCAGAGAGTGCGTTGCCCATGTTGTGTCCCAGACCACCAGGTGCTAGAGAAAGGAGGTAAAACCAACAGAAATGTATCATTTTTTGCCTTCAGTGGTGGCAATAACCTCACTAAATAAATATTGAGAGAAACCAGACACCAGTACTTTTCTGTGTGAAGACCTAAAATTTCATTGCTTCAGCTCAGAATTAATAAATAATTCTCAGTCAGTTAAGAAAAATAATTCCTTCATGTGGTGGTGGTCCAAGTCTCTCTGAAGATCTGTATTTCAGTCACTGATGAGAAAATTTCCATTGTTCCTGAACGTTGCTCATTTTCAGGCTCAAGGCACAAAAGATCTCCTTCAGAACATGGCAAATGGTGATGGGAGAACCAAGGTGTTCCCTCAGGAGAATCCCTTGGCTGTGGGAGGTGTGTGGAGCAGGACAGCACAGCTGATGGGGACAGGGCTGGAGTGGGAGCAGTGAACCCAGGAACTGGCTGCTTTCAGGGTTTTGTGTATTTATCATCTCTACTCAGTGTGTCCTGCAGAGCTGGGTGCAGGCAAGGGCTGCCCCAAGTCCTCCTGCAAACATCCCAGAAAGGAATGAATGAATGATGGTGCAATTGTTTGGCTTCTCTTGGAAGAGCAATAAAATGGGTGGAGAGTCATGGATTATGGCTCTCATATTAAAAAGGGAAATAATTTCTTGAAACCTGAAGGAAACTGTGTTTCCTGAAAGTGTGCTGACCTGTAAACTGCTTGATTTGTACTGCCTGCTGATGCTCCCTGAAATTACAATGAGACGAGAGGGACATCAAAAATTAGAACAGACTAATTGGCATTATTTTCCTGTTGTGTTATTAGTGTATGTTAGTTTTTTATTGTAAGATGTGTTTAATTTATGGAATCCATTGTTTGTCTTTAAATAATTTCTCTACGGGTAAAATGTGTCATAATTAACATCACTATCAGAACACTTGTTTGATATATCCAGTTAAACCAAACAATTACTACAGGACTATTTGTAAATTATAGTAGTGGCAGAAAAATCAATTGGATGCTTGTTGCAAAAATCATTACATTGATTGCATTTTATTTTTTCTTTCTTTTGCTTAATGCAGAATGGGAATGACAAGAAAATCAACCTACCACTCTAATAGTTTTCTGTAGGACTAGCAATTATACTTGTTACTGAATTTATGATCTCATTCACAATTTCATTATTTTACATTTCAGTACACACAGCCAAATGTGATAGCTATGAGGATTGTGAGTTTATGGTCATGGATTTCTAGTATGTTGCTGCATCCAAATTATTTTAATTATTCATTCTGAAATGGTGAGTGTTTCCAAGTTTTGCTAGCTATTGAGACAGGAAAAATAGAGCTGCTTCATAATTCAGTTGAATACTATCAGATATTTTAGCACCTCAAAGGAGTTTGAAAGAAAACTGAAATGCAGTTTAATCATACTTATTATATACAAATACATATATGATATTTAAGAAATAAAATTATAAATAAATGTATAATGTTATGGCAATAACCACATACTCCTGAATTTCATAGAATCATAGGGTGATTTCTTCCCTGTCCTCCTTCCTGGTCTTAATGCAGAACTGTGTGTGTTTCTGAATGAGAAGGATCTGGAATTCACCAGGGAATTCTGGCATTCCTGATGGCACTGAAATCTCTTGGCTACATGATGGATATTTCTTTTTCATGTGATCAGGGATGGCCAGAGATAACAGATCTGGGCTTTCTACTTTCTATTTAACCATATGAAGAGGTTAAGTAGACCCAAATTTGTGCTAATTGAGCTCTCATTGCTACACCAACTGTTCTCCATCCCAAATTGCTTCAGATCTGGCACCTGAAGACTCACATGAGCTGCTTTTCTTCTCTTCTACAGAAGACAGATAACAGTAAAGTTCTGTGAGTAGCATAGCATGATAAATACTCTTAGATGGTAGATGTGAAAAATCAGCTTCTGAATTTCACTACAAAACCAGAATAATCTTCAGGATGCTCTGGGGCTCTGATGCTGCATCCTGCATCTCAATATCTGGATATAAGGTGGGGCTTGTTTTCCATGAAGGCAGGTGAGCTGTGGCCCCCAGAGTGCCCAGACTGTGCAGTCTCCATCCTCAGAGGCTCTGAAGACCACACAGGATAAAGCCACGAGCAACCACATCTGACCTTGGAGCTGGTCCTGTTTTACACTAGGGACAATCCAGGCTTCCCTTCCCTCCTGGATTGTCCCGTGGCTGTAGAGCCCTGGGTGATGAGTAGGAGGAGACACAAACTCAATTTCTGCTGATTTTGGATGCAGTTTGGAACAAGATACTGCTCTGAAAACCCAGACATTTTTTCTGGCATAAGTATTTTACTGATCCAAAATAATTTTTCCCAGATATTCCTTTTAATTTACTGTTATTTCTGTCCCTGTGAATACACTTAGTTGAAAGTCATGCAATTAAACTGAGTCATCCACATTAGTCACTCCATTTTTATCGTATGAAGAGATTTCGTTACATTTTCCTTTGCTGGCTTTGTTGTGACTCTCCTGAAATGACACATTTTCATTCGGAGAGAAACAGAAATGGCCAGTGAATCTGGTTTTGTAATGCAGTGGGACTTCAATTAGTTTCTGAACTAATTAATTTCTGAACTCAGAAACTGATTTCTGAAGCAATCCTTCTGAGGTAGGATTACTGTCTTGCCTTCTCAGTGTATATGGCTTTCATTATGAAATACAACTTTTTAATCCAAACCTAGTAGGATGATAACTTTTTTTTGGAGTAGGCTTCCAATCCGTCTTTCACTTTTTCCATAAGCTGTCTCCATCTGTTTTGGGAGATGTTGTTTAAAGAATGAGTCCAGTGCCCGATGGTTATCTGCTCTGACTGACAGGGTAAGGAATGCACAGGCCCAGCAATAGCAGGAGCATTGCTCTGGAATTACAGCACTGGAATGGCATCTTTGACCCTGTGCAGGCTGTGAACCTCACACCACGCTCCTCGTGTCACTCAGAGCACAGCAGCCACTTGGAGCTCCAGCAGGTACCTAATTCCGTGATTAATTGTGCAGGGAGGCAAATAACTGCAGGCAAATAACTGAAGAATTTCTTCCTTTGTTTGTACCCTCATCATTTCCAGTGGGATTCAATGGGGAGATGTGAGAATTTGTGATATTCAGGCCACATTCCTGTGTTAATGAGTCACCTTGAATGCTTTTGCCGTAATTGCACTTTTACAATATTTTGTTTTCAGTACGTTGCAGTCTAGCACAATAGGCAGTAAAATGAAGTTTTGCCAAAGAAAAGGGTAGAATTAGTGATTTAAAATGATGTTTCATTGGACTTGTGGCTTGGTTTGGTTTGGTTTGGTTTGGGGGGTTTGTTTTGTTTTCTTTTGTTCATTTTTGGTCGGGGTGACGGCAAGAGTTGTACATGAAATAAAAATACCATTTGAGTTTTAGTGGAGTTCACATGGCTCCAAGAGCTGGGTGCTACTCCAGCAGCGAGGTTCAGTGATAGCATTCACACTGCTGCTATCAATATCACCTTTGAAAGCAGCCAGTCCCTGGAGGGAGACCTTTCAGCTTGGTTAGACTGAAGCATTCCATAGTTCAGATGTTAATATTTCTGGCCACCTCTGAACCGTGGTGCACTGCTCATTGGAGAATACAGTTTAATAGAGCATAAAAATATCAGTGATCATGCACTGTTTATCCTGCACGAGTGAATGATCATTCAGTGTTTAATACAGAATGTTGTGCATCTGAATTTTTACTTAAATAAAATCAGTGTTTGTTCTCCTGCCCTGGTAATTGGAGAATCCTTGCATTAAATTATCAGCTTCAGCAAATATTTATAATTCAGTAAAAGATTAGTTTAATTTGCTTGCATTTAATGGAAACTATGATTTGTTTCATAGGTTCTGCCATAAATAGGACTGGGAGGTGCAGAGGGAGTCAGGCAAGCATGAGGACTGCTGTCTTCATCTGTGTTTTCCTTTTATATAATTTTTGTAGATGAGTGTTAGTAAAACTCTTTAAACTGGCAAAAAGAAATACTTCATGCGTTTTTCCTAGCTGGGCAAAGTGTGTGGTGCTGCTGGATGCATCTGCACAGGGACAGACCCTGCCCATAGCGTGCTTTCCCCAGAAATCCCTGTTGTGCAGCTCGCTTTAAATTTGTGTTAATGTCATCTTATTTACATTAACAGTGGATGTACTCAATTCCTTTAGTTCTCTGGATGAATTTCCTTGGATAGAGCCATGAATTTCTTGGGATGGAGCCTGTGTGGCCTGTTCCACTGAGCAGGAGGTTTGTCAGAGGCAGTCAGAGCTGTGCTAAGAGGACAGCACAGCCATCCTCAGTAGCTCAGCTGATCACCCAGGAGCTCTCCTGGTGTGTGAGAGCCTTTCCTGAGCGTGCCCATAAATATTTCTGTGCAGATGTAAGTGTCTGCTGTGTGTCACGTCGGGAGCAAGGTACAGATGTCTGCTGGATCAGTTTCCTTTGTAGCCCCTCTGACTCTTTCACCAGATGACTGCTCTCCAAGCCGTGGTGAGCACACAGACCAGGGGGAAGCCACTTGCTGAGTGCCTCACATCAATAGAAACAAATGTATTTCTGGTTACTTACAAATCTGTGATTGCTTGAAGAATGAATTTCCAAGGAAAGGGAAGTTGGAATATAAGTATAATGGGTTATGCAGGCTTCTGGCTGGAGACCTTCAGGGTTTGTTTTATGTGTGAATTGTTTGCATTCAAGTGCAGTGGGAAGAGTACAGAGCTTTTTTTTTTTTTTGATGGGCTTTTTTTTTTGCTGGACTGAGGTGCAGAGAGTTCACTGACAATGAATCTCAGGAACACTTTGTCATTGTGACAACGTCAAATCTATTCAGGATCTCTTTAAATATTAAAAAGAAGATCGGGATTAAGACAAGAACCAAACGGATACAGAAAATAGAGCAGGATTCTTTTCTTGAATATCTTTTATCCTGAACTTTATCTGCAGTGATTGCTTTAGAAATAAATTTCAGTAATAAATATTTGCATGTTGTACATGGTGAAAATACAATGAGCTGAAATGGTAGGGTGCAAGTTGAGCAAGTAACCGTCTTAGAATTATTCAATTTGAGGAGAAAATAGTCTACACAAGGGTACTTTTGTGGCTAGGACTGGTTGTTTGAACCATTGGTGATGTGAAGAGTTGCCAAATGTGTTGTTTGTGATTCCCATGCCTTCCCCACGCAGAGTCTAAAGAGAAACAGAAAACCCCCAAAGTAAATAAGAGCCGGGTTTGCACAGAAACAGTTGTGCAGCTCAGCACTGTGCATCATCAGCCAGGCAGGACGGAGCCAAGAAAGGCATTTTGCAGCAGATGCTGTGAAAATCAATTGTTTTAAGTGGAGATAGCTATTTAAACATGTTATTATACAATGGGGTAATTGCAATAGATCACCAGATAAAATAATAAAAAAATTTCTCTGCTAATGGTGTTGCCCTCGATCTAATAACGAACTGACAGCACACTCTGTTGGTGAGACCAAGCTCTCTGCAATTTCTCCTTGCATAAAGATGGTACATCACAGTTCTTCTGCATGAAAGCATGCAAAGTGCTGAGCTTAAGTACCTGATAGGAATATTTTTATAATTTACTGTTAGAGGAAGAAAACACAAGCAGTCTAACAGAGGGAATCCAGCAGCAGGGGTATTGCGTGTTGTACCTGTGATCTTTGTGAAGTATTTGTCCTCCTAGGTGACAGGAGCATCTTTGAGTCCATACAGAAACATTTCTAACTGCAGCACTCAGAAATAACTTCTTGTAATTTTGGCTTTGCCACAATGTGGCTCTTTCACGCAATTAAATTATACAATTAAATTTCATGCAAAGAAGGGAATGAAAGGGAGGATGAGGGAAAGCGCCTTTTTCTACTGGAATTTTTTAGGAATCCCTGTCTTTGCAAATAATTTCATGGAGTCTAAAGTCAGACTAAACAGTGTATTAGAAATGTATCATTGTATGGAAGATTGCTTCTGCCTTGGTAAACAGAGCGGGGATAGAGTTGCTCTTTGTTTGATGTGCCTTCTAACCTCACACAGTACATTTAATTCTTCCCAGAACGTACCAGTGCGAGCTGGGCTCTTTTAAAGGTTTCCCTCAATGCCTGTACCCAAATTACAGAGTGGTTACCAGGCACACACCCACACAAATACAGGCAGAGGCACCACAGGCCTGCTGCTGCTGCTGCTCTCTGAACCAAGGGAAACATTTATCCTGCTTTTCTCCCCTGCCCAGCACTCCAGAGCACAGCCTGCTTTTATTAGCGGGTGTCAGTCCTTTTCCTCCTCCTCCCTTCCCTCCTTGTTTTTCTGGGAGGTTCATGCACCCCCAGAGAGAGCCCTGATGGGAACGAGACCAGAAGCTGGATTTTGGGGAGCTCTGGGGTAGGGCTGTAAAGGGAGAGGAAAGGAACAGAAGAAAAGGGGTTTTAGTACTGTTAGGGAAGAGAATCTTGGGTAGCAGTTCGGTGGAGAGTTAAAAGATCAGACAATAAATTTACTTAACAGAGACTAATCTACTGGGACTGAACTTCATATCCTGTTTTGGGATAATATATTTCCTTCTGTGCTCTGGAATGAATCTGTCATCTCAAGTCTAATAATGAGAGGCAGAGGATTTTTAATCTCTGACCCCTTTCCATATAATTTAATAAAGGCTGGTTTCTTTATTTTATTTGGAAGCTAACTTATTAAACTTCTTCTTAACTGCCCCTCTGAAAAACACAATTCAGGATTTTGCGTTTTCAGGTTTTTAAAAACGAAATTGAGGGTTTTCTTTAATGGAGAACAATGATGTACTTGCAAAGCCGACTCAGAGCAGAGCTGTTTATCTCCCAGCATCTCTGCAGAAATGCAGGGCTGGGAAGCAGAGTCAGGCACGCTGTGTTTGCACATTCTTGGCTCCGCATCCTCACCGGATTCCACCCGACTGGGGCAGGCAGGGATGGGAGACCTAAAGCTGGCGTGTGACTTTCTGTAGCACTGAGCGATCGCTGTGTGGGAAGCTGAGCTTCAAATGTGGAAACCACATGCATAAATAGCTACGGGATCACAATGCTCCCCCTCCAGCAGGCTGCTCCTCCTGGGGCAGCGGCTGCCGAGGTGCCACCCCACTGACCTGGCACAGTGGCTTTGCCGGGCCCCTCGGTCCTCTGCAATTTGTTAGGAAGAGCTCTCCTCACCCTGGAGCAGCCCCCAAACACGCTGGCATTATAAATCACTCCGTGGGGCTGCTGAAAGCCGCTGCTCCCAAGGAATGTGGTGGCAGGTCACGCCGAGATCTCTCCTCTTGCTCTGCCTGATTAAGGAAGAGTCAGTAAAATACAGCAGAGAACAAGGCTGCCTTCCCACCGCACATTTGGAAATAGAGTACAAAACGGGGGGAAAAAACCAAGCCAACAAAGCCCTTTCCTTAAAGGTTTGTCTGTAAAGTCATTTAAATGAAGGGCTGGTGTCCCCTCAGGGCTCCTGTGCCAAGGCTGTCTCCATCCAGGCAGGCTCCTCCAGCCCCTGCATCTGGGACATTCAAGGCACTTCTGACATCTTGCTTCCTACATGGGCCCGTTTACCATGGCCTTTCTATAAAAAGCCTTTTCATGTAACTTACTTCAGTTTCTGAGTTTTTACTTTTTTTCTTCCTTTTTTTTTTTTTTTTTTTTCCTATTACAAAAGGACCAAGCATGACAGGGAGGAGTTTCAGATTTGCCACAGAGAATTCTAGAGGCTAAATTAGAAGGGGTATTACAGACCATGCAAAAAAAATTCTTAGATTTCTGTCTAAAATAAAAGTGTAGTCTTGACAGTGATAAAGAACTTATTTTCACACTTTCCAGAAATTCCAGCCTAAGCAGGCAACTCTTGAAAATCAGTGCTGAAGTTGTTACTTTCCTTTTAATCTTCCAGGTAGCCATGTCCTGTGTTCAGTTCATGTTCTGAACACTTTTGCTTTGCAGATGCTGCTGAGATGTGGGGGCTCGAGCACCTTGCACTGTGATTGCACATTCCTGTCCTTTCCAAAAAGAGCCTTTAGAAGACACAGATATAGCTAATACAGCGTGCTCTTCTGAGAGTTTGGATTCCTGGTATTAACACCGAGGACAGCCCTTTGCTTTTGAGCACTGAAACTCAGAATTTAGCGTATTCAGATGCTGGAGTCCAGGTGAAGAGAATGAGGTTTGCAACAACTGAAGTGGAGCTGTGCTGCTTGATACTTCCCACTCAGTCCTAGTGCTGGGGACTTGTGAACAAATGCGGCTCTTCTGAGACTTTCTAAGTGACTTTTTTGTGGCTGGTGTAGGATTAGTAAATTTTAAAAATCTTGTCTTTAAAAATAGGATCAATTTAGGGACGGCAGTCCTCTAGGGATCGCGATTAAAATGGGAATATTTTGTTATAATCTTTGGTTTCCATAGTAACAGCAAGTTACAGACTCATCAGATTCCTGGTCTCTCTTGTATCCCACTGTTACCTTGTTGTTGAACAGCTTTCCTCTTCAGAGCAAAACCCAATAACTCTTATTTTCCATTAGCTGTAACAGGTCCAGTAATTAGAACAGTAAATTTTGTCCAGTAAATAGGGTATGTGCTTAGCTGTGCTAATGTGGTTTTACAGCAGAAGAAAAATGGTGGTAGTGGCAGCTTTAGAACTGATACGAGTATTTTTGTATAATTTAAACAGCAGTTATGGGAAAAAAAATAATAGTTTTGCTTCATCTTGATAAATTACATATTATGGATGCCTCTGTAGTACTTTATCTTCAGAGGCACTTATTAAAATGTTTTATACACACAGGACATTTGCTCTTTCATTTTGATTATAAGTGGAAGAAAAAGCAGATAGATGAAAATTGACTATTCATGAGTGGTAATGGGGACAAAAGTGCAGGTTGAAAGACAAATGGTGTTTTTTCCTTGGGAAAGGTGATTTTCTGTAGCACAGAGACAAGAACCCAGGACTAGAACATCTGGAATGTTTGTCTTATCCCCATTAATCTTGAAAGTCTATCGTGTGACTTCTGTGGATTTATATTTTCCCTCCTTTTTAGCACTCTGAGTCATTAGATTGTCTGCTTCATTATACACATTAGTACATCACACTCCATAAATCCAGACAGTAACTCCTATTCTGAATGTGGCTGTTATTTCTGCATTTGCTGTCTGTGTGCATTCATATCGTATTTTTTTCCCACTTTTTGGAAGGTTCCAGCTTAGCTGTTTGATTACTAACAAAGACCTAAATCCACATCAGTGACATCAGGGGGGTCTGATGCTTTATTCAAAGCAGGCAGAATTTCGAATCACATTTATGAAAAATTCTCTGAACTGTTGCTGGATGGAAAACTTTTCACACACTCTCTATTTCTTAAAAAATAAAAAAAAAAATTGAAGGAAGGGAAAACAAATATCCCCAGTGGAATGGGAAGCACAGCACCCTGTTTCACCTCTGTGGAGTGTCTCTCCAGGTCAGGTCCAAGAGGATTTTTGAATGGGCTCCTGGGGCAGGTGCTTGTATGGTTTGTGCTTGTTCAATGAGTAAATAAATTACTTCAGTCTCCAGGACTGTCTCCAGGGCCTTTCAACAACACTATAAATTCTTATTATCCAGCCAAAATCAAAACTTATTTCTAGTAGAAAAAACAGGTCTTTTGTTTCCTTTTTTCTTTTTGTTTTTTTTTTTTTTTTCTTCTCAGATTCTTTTAAGACAAAAGAAGCCAGGCAAAATTGCCTAAAATATTAAGACCTTCAAGCAGACCCAGCTTGGTCTTCTGTAATTATTAACTGGGTAACACGTGGGGATTTTTTAAGAGGGAAAAAATTGTGAGTGACTCAGCATTCCTGGTGTACCCTACAAATACAATGGAGGGCTGAAAAAATGTGATTTTTAGTGTATTTTAATCATCTAGAATGTCGTCTTAGCATCAAGTTGACTTGGGTGGTTGTGTAGCAGGAGAGGAGAGCCAAGTGGTTTCTGCTTTCTGGTTCTCCCCTGCCTAGGGAGGAGGAGAAGCCAGGGAAGGCTGATGGCAGCCTGGTGCTAGATGTCACTACCTGTCATCAGTGACACCTGACAGATGTCACTGGTGCCAGTTTTTCTCTGTAAGACACACTTCTGGGCTGTGCTATTCTGAATTTTTAAGCTAGTGAAACTGTTTAAATTGCAATAAATCATTCTTCAGGCTGGCCAGAAATGCGAGTACTGGAATGGTAAAATATTTTGCATATCTTTATTAGCATTTTCTTCCAAAGTTTCTATTTGCTGTATTCTGGGTGTGTTACAAATGAAGAGGTTTTAACATTTTGATCTCTGTATCTAAAGATGGAAATAAATCATAAAGTCTGAGCAAGATCATTACTCCAGAGCTGGGCTTCTTTGGAGGATCCTTCAGCTTTATCAGGGTGTAATGAGTAGAATATGATGTGAAACCATGTTAAATTCTATTTAAATTATAGAATAATGCTTTGTGGATCTTTTCAATAACTAAAGAACACAATTACCTCTGTTAACAATGATGGCTGAATACAAAAACCTCCTCAAATCTTGTGCCTTGAGCTCCTTGCAAGCTGAAGAGCTCTCTGGACACCTGGGATGCAAGAAGGAACTGTGAATTTTGAAGATAGAGACTGACCTGGTTGTTGCTAATACTCTTGGCCATCCAGAAGGTCTTCGTTTTCTCCATTGAATTTTTCTTTGATTTAAATTATTTTTGTTAAAAATGTGTTCTACGTTTACAGTAATAATGGGAAACAGTGCAGAGTGTAAACACCAACTTGGGAAGGGAAGGAAAAAGATGAAGCTATAGCAACAGTGCAAGGCAGGCAGACAATAAACACTCTCTCGGTGGGAAAAAAAAGTGATTTATGGAAAGGAGATAAGTAAACACAAATGGCATAAAACTTAGTGTAGTTGCTGTAGATATTACATTATTTCTGCAGTGAATATATAGTGAACAATGAACCTGTGCTCTCTGAGAACTTCCTGAGAAATATTTCAGCTGTAACACTGTATTTCAGTCACTACTATGAAAAAGATGCTTTTATTTGCTTTAATGTGGGAACAACATCCATTTGTTTCATACCTTCACAGCTACAGGAGTGAATAAACTTCCCTGAAATAACACAGCTGAAAACCTTGATATTAAGTTTCCCATTGTGGTTCACCTTCAAGTGTATAAAATATAAATTACAACCAAAGTAGTTATTTTCAGCAAGTTTGGAGGATGTGATATCTGTGCATTATAGGGAAAGGTGTAATGTGTCCATCTCTGTCGCTCTGACTTCTCCAGGCAGCTTTATACAGTCACACTTGATCTATCAGAAACTATAGTTGTTGGAAAAGTTATAAAAACATCAGCTAATATTTTACAGACTTGAGTTTATTTTTCCAAGGATTTTACCTTTCATTTATCCCAGAGCCTTTCTTCAACAAACTGGGTGGCGAAAATATCATATTACACTTGAATGATGGCACACTGGGCCCAGCTTTTCCCAAAATGTGTGATGGATGGATTGGAAGTGTGTGGCCACTGACTCATAAAAGGAGTCTGGACTGTGCCTGGTCCCTTCTCCAGGTGCTGATGTCCCAGGGGGGCTGAGGCTGAGCTCCTGTCCTTGCTGGAAAGAAGAGGGTGGCATTTGTCTTGCAAAAAACAAATGACCCAGTGCTGGAAGTTGTGTTGGGATGGTTTGATGAAAACATTTCTGCAGCTCCATCTGAATAGAACATCCTTCATAAGCTTCACTGGGTTAAAAGGTGTCTTGTGGGTGGAAACTGGAAAAAGTGAGGGAGGAGCTGGGTGTTAGTTTTATCTACCAGATATATGCATCTCATATACTTATTTACAAGGGGTTTTTCTCCTTGGCACAGCAATGCAATTATCTGTGAAATTCCACACACTGTCTTTTGGGCAGTGTGGGTAGGTAAATACCGTGTTTTGTTCAGAGTGAGATTTCTAGTAGAAAATTGTGTATTTGCTATGAATCACAGATAGTTATACAGTAATTGTGCATATTGAAACTTCTAGTTAAAGAAGCAACCTCAAAATGTATTAAAATCTTACTTTTTACTCCTATCAATAGTCAAGACTGTTTGACAAGTTGGGGTTTTTTAAACTGCTATGACAAAAGATTGATGCAGAATACTTTTATTAACCACAGCCAAGATGTTGTAGAATTCTTAGTCTGAGAGTTAGAAAAAGAGATGTTCACTTTGCACATGTATTCGTAGACTAAAATCTGTGTGAAGAACAGATGTTAATTCAAATAGCACTGTGCCTGAAGACAAGTACTAAAGAATTACAAATATGATTATTTGTTGAGATAACCTAATTTTAAAGGAGAGGTTTTAATTTTTGACCATGAAGTCATTCACAGCCTCCAGCCAGAATGATATATGAATTCAATTTTTAGTATTTGAAGCACTTGAGGAAATAATTTCAACATTTAACTGTGTCAGTGTCAAAACTGTTATTTGTGGAGTGCATTTGGCTTTTTCTTTTCCATTTGATAAACTGGACTTATAGAATAAAATATATTGAAAAATGTATTTATTGTCAGGGCAATTAGGAACCTTTTCTGCAATGGAACCTCTTGTCCTTTAGAGTCCAATCATGGTGGTAAATTATGAGTTCTGAAGTTGCCAGTTTAATACTGTGGGTATTGGTTTGCATTTCGATTTCTTAACCTCAGGAGATAGAAGACTCATTAGAATACTTAGGCAGAGTAAGAACTTTAAAAAATACCTTGGTTTATGCATTTTGTTGTGTTTAATGCACACCCTGTGTGCCAGCAGTGGCTGTGAGTGACAAGTCCAGGTTTCAGCTCACAGAGCTGAATGTGAGCCCTGCATTTGACTCCTGTCCTCAGGAGCCTGCAGAGTGTCCTTTAAAGATTTCCTTCCAGTTCATCACAGGCAAAGAGCCCCAGCATTTTGCTGGCAGGAAAGGGGCAGTGCCAGAGAAATTCAGGGCTGTTCTTCCTCAAAGCAGCTGCAGGAGGCTGGTGCTGCTCTGTGCCAGGGGTGGAACTGGGCTGCTTTGATCTGCTGGTGCTCAGCAGCCTCTGCAGGTGAGGGGCAGGGCCAGCACTGGCACTGACCCCCAGTCTCCCACCATGGGTGCAGCCCAGCCTGGGGCACCCACTGGGGGCTTGCAGACTCCTTTTAGGGGGCCCCAGTTGATGCCCTGGACTCTCAAACAGCTGGAAAGGCGCTGGAGGGGGCCCAGCTGTGGCTCCTGGTGGCGCTGATCAGCAGAGGGCACCAGATCAACACAGCTGCACCTGCCGGGATCAGCCAGGGATCAGCCAGGGATCAGCCAGGGATCAGCCAGGGATGCAGCAAGATTTCATCTCCAGCACAAACCCTCAGAGTGCCTGCTTTCCTGGAAGGCTTTGAGGTCATCTTAGACTATGTTGTTAAAAAGAAAATTTCGTGTGAGCGAGCTGCTTCAGTAACGCCTTTCCAGAGGCTGTGGGATGCCAAGCTACACAGTCACAGCTGCTGGAAGCTCAGATGATCTGTTTTGGCATTTCAGAGAGATTAAGATTATTCAGTCACGATTTAACACTTGAAAACCAAGAAAAAAAGATTTTTAATTTTTTTTTCTTTATTTTGAACGAAGGTCCAAACAGCCCAACATGAGATGACTTTGGAGAGGTAGGATGGCATTAATTTCACAATGCCAGAGTAGCTGCATGAGGAAGGGTATCAGAAAATGAATGAACTAAGCTTTTATAAAAGCTCCACCAGCTTCTGGATTGTTTTTCTTTTAAGAGTTGCAAAAAAATTTACGTTTATCAAGATTAACACCTGAAAGAACAATAAAAAACCCCAAGTATTTATTTAGTGAAGGGTTCACAGGTTGCACAGGGAAGTGCCAGCCCTGCAGTGCCCCAGTCCTTCCTTCCCTGTCTCAATACAGCGAAATATCCTCAGCTCCTGCTCACTTTTCCCAAAGGCCACACCAATGTTTAACTAACATAAAGCTCTGTTTTGGTGGGATAAACGTGGGGTCTTTTTTAAAACAAGGAAGGAGAGGCAGAGTAGGTGAAGCTGCAGACATCAACTGTGTTTTTCAAGCTACACAAGTTCGCTTTCATGTTTTCACCAGAGTGCATCACCCCACATAATTTCTCCATCTTTTTATAGCTGTGCTAATGATGTTCTCATTTCTTTTGTAATCTGTTGCAGTCCTACACATTAGATTCAGTGATGACTTTGCAGAAAACACAGATTATGGTGTTGGCAGGAATTCCCTTCCCTGGAGGTACGAGACATTTGAGTTAGGTGAGGAGGGCAGAGTTTGCAGTTTTTCCTGGCAGTGGTTCAGTGCAGTTCTGTATTTATTGTGACTCAAAAAAAGCCTTTTATTTAGTCTGTGTATGAAATGCCTCTTGCTTTTCTTTTGGAATTAGTGAAAATTGAGAGCATTTTATATCCTCAGAGATTTTACGTTTTTTACTAGTGAATGTCAATGTGGCAGAAAATTTTGATTAATAATACCTAAGGCAAGGGGACTACAGGGCTTGAGAGAGTTGCAGTTTATTTGGGGAGAGCAGGATTAGGGTATCAGTTGCTAATCTGGCTACTGCTACAACTCTAGAGCAATTTACATTTAATTTACTTTTTCTGAGAATGTTATGAAAAGGAAGAAATCATTTTCTAGGCCAGAAAAATGTGTGTATGTGTCATGGAAATGTTTTAAGAGACCAAAATTAGTTAATAATACATAATATTGTAGATAATGCATTAGTTTAATCAATGAGTTATACAGGTCATTGAACTGAGACTGATGTTAGAAGGAACTGAAAAGAAAATTAATAATTTAAACTGTACCATATGTTTTTCATAAAGCTGAATATAGGAAGAAGAAGAGATGGATGGAAGGAAATAGAGACATAGATTATCTGTGTAATTCATCCACCTGTTCCTTCCAGTAATAAGAAAATCTCTTTTCAGTCCTAGATCAGCCTTCTTTACACAGGTTAGCTTCTGCTCTGTCTCTTTGTCCTCTCAAAACATTTTCAGATATTTAATGTCTCAAGAATTAAAAATCTCCCTGTAAATTAGGTATATTTAATAACTCATGTGCTTGGTTGGGGGCAGCACATGCTCTCAGCACTGGGGCTGAGAAATCAACCCTAAAGCAATTTGATTTGGTCTTTCCTCAATGATTTGAGGTGAAACATGTCAGTGACTGAAATCCATACACTTAGGGCACAGAACCTAATGTCCCCCACCCTCATTATATAATAATTAAAAATGACTCTTTGCCTGCCTACAGCACTCAGGCTGCTCAAGTCTTGCCTGATGAAATGAAAGAATGACTGAAGTGACTGGGGGACTACAATACCCACAATATCCACAATATCCTTCAGGGTCTCTCATCAGCCATCAGCAGGGCCACAGGGAGCAGGTCAGGTGCTGTTACCCTTCAAAGGGTTCTGGGCAGCACCTAGGGAGTGTGAAGTCTTGCAGACTATTTTTTATTAACTACTTGTTTATGAAGGCACAGAGGTATTTTCTGCTGTAGCCTGAACACCACTTCTGAATACCAGAAATCAAATAAAATTCCCTATTTCCTGCCTTCCCAAAGGAACTGCATTACCTATAGACCTTGTTTACCTTTGGGCCGTGATTAATAATTCCCCATAAGAAAGGATTTAAGATATTCCAAAAAGGAAAGGCAGAACAGTGATAGATGTGCTTCTAGCATCAACGTGAAGAAGAGTAAACAAGGAAAAAAAATCTGTTTCTGTGACTTCCCGTTTGACTGTTTTGTTTGCCACTTAACTAGTAATGGATGGGATGAGAAAATATCCAAACTGTGATTTTCAGTGGGGAATAACAATAACAGTCAGATTTGTACATATTTCCAGTAAACTTTTACTTTTATTTTGCTAACCCATACCCTCGTTTATGTGCCAGCAGACAATATCTATGTACAATCTGCTGTTTTTTAATAAACATCTGAACATCCATGCTGAGTGTTTCCTACAGGATTTTTCACCACCACCACTCTGGGATACAATTGCCTGTCCCTGACTGTGAGTTTTGTGCACTCCTGAGAATCTACACGTGGTGGGAATGTGGAAGGAGAGGTCAGGTCAGTGACTGAGGTGCAGGGAAGTGTTGGTTTTTATTCAAACAGAGCCTCCTCAGGACAGTTCAGCTCACTGGCCATCCTAAGTTTGCTTTAGTCAATCTGGCATCTTCTCTTTCTCTGTCAGAGTGTGAAGATCTTTACAGACTTGCACTCTCAAACCAGGAAATTCCTCAGTGTTAAAGATGTGCTTCAAAATGGGGGTGTGTATGTTGTTTTTTTCTATTTGGTTTGTTTAAGATGCCAAAAATTGGTATTTACTTAGTGCCCAGCATTTAGGTAGTTGAGATGAGATTAATTATATCTCTCTGTACTGAGTTCCAATGATTTATTAGAAAGAAATTACACTGACAACCCATGAGCTTTTGTGGACAGTCTAGGATCCATTCTTGCTTATGGCTTCCTAATAAACAGTGAAAAATCAACCATTGTTTCAATTCCAAGAGTAAAGCATCTGAGTAGTGAAAAAATCTTTGCTAAAGGCAAACTTACTAGGTTTTTCCAAGAAGCTTGTGCAAATGGCATTAATTATGAAGAGCGTGATTCGTGTCATAGAGCATTTCTGAAATTGAAACAAACAGACAAGACATTTCATTTTATACAAAATCAGCACCAATGTATTGGACCTATTGGTCAGGTTAGGTGTTCTTCAACAGTAGAAGAATATTCTCTTATTCTTCTAATATTTCTACCCCACAGACAACAAAAAACCCACATGAACAAAATCCAAACCAGCAGAGTGACAAAGGGATGGCCCAGTCTTCCTCATAGCCAGGTGCCAGAAAATGGAAGAGGCTCGAGTGTCTTTTAGCCCTGAGCTCATATTCCAAATTTACATTCTAGAAACTTTGTACATGTGCCACTTTGCAGTACTTTGTTTTGTAAGTGGAAAGTCAGGTATTTCTGCTGAATGTTTTCCTGTGATTTGTGGTTTGTGTGCATTTGGATAACATAAAAATATCCCCTGTGAACTGATAGGCCATGGTATCAGAACATCTCTGCTCGGAATCACATGTCGACAGAAAAGGAGATTGCTTTCTGCATGTGTTTTTGGAGAGGTTTAAGGAATTTGAAAGTTAGTGGAAACAGCATCTGTCAGCTATTATTGTAGTGTTGTTTTTCCTTGTTTAGCAAGTTGTCAACAACTAAATTGACAGAAAATCAGGCAAATGTATTTTTGTGTACAGTCCTTGACAAGTGGCGGAGGCCCATTTGTGTCTTTTCTTGGCAATGACATTGTAGGTTCATGTACAAAATCTAAGCAAGTTGTCACTTCACTGAAAGACATTGAGTTAAGACAATCAAAAATACTTGCTTTCTGTTATAATAACTATTTAATAATTCTACTGTAAATAAGAACCAGTTGGAAAATAGAATGTAGTGGCAAGATACTTCAACTATCTCTGAAGTGAGCTAAACGCTCCTTTTAGTAGTTAAGCCTTTACAGATGTCAGCTAAGGAGAGCAAACATCTTCATTCTTTATTTATCACAAATGAAAACTACTTTTTCTACTTGTTCATCTAGATATTACTTTCATTTTTCTATCTCCATCATGTCCACTTCAAAGCAAATGATAATGTGAGATTCTAAAATAACTTCTTTTTTTATGGATGCTTTTGAAGCTTCCCTCAAGGTGGATCTTAGTCAAGAGAATCTAATATGACATTGTCCATCTGTGACATTTTTCCAGGAAATGCTTTTTTTTCTTTAATTTGCATATAATTTTATTTATGTTAAAGTCACCATAAGAGCAAGGGAAGTTTTTGCTGTCTCCTTCAGAGATTTCAAGCCACTGGTTTTAGAACTAGATGTGTGCAAGAACGGGATTCAGGGCTTTGAAATAAGAGGACCTTGGCCCCGGTCTTTTGGATTGACTGTTTTACTATGCCTTCAAAAACATTTTTCACTATACATAACCAAAAAGTATTTCTAAATTCTGGGATTTTTCTGAGTGAGTGGAGATTTTAGGCTAACTGCAAGAAGGCTTGTAGGAAAGATCTGTTAAATATGAAAGAGATGGGGGAAGCACAAATCCCAAATTGTTCCATGCTCCCTTGTTCCCTTCTAAAATTCTGAGTTGATATTGCAAGGAAATTTTTCTTTAGAGTGTAATGTTTACTTGGGGAAGATGGTGTTAAAGAAAAAACCCTTTTATTTAGCTATGACATTCTTAGGATCATTTAGCTGCTAGATTGGGCTGTGCAGTGCTTGAAAAGAGGCAGAAATTGCAAGATAAGATCAACTGCTCACCTGGGGAGACTTAGAAAAGTTCCATATTTGAAGCACATGTTCCAAATGCTAGTCAGGAATGGATAGCATTAAATTCTTACATCTGGCATAGAGCTGCTTGCTTTTATGTTGGTTTCTTTTCTTGTTTTATTGTTTAAAAGGATAATAAAACTTCACAATAATATCTCATAATCAGTATAGAATATCTCCAGGCACCTTTTGAATGGTGGCTTTGCCAAGAAGAACATACATTGTGGTTTATTTTGCCTACAGAAATGCTGAGGGTTTTCATCTGGATCCCTTTGGAAATAAATTTATGATTTGTACCAGTGCAAAAAAAGGAAGAGGAAAATATTCTGCACTGGCTGAATAGATGGTAATTTATTTTGACTGTGTGGCAAGCAGAATTAATTATCCGGGCAAAGTGACACCTTTGGCATGGCTTCAGCTCTTGCTCTTGCCATAGATGCTTCCTAGCCAAGGTTCCTGCCATTTTCTTCTGGTTTTGGTATGGTTCTGGATATGTTGTAAAGAATAAACTCAAAATCCACCTTAATATGAACAATAATTCCAACTCGTGGTTTTTTAGTGTGTTTTTAAATAAGTTTTAGCTGTACTTCCCAGATACTGATCTTCACTGCTTGCTTTAAGGATTGCAGAAAATAGACTAAGAGCAGGGAAAATACTTGAACAGAGAATATTTGTGTCTCTTCATGAGAGTTGGAACTCTTTGGAATTATTTCCAAATATTCCACTTTGTTTCAGTTAATTCCTTTTAAATCTCAAATCTAACTAAATGCAGTGTTGATGGCAATGGGCTGTTCATTTGCTGTGTTTGTTGCTGGCAGATGTGTGTTAGCTGGATCATGTGTGCCCTGTTTGCCCACTCCTCCCTGGATATTGGCTGTGGCCACTGTTGGACACAGGTGCTTCAGCTCAGACTGGTTTTACATTTCTGTTTCAGTGGCTTCTGCTCTAGATGTTTGTGTTTTTTACCAGTTCAATTCTTCTATAATTTTCAAAAGTAACTGTTTCCTTAGGACACTGAGGGAATCAATATCCAGGGTATTTTGTTCCCTCCAGTTACTTTAAGCTCTCTGAGGTTACTCCTTCCTGCAGACAGTCTTTAATCCTCCCCTTAGTCTAATGGAGCTGCTTTTAGCTCTCTCTAAAGAAGTGGTTCTTTTTTGAAGGTGTCACCCAGAATTTTATCCCAGGAAAGTCTAGATGGTGTTTCCAGGAGGAGGAAAGCCATGCTTTGGCAGTGATGTTTGGTTGGTCACACTGACATGTCCTGATGTCCTTTCCTGGAGCCAGAAACTGAGTGGTAATTCCATGACTTGTGCATCCCCTTCTCCTGCACCTCTCCAGGCCCTTTCACTCTTTGGCCCATCTCAGTGAATCTGTGGCTAGGTTTTTCCAGATTTACAGTTCCATCAGCTTGACTTTGCTTTGATGTTTGGGTCTAACCACCTAGAATAGCACACTGCTCATTTTTCTTAATGCATGAGAAACTTATCCATATTATTAAGCTAGTTTTTTTTACTCTTTTTTTTAATAGATGAACTATCTGGAAACATTCTGGGAACAGGCTGCAGTTCCAAACAGATTTGTGATTACTAAGCAGTTGGGTTTTTGCCATCAGCAAATGATCATTCACTTACTAATGTAGTGAACCATCTTAGGAGAATTTGTCTTGTTTGTCTCCTATTACTGTTGGTTATAATCATTTGTCTGATTTAGGCTCTTAACTCCTCGCAAATTGTTCCCATCAAATTAGATTTTTAGTCTGTGACAATGCTAAATGCAGTTAATTGTTTATGGAATGTCCTATAGCATAGTGATAGAGACAATTTTGATCAATCAGGTGGCTGTAAAGCATACAGATCTAATACTGCATCACAATATTTCAAAAATCATTACTGTTGCTTTGGAAAGTATCAGTCGTGGTTAAAGATGTCAGCAAATTTAAGTGGAGGACAGAAAATATCCATTTCAAAATCTTGGTTTAATTTAAAAGTTAATGCTGAAAAGTGTGCAACTGTAATTTTATTTTCCTTCTGTTACACCCA